>NW_016107761.1:439550-519774 GCF_001604975.1 Cebus imitator
TGCACTGTCACCTAAGCTGGAGTGCAATGGCACGATCTTGGCTCACTGCAACCTCCTCCTTTTGGGTTCATGTGATTCTCCTGCCTCAGCCTCCTGAGTAGCTGGGATTACAGGCACACACCAAGACACCAGCTAGTTTTTTGTGTGTGTATTTGTTTGTTTGTTTTTGTATTTTTAGTAGAGACAGGGTTTTATTTTGTTGGCCAGACTGGTCTCAAACTCCTGACCTCGTGATTTGCCCGCTTCAGACTCCCAAACTGCTGGGATTACAGGCGAGAGCCACTGCAAGGGAGTAACATGATCTAATTCATGGTTTTAAACAGATCTTCTATTGTCTACATAGAAAATAGAACTGGGGAGAGATAAAGGTAGAAGAGAACAGTAGGGCCTGCTGCATTAGATCATGTATAAGTAGACGGTAGCATGTCCTCAGGTGAAAGCACTAGAGGTCATGAAAAGTGCTAAGATGCTTATATATTTTGAAGGCAAATTCAAAAGAATTTGCCTGATAAAGAGAGGTGAGAGAAGGAGGAATCAAGGACAGATTCTGTATTTTTAATTTCAGAAGGCTGAAGAATTTTATGGAGCCATTTACTGAGATGAGGAAGCTTATCATATTTCTAAGTTGAGACATGAAGTAGACAACTGAAATGTAAAGCTGGATCCCAATGAAGAGTTAAAGCTGGAGGAACAGGTTTGGGAGTCACCTACACTTACATGGTATTTAAAGCTATTAAGCTAGGTGAGATCATCTAGGGAAAGAATATAGATGGAGACTGCAAAAAGACTGAGAACAAGCCTTGCACCTTCAACTTTTGGAGGTTTGAAAGCCAAATCTCCCTGCAAAGGAGATTTGGCTGAGACCAATATTAGAGAGGAATTCCATTCCCCGAGTTTATGCTCAGGGACAAGGGAAAGAGGAAATAAAAAGTTAAGCATGGCAACACTGGAATGAAAAGTATACTGAAAAGATTCTAGATCTCCAGGATGAACTGCACCCAGGAGTTGTGTGCTATGCTCACTGGGGAAATTAGACACTATTAATGTTCTAACGTTTGAGAAATCCTTGAGTTGCAATCCAAATTTAGCACAGTAGCGTATCAGCATTGAGACTGGCATCTGTCCTGTGCTTACCACGTCTTGCTTCAGCAAAGAAGGCCTATTGATCACCCATTCATTCAACAAAACCTACTCAGCACATATAATACTATCTGTCAGACATTAGACCAGGAACATAGGTACAAAGATTAAAATAGTCTTTTGAGGAAGAAAGACAGTAGACATACAACAACTTAATGTAATAAATAATAAAATAGCTAATATATACTCAATGTTTCTTTGCATCCTCATGTGCTATTCTAAGTGCTTTAAATATGTTAATATTTTTATTCTTGCAAAAACAAAATGAGTTTCAAAGGTGTTTCTTGGACAATTAGATATCCACATACAAAATAATGAAGTTGTTTCTTTACAACATACATAAAAATTAGCTTAAAGTGGATCATAAATCTAAATGTAAGAGCTAAAATTCTAAAACTCTTAGAAGAAATCGTGATAGTAAATCTTTATGATCTTGGGCTAGACAAAGCCTTCTTAGATATGACACCGAATGTACAAATTACTAAAGAAAAAAATAGACAATTTGGACTTCATAAAAATTAAAAATATGCATCAAAGGACACCAGTAATAAAGTGACAACCAACTACATAATGGGAGAAAGTACTTACGAATTATGTATCTGATAAGGAATTTGAATCCAAAAATATAAAGAACACTTAAAATTCAAAACAAAAAGGAAAGTAACCTAATTAAGAAATAGGCAAAGGATTTGGATAGACATTTCTCCAAAGATGCTATAGAAAATAGCCAATAAGCACCTGAAAAATGTTCCAGATTATTTGTCATCAGGGAAATGCAAATCAAAATCACAAGATATCATTTCATACCCACTATTGTAGTTAAAACCAAAAAGACAGACAATTACAAGAGTTGGCAAGGATGAGAGAAATCAGATCCCTAAGAGACTGTTGGTGGGATTATAGAACAGTGCTGCTGCTCTGGAAAACTGTTTGGGTACAGCTCCTTCAAATGTTAAACAGAGTTACCACATGATTCAAAAATTCCATTTGTAGGTATACACCCAAGAAAAATGAAAACATATGTCCACATAGAAACTTGTACATTGATGTTCACAGAACATCACAATATTCCCAAAGTGAAACAATGCACCTGTCCATCAACTGATAAATGGACAAGCCAAAGGTGGCACATTCATGTAAAAGAATATTATTTGACAATAAAAAGCAATGAAATGCTTATGGATACACTGCATTATATATAAGTTATATCTCAATAAAACTTTTAAAAGACTATGGACATATTTAAAAGACACAGGGACCCTGCCTACTGATCAAATTTGGGGAAAATTGAGCATTGAAATTTAAGATAATGCATATAAAAGAAATCAAGTGAGGTAGGTACTGTTCCCGTCCTCATATTTACAGATAAGGAAACACAGGTAAGTGAGAAGTAACTTTTCATAGTCATAGCTATAATAAATGGCAGAACTAGGATTTTAGTTCAGGCAGTCTAGCTACAAAGCCTGTATTTTTTCACCACTGCAGTATCTTGTCTCAGTTCTGAAAGCATTAAAAAATGCACAAAACCTGGTAGGATGTGAAGGAAAAAAGGCAAGAGAAGGTAGATCTTGGTGAGGCCTTGCAGGAAGGTATAATGCTCGACTTAAATCTTGAATTTCACATATTTAGCAAGGTAACTGAGGATGGAAAAGAAAGGAGGTAAGTTAAGGGAAAAGGGTCACGATAGGAAAAAGTTCAGAGAGGGAGAAATATCAAGGTAGCTCAGAACGACTTCAGGAGGTGAATTATATAAAAAGGGGGAAGAAGGGAGCAGACGACAAAAGGTAATGCCAGAGAGGTAGGCAAGGGCCAGATCACAAAGATCCTGGTATGCTGTTATCAAGTGTTTGAAGTTAACAAAATCATTTTTGGAAACTTGATCAATCAAAGGAAGAAAATTTGGATTTGAAGCCAACTCTTTGCATTTATAACTCTGAGCACAGTCAAGGGAAGGGTGATTTGGGACCCAGTTGAACGGGGATCATTTTGCTGCAGCTGCACAGAGCCAGCATTGCTCTAGTATCCTTGGTACACTGGGATACAGAACCTGTGATATGGATGGTGGTGGTCTTACAAGTGGCTGTCCCATAGGGACCCCTTTAGGGAGCTCATGGACATGGTTATCAACCAGAGGGACAGACTTGGAGAGGAAGAATATGCCATATGGTACCTGTTGCATGAAAACATGAAATCATTGGAACCACTGCTATCCACCACCATTGCAGAAGTAACTGGGGAAATAATTTAGAGAGGAGAGAGGGTAGGAGCACTGAGGACTAGAAATGAAGGATGGCTGCATTTTCCATTATAATTTTGGCATTAATAGTTAATGACAGTTTATTTTATAGTCATACATTTGCCAACTCTAGATGTACCAGCTATGTTTATAATTTTCAAGACTATTCCAATTACGATGGATCCATCATTTGTAGGAATGGAAATATTTTCTATGTCAGAAAGGCAACTGTCAAACTGATGGTTCTCACCCTCATAACCTCCTCTCAACAAGTACCCAATTTAAGTTCAGAAAGACAACTGTCAAACTGATGGTTCTCACCCCCATAACCTCCTCTCAACAAGTATCCAATTTGAGTTCCAAGCTTACAACATTCTGCTTTGCCTTTGGGAAACTCCCTTCCCCTCCATGTGGTTTTGAAAATTCTACCACTATGCCCCACTTTCCAATCATAACTCTGGCTGTGCAATGACCCATGCTGGCCAATCAGAGTATTATAGCCCCAGAGCAGAGATACTGGATCAGGAATGGGCATCTATTCCAAACTGGGCCAATCTAGAGCTTCCCTGTAATTTGCTATATTAATCCTGCTGAGAGAGAAGGTTTCTCTCCCTTTGGGAGTGTGAGTTCCAGCTGCCAGCTACCATCTTCCCTAGCCCCATGGAAGAATGCATCTGCAAGATGCATTTGGCAAAAGCAAGATGCAAAGAAAAGAGGAAGGCAAAGCCCTGTGTGAACCACTGGATTGTGTCATGTTCATAACAGCATGACACCTCTAGATTTCCAACATATGAATGTCCAAAAATTCCCTTGCTTTCTTGAGGTGGAATTCCTTGCCACCTGTATATAAAAGAGCCCTGGCTAATACCCAATTTTAAAAAGGTATTTTCTCTAAATTTACTCAGAGAAAAACAGTAGAACACACACATAAAAAAAATTAAGATTAAGATTATGCTTCTACATAAACAGAACTCTAAGATGGCCCCAAGGTTTCTGGCTCCTGGTTTGCACACATCTTCTCTGTTATTCAACCAAGCACAAATCTAGGTACTACTGGGAAAGAATCAAATGTCTAAATCAATTAACCTTAAAATATGAGGATTATCAAAGTGGGCATGGCTAACCACACTTGCCCTTTAAAAGCAGAGAATCTTTTCCCACTGGTGGCAGAAGAGGAAGTAAGAAAGACACACTCAGTCTGGCCTGGAATAAAGCAAGCATTCATGTTGTAACTTGTCTATGAGAGCCAAGTTACAGGGAACTGAGGGTGGCTTCTAAAAGCTTGGAGCAATTTCTGGCTAACAGTTATCAAAAAATGAGGACCTTGGTCTTACAACTGAGGAAATAAATTCTTCCAATAATCAGTGAGGCTGGAAGAGGACCTCAAGTCCCAAATAAGAATCAAACTTTCAGCCAATATTACTAATAAGTAAAAAAAAAATAACAGATGTTGGCAAGGCTGTGAAGCAAAAGGAACACTCATGCACTGTTGGTGGGAATGTAAATAAGTTCAGCTGCCATGGAAAGCAGTTTAGAGATTTCTCAAAGAACTTACAACAGACTAACATTCTACTCAGAAAATCCCATTGCTGGGCATATACCCAAAGGAATATAAATTGTTCTACCATAAAGACACATGCATACGTATGTTCATCACAGCACTTTTCACAATTGCAAAGATGGGAGATCAACGTAGATGCCCATCAATGGTGGATTGGATAAAGAAAATGTGGTACATATACACCATGGAATACTATGCAGCCATAAAAACAGAATGAAATTATGTTCTTTGCAGCAACATTGATGCAGCTGGAAGCCATTATCCTAAGCAGATTAACACAGGAACAGAAAACCAAATACAGCATGTTCTCACTTACAAGTAGGAGGTAAATATTGAGTAGACACAAAAAGCGGAGCATAGATCCTGGGGTTTACTTGAAGGTGGAGAGTGGAAGGAGGGTAAAGATTGAAAAACTACCTATTGGGTACTATGCTCTTTACCTTAGCGACAAAATCAATTGTACACCAAACACCAGCAACACACAATTTATCCATGTGACAAACTTACACATGTGCCCCTGAAACTAAAATAAAAGTTGGAAAATAAAATAAAATTCCTTGGGAAAAAAACAAAAACAAAAACATAATCCCAGCAAATGCTTTAATTTCAACCCAGAGACACCCTAAAGCAGGGCTTCTAGTCAAGCAGGACCTAAACTGATGACTAACAGAAATATGAGCTAATAATATTAGTGTTATTTAAGCCATTAGTTTGTAGAAATTTGTTATGCAGCAATAGAAGACTAATGTGGTCTCCTTACCGGGTTCTCTGAAACCAGTTGAAACCACCCTTGCAAAGATTATGACAGTGAAAGAAGCCTAGCATGGCTGACTCCATCTTGCTTCTAGCCTCACAAGCTAGCTGTCCTTGCTCATTCCTGAATGTAGGCCAAGCTAACCATGGCAGGAATTTTGTTTATAGTTTAACTTTGAAGTAAGGATGATAATTGTTCCTCCCTAAAAAGTGGTCCCCTCCTTGCTCAGGGACAAAAACAATCTTTGTAAAACTAATTAAAGGCTAGGAGATTAGAACAACTGAACGGGACCTGAGTTCTGCTAAGATATGGGCCTAGTTTTTATAATCCCTCCCTGCTCAGGAGTCATGTGGCCAGAAGTCACAAGATTTGTGATTTGTCCAATTGCTGTTATAGATAACATCGCTTCTGCAGAGCCTAAGATTGGTCTTTTGAGATGTTTTATTTTTTCAGACTTTTTGCATTCTTTCAACTGACTGACACCTCTAGGAATGACTCATGACTCAACTGGTCCTATGGCCCCCATCCAGAGGTGGGCTCAACACATAAGGGCTATTTTCCACACCTCTATGCTTTCATCTCTAACCAATCAGCAGCACCCATTCCTTCCCTAGCCCCCTGCCCACCAAATTATTTATAAATCCCCAGCCTCTGCATTCTCAGGGAGGCTGGTTTGAGTAATAAACTCCTGTCCTTTTGCTTGGCTAGCTCTATGTTAATTAAGCTTCCTCTACTGAAAAAAAAAAAATCTGCTGTTCTCAGTGTAATGGCTTTTCTTGGAAGTGGGCAAGATTAATCCATTGGAGGATTACACTACAGACCTTATTTTTATCCCTGATTGGTTCCAAGAATGTACAAAAAAAAGAGTATATTTGTTGCCTGTCTGTTATCCCCAACATTTGGATTAAAATTTAAGTAAATTTTGTAAATATTTTTATTTAGATGCTTTGGTAGGATATTGACAGAGGTATACCTTAATTTGGAAATCTCATCCTCTATATTCTAATAAATCATAAAGTGCTTATCATGTCAATTAAGCACTATGCTAAGCATTTCATCTCTATTATTGCATTTTATTCTCACAACCAAGAATAAAATAAGAATTATCATAATTATATAACAGAAAATGTATGTTCAGAGTTTAACTTATTCAAGGTTGCTTGAAGAAGATATTCTTAGTACTCTGTTATCCTCAGTACTGTGCGCTGTCCTCTACAGACCAATATTGTTACAGCAGGTAGAAAGAAAGTACTTAGGCAGATAGTGAGGGTAAAAGAGTCCTCAGTAAGGCTTCCTCTTTAACAAAAAGCAGCTCGAGAAATTATTTTTTTTCTGACAAAGGGCAACCTGAAAAATAGAGCTGCAAATACAGATAAACAAGCTGGAAGCTTGCATGGGGAAATGCCAGGAACTGTGCCCACAGAAAAGGGCTGTCTGGGGACCAGGCACGTCCAACATGGAAGCTCCATCTTCCCTTTTCTTTGTTACCACATGTACAGTAAAGAAATAGACAACATGATGCCAGCCAGGCAGCCTTAACAAGCTTTTTGTGCCCTATGCAAATGGCACACCTGGTCTGACCAATCTTTTGTGCCCTGTGTAAATCAGGCACCACCTTCTCAAGCTCATCTATAAAATGGTACATTTCACTTCGAAACTGACTACCCATTTTTTGGAGCACTTCTCTTTCTTTGGCCTATTAAACTTCTACTCTGAACCTCACTCATTGTGTCCACATCGTAGTTTTCCATGGCTGTGAAACAATGAGCCTCAGGGGTCACCCCAAACGAATGATGCCATTTCAATATCATGTAATCTGCCACCACAGTGTGTGTGTGTGTGTGTGTGTGTGTGTGTGTGTGTGTGTGTGAGAGAGAGAGAGAGAGAGAGAAACCATTGAAACTATGCAAAACTATGCAAAATAAAATCACTAATAATAAATTTCCCCTAAGGGACTAAGAATCAACATATATGATACCTGAGATAGTCTTACATAATATAACATTTGTCCATAGTGGTTAAAATAGTAAATGTAAAAAGTCAATTTATTGAAAGCAAGCTCCTTGGAAGATAATGTTATGATGCAAAATAGTATTGACTGAGAACCTTGGGTAGGACTGGCCTATGATTTCTGCCTTGAGAGAAAATGATGGAATGTTTCTAATAAATGTTTTCACAACATAGATAGCAAAATAGTGAGCAAAGACATGAAGATTTTGCCAGAAATAAAATGTTCAGGTCCTATCCCTGTCCAGACTATCCTGCTGGACCTAGGAGAGGGGAACATCACCATGGTAGAATAATGCTGAAACAACATTACCAAATCTATTTTATCCTGGTCCCATTTAAAATTGCTGTAAAGAACCTAGAATAAAATTCTGCTTAGTAAATTACTTTAGTCAAGTATTTTACTCCTAAGGTTTATGATTGTTTGTTCTATTTCATACTTTCCTATATTTGGGTATTCTAGAGGTTTGCGATCTGTGAAAACTAATGATGATTCCTTGTGTGAAATGGGAAGAATTCCTTTGCTTATTATTTATCATTTTATATTGTTCATGCTTTTTCATCTATTTTTATATTTCAAAGCCTCTTTTTATACTTGGAAAGGCCTTGCATCTGTCATTATAGATAAAGGAAATAGTTACAACATATGAAAAAAAACAGAATCTAAATTTATTATCCTAATTTTGTAAAAGTATCTTTTTATGGTTGATATATTGGCATTGTATGTTTTTGTACAAGCATAATTCAAGGTGAGAAAATACATCTGAAGGAGTAATGAGTGCCAACTGTGATTATCTCTGTAAAATGAACGTGAAGGATTTTTAACTTTTTAATAATAGTCTGTTTTCCATATTTTCTGCAATAATCACATATTATCAAAAATAATATTTAAGTTTTAAAACTAATAAATGCTTCATGATATTGCTATGGTTTAAATGTACCTCAAAATTCACATATTGAAACCTAATCTCCAATGTGATCATATTAAGAGGTTGGGCCTTTGGGGAAGTAATTAAGTCATGAGTGGATTTTATAAGAGCACCAATCCATTCATGAGGGTGGAACCTCATGAACAGATTAGTGTACTTACAAAAGAAATTGAAGGGAGTGCCCTCATGTCTTTTGCCCTTTTGTCTTTTGCCTTTTGCTCTTCCGTCACTGCTGCCAGATGAAGATGGCACCAAGAGATGATGCCATTGATAGAGCAGTTCCTCATCAGACACTGAACCTGCCAGTGCCTTGATCTTAGACTTCCCAGTCTTCATAACAATGAAAAAAAATAATTTTTGTTGTTTATAAGTAACCTGTTCTCAGGTATTTTGTCATAACAGCAAGAATAGATTAAGACGGATGTTTTTAAGGAACACTAAGTTACTATCTGCACATTAGCCTTAACCTGCAAGACTAGATTTGAGGCTATTAAGAACTGATTAGGCCAGGTGTGGTGGCCCAAACCTGTAATCCCAGCACTTTGGGAGGCTGAGACAGGTGGATCACAAGGTCAGGAGTTCAAGACCAGCCTGACCAACATGGTGACACCCTGTCTCTACTAAAAATACAACAATTAGATGGGTGTGGTGGCACATGCTTGTAATCCCAGCTACTCAGGAGGCTGAGGCAGGAGAATCACTTGAATCCAGGAGTCAGAGGTTTTAGTGAGCCGAGATTGTGCCACTGCACTCCAGCCTAGGCAACAGAGCAAGACTTAATCTCAAAAAAAAAAAAAAAAGAAATGATTTATCTTGTTTAGAGGATGTCTGGTTGGAGTACGGGCAGAGCAGGACAGAACTGGTCACAATATTTAAGGCTTCACCATTACACAAAGTTGTATATTAGTCTTCTAAAGACATAATTACTGGTGTCTTCTGGAGAACTGTCTATATAAATATTGAGTGTTTGACTAATTGATCCAACTAAACCTTTCAGCACGTCTACCCTGCCTTGTCCTGCAAACACATGCTGCCACTACCAGTACCAGCAGTACCTTCTTGCCACCACTATCATAACCTGAGGAATTCAGCCTTCACTCCCATCCTGCAGATACAAAAACTGAGGCCCTGTGAGGGTGTTGACTTCCCAAAGCCACAAAATAAGAAGTCGAAGAGAATGAACACTTAAACTTAGGTCTTAACTCCAAGACACATTCTTTAAGAATCCTTGTGTCATCTGTTTTAGTTCTTTTCATCATCAATTTCATGCCTTGGAAGCCTTTTAATTTCCAAGACAAATGCCAAAATTACAACCCTGATAGCCTCCCCTCCCCAAATCTCTGCTAATGTGTGAGACAAAGGAGGGTGCTTACAGTAGAATGCCAGGGCTGGTGCAAGAAAGTGTTTGATCCTCATTTGATCTTGGGAATTAGCGGTTAGAACGACATCTAGCTGCAATTAGGGCACTTGGCTAACTTATTCCAAATTTCTAGGCTCTGACTTAGGATTCTCTAAGTTCGGGAAAGCCATTTACAAATTTCAAGTGCAGGCAAAAGAAAGGAAGTTTCTTTGAGGCTTTTGCAGTTTTACTTCCCAGAGCTGGGTTACTACCAGTTGCTGCAGGACAGGGCTGGTCTGGAGAAACTGGAATGGAAACCATGCTAGTTCATAAAGTATGATGATGTCAAAAACAAGCACAGACCAATGTAGATCAATACTGCAAGTCAAGGAGGGACTCAAAGACAACAATCATAGGGCTAGACCAAGCTGGAGCAAACAGGCCAGGAGCAGAGTTCTCCTTGGGAAACCAGTTCACTTTTCAGATTGTCTGTAAGACAGCAGAACTTAAGCAGAATTTACAGTCCAAAGTTTAAACTCAACAACGAAACGTGAATGGAGAGCATAGGAAAGCAGAGGAAAACATCTCAAAATTTAATTATTTTTTTACCCAAATGAGTATGCTGTTAATTTTAGAACTGGGACTGCACTCTATCACCCAGACCGGAGTGCAGTGGTGCGATCACAGCTCACTGCAGCCTTGACTTCCCTGGGCTCAAGCGATCCTCCCACTTCACCCTCCTGAGTAACTGGGACCATGGGTGTATGCCACCATGCCTGGCTAATTGTACTTTTAGTATATGCAGGGTTCTGCCATGTTGTCCAGGCTGGTCTGGAACTCCTGGACTCAAGAGATCAACCTACGTCAGCCTCTCAAAGTGCTGGGATTACAGGCATGAGCCATTGCTCCAGAAGTTAAGGTCCTTCTTGATGTGAGAGAGCCAGAACTTTTGCCACGTGGACCCTCCAGAGGAGAGCAGGGTTCATGGACATGCTGTTGGGTGTATGTACCCGCAACTGCAGCAAAGCATGTAGCTCTGCCTCTGGGTCATTCTGTAGTTCCAAAATGTTTCACAAGCAACTACTGAGCTGCTCCCTCAATCTGAAGGACTTTACATTATTTATAGCCAAGACTGTGCAATATTTCTCTCTTTTGCTGCTCTAGTAAAAATAATGTTTAAGAATTTATAAAGTTTATGATTCTTTCACCCATCAGCACCTGTGCCTCATTGACTTTTCCTCACAAAGTGTTCATGATCATTCATCTTCTGATTTTCAAAAGGATTTGCTCAAAGAATGTTTGCTGAACACAGTATAAGGTCTTAGTAATTTAAATAACTGCTTTAATTTCAGACATTTCTCTTTGTTTGTTTGTTTGAGACAGAGTCTCACTCTGTCGCCCAGGCTGGAGTGTAGTGGTGTGATCTCGGCTCAGCGCAACCTCTGTCTCCCAGGTTCAAGCAATTCTCCTGCCTCAGCCTCCTGAGTAGCTGGGATTACAGGTGCCTACCACTGCGCCTGGCTAATTTTGTATTTTTAGTAGAGACAGGGTTTCACCATCTTGGCCAGGCTGGTCTTGAACTCCTAACCTCATGATCCACCCTCCTCAGCCTCCCAAAGTGCTGTGATTATAGGCATGAGCCACCGCGCTCAGCTCTCTCTTTGTTTTATAGAGACACACATTGTTTTCTCAATGGACAAGGACTTTCCTCAATCTCTACATCACCCACATAGTAGCACAAAGGAAATATTTGTTGAATGAATGAGGTTAGTTTTTTCCTTTTTTTTTTTTCATATTACATCAGCAGAGTCTGTTTAATATCTTTAATAATTATATCATTTCTAAAGCTTTCCACAAAAGGGTATTACAGTTTTTTTAACTTGTTGCAAACATATCTTAAAAAAAAAAAGGAAAAAAGGAAAAAGTCAGACAATACTGAAGCTATAATACAAATTTTAAATTATTGACATATTTCATAAAACACAATGAAGAACACTTTATTTAAATAAAAAGAAAATAATATTTCCACTAGGCAATAAATCCAACAAATTTCTTTTCTCTACATATCTACATCCAATGTTGATATTTTATAGGCTAGTTTCTAAACAGATGCAAATTTTTACAAAGTGATGAAAGCCGTGTGTTGCTTAGGAATACTGTGGTTCACATACCATATAGGTTGTTTTACAGCAGATACTAGTTTGCCAAGCCTCAGATGGCAAAATGCTAAGTTGTGAATTCTGTATTGTCCAGCTAGTTGTTTCTCCTTGCCCTAGAGACTCTGGCAGCATGTACTGTTGAGAGACCACCTTATTGCTGCCACTTCTCTTCTCATAGTTGAATCCACTATGGGAGAATATTCATATCCTTAAGATGCAAGTCCAAGCAAAAAGCCTCCCACAAATCCACTGGATATCACAATGTTCTGCTTGATAAATTCTGTTGCTTCTTCAATTAAATTGTTGATTTCAGGTGCTGCTTTGTTCGCTCGTTTCTTAATCTGTCTTTTTGCTTTGTTTACATCCTTTTCAACCCTCTTCCAGTCAATCTGCACATAGCCACTATGACTAGCAATCTGAAGGAGAAGAAAGCCACCACCTACTGCAGTTGCTGCAAGTTTTCCAACTTTCTGGAAGAGAAATCCTGCACACCAGCCAGTAACGCCACCCATTACAATCTGGGTAGCTACTGAGTATTTTTCTACCATAGGTCCCGAACTGTGGCCAAACACTCGATTCCACCACTGGTGTCTTCTTGCATACTCAGTTAAATCCAACACTTCGTAAGAGTCGTCATCACTTTCATATTCTTGGGGAGGGGGGTTCCGGGTCGCCATGATACCGCCGGCGGCCAATTCTGTAGTGGTCCCCTGCTTTTCCTTTTTAAAATAATCTTGATATGTCACTACATATTTTGGTACAGATGTTTTCAATGTTTGGTTATTCGAGGAGACTGAGTTGGCAAAACTTTAATGCTATGACAGAAACAGTGAAGCTTGCATTTAGTTTAGGAATGTTGAGAAGACATATGTACACATTTTCCTCTTCATGATCCTCCTCACCTAAAGCCATGGACTGTTGGAATGTCTGCAGAGTATGTTGTACATACAAAGACATTTTCACTCTTACTTGTTGGAATCCTTGAATATCTGGTCCAGTTACCACGGGTTGGTGGTGATTTTTTTCAAAACTAAAATTAAAAAATAATGGATTAGTAAAATCTCACCACAAGGATACATGTAATAAAAATTCCCAAACACAGATAATGGAAAATGAATGTTAAGACTCAGATAAATATAAGTCATTGGCTTTAACTTGAGAAATGTAGCTTTTCCCCCAGCTTTCTTACAGATTCCTCAATTATAGTACAGAGGAGATAAATTTTAAATGCTTTCCAGTTCTCAAGTTGCTAGTCCAGTTTGGACCAGCTACTTTTCTTCTTCATTTGAAACTTTCCAACAATAAAGATGATAGTCTTCTTGTAATTGATCCCTACAGAATTGAACTGATGCTGCTTTTGGTGTGGACCCAAATCATAGCCCTTCAAGGAGTTTGTTAGCAGAGTTAGAAGCCACCAAATTCTAAAAGTCCTAATCTCTTATTTGATGAAAACTATAGTGCCACTGGAGGTAGAAACCTATCCTGTCCTCGAAAACTATTGCTCTTGGTTGGGCACGGTGGATCATGACTGTAATCTCAGTACTTTGGGAGGTTGAGACAGGCAGATCACCTCAGATCAGGAGTTTGAGACAGCCTGCACAATATGGCAAAACTACATCTCTACAAAAAATAAAAAAATAATTAGTAGGGCATGATGGTACAAGCCTGTAGTCCCAGCTACTCAAGGAGGCTAAGGTGGGAGGATCCTTTGAGCCCAGGAGTTTGAAGCTGCAGTAAGCCACGATTGCACCACTATGCTCCAGCCTGGGCAACAGAGTAAGACCTTGTCTCAAAAACAAACACACTATTGCAAGTTAGTTGTGATGTAAAAGGTATAACAATTAGAGGACATAGGAGCAGACATGGTGGCTCATGCCTGTAATCCCAGCACTTTGGGAGGCCAAGGCAGGTGGATCACGAGGGCAAGAGATAAAGACCATCCTCGCCAATGTGGTGAAACCCCATCTCTACCAAAAGTACAAAAATTAGCTGGCCATGGTGGTGTGCACCTGTAATCTCAGCTACTCAGGAAGCTGAGGCAGGAGAATCACTTGAACCTGGGAAGCAGAGGTTGCAGTGAGCCGAGATTGTGCCACTGCACTCCAGCCTGGCGACAGAGTGAGAGCTGTCCCCACACACAGTCTCCTATCCCCACCTAGCCTTCGATTTCCATCACTATAGTCCAGAACAAGTATTATTTATAGTTAAAAGGTGCATCAGTCAGCTCAGCTTACTAAAGTTCCAAATGCATTCAGCCGCCTGCTGCTAAAGCCCGGTTTCAAAGTCTTTTATCTGTCACCAAGGCTAGCCATCCAAACCATTGAAACTCAGATTCATTACAAGCCTGTGACAGAGGCCAACCCCAGGAGCAGAAGCTCCCTCTCTGCCTCACAGTTCTGATCTCACTTCAAAGATCCAGTTTCCCTCACAACCCTCCTCCTACCTGAGATCATGTTCTTGTGACTTTTTTAATCTCAAGATTACTACCCCCCCCCCATTCACCTGAGTGAATCACAAAAGAGTGGCCAGCGGTACGGGCCTAAGCATACATGAGTTCAGAAAAGGAGGTCATGCATGACTTTTAAGAAATGTCAAACCAAACAGATTGCTATCAAAGAGAAACAGAAACCCCAATATCAAGTATTTGAAAAGTATAACATTTGCAGCAAAATATTACAAATAAGTAATACTAGATAATGGACGGTATCTGATTAGTTTCCATTTTATAACTCTTTTGGCCCAGGGTCAAATACGAACTATGATACTTCATTAGTGGTCACTTTAGCTCTTCACTGCTTTGTATTCTTTTAGCTGGTATATGTATGCTACATGGTCAATTTCTGGGATGTTCACATCCTATTTTTATATCCCCTTTGCACTTAGCAGTGATGTGTACCTAGACCTCCATCATATGTATTTGAACATGGAAGCAATTACTCCTCTCTAACAACAACTGTAAAAAAATATGGAAGCTCAGTGTTGTATCAGTAAACCGGCAAAATCACCAGTTTCTGAATGTATAAGAGAATGTCAACTGATGATTCAGCTTCTAGCAACCACACTTATTTCTACAAGCATAGAAATGATGATATGTTGCATAACAATAGTAGTCTAATTAATTATAATAAAATAATGTATGAGTGTGTTCAGCAAATATTTAGTGAATGCCTACAATTTGCCAGTAAAAAACAAAACAGACACAAATCCCTGCCTTCGAGAAGCTAACATTAGAGTAAGAAAAGCAAACCATAAAAAATATAAGTAAGTAAAAGAGAAAGTGGTAACACTAAGGAGAGGAAAAAAAAAACAGGACAGGGAATAGTAGTATGGGGTATTGCAATTTAAATACAGTGGCAGTGACAATTCCTGAAATAAGTGAGGGAGTGAGCCATGCTAATATATGGGAATAGCATTCCAAGTGCAGGAAATGAAAAGGTTTTGGACAAGCTCAAGGAATGTCAAGAAAGCCAAAGGGATGAGCTCAGTGGAGAGGAAGGTAGAACAGCAACCCATGACTTCAGAAACACAAGATAAGGGACACAGATCATAGAGGGCACTTTAGTTCATTATGAAGACTGAAGCTTTTAAGATGAAAAGCGAATCCAGAATTATGAAAGAGATGTGACATGATATGATTTATATTTTTCAGGGATCCTGCTGGCTGTTGTATTGAAAACAGACCAAAAGCAAACAAGAGCAGAAGCTGCAAAACCAGTTAGGAAGCCATTGCAATAATTCAAGCTAGAGTTAAGAGTGGCTTGCCCCGGAGCAGCAGCAATGCAAGTGGGGAGTGGTGATAAGTAGTAGAGTCACAGATTCATTTTGAAGGTTGAGTTAACAACCTTAACACTCACCATGACTTTTTCAAATCTTGTGTCATGGTCTGACTTTCAAAAAGATTGAAGTGATAGAACAGCTCTCTACATATGAAACCACAACGCAGAAGCGGGTCATCTACCAATGCTTTAGCTCTAGGTTAAATGGAGTTGCTGAATGATTGTACATAGAATGGAAAAGGTTTTGTCCAGAGGAACTGGAAGAACGGAGTTGCAGAAACAGAAAAAATAGTGAGAGAAGCATGTTGGAGTTGGAGATCAGAGAGTATCAGGAGTTCAGTTTTAGATATAAGTTTTAAATCAGACATGTATGTAGACATGTAAAGAAGGGATATGCAAGTGTGAATCAGAGAGATACAGCCTGAAAATCAGACCACTTAGATCACACTTTTTATTTATTTTTTTAATTTAATTTTTAATTGTATTTTTTGTGTGTGTAAGTGGTCTTTTGCTTTGCATGCCTTTTAGCCTCCAGCAGGGGTTCAAGTGAGACTCTGTGAAGTTCTGTGTGTGTCTCTTATTTTAATTTCAATTTTTATTTTAGATTCAGGGAGTAAATGTACAGGCTTGTTATGCGGGTATGATGCATGATACTGAGGTTTGGGCTTCTGTTGATCCTGTCACCCAGATAGTGAACATGGTAGCCAACAGGAAGTTTTCCAGCCCTTGCCCCCATTCCTTCCCTCCTTTTGCAGTCCCTGGTGTCTATTATTCCCGTCTTTATGTCTGAGATCACACCTTTCAGAAGCAGAGTCTCAGATGGAGATTCTTGTGCACGTTACATTTTGAGTTGTTGTTTTCAGGGGGAAAAAATACTATAGGAAAATAAGAGACACAGGATAGGGGAAGAAAAGAAACTAAATTTTTTTAAAGTGGTTTCTAGATCAATATACAGTCACTTTGATCCCATGGGGAGATTTGGAGTGTAGTTTGACCCCGAAGGTTGTCCCATTTGAGGGCAAGGAAGCGGAGCTGTTATAAGCCTGCATTAAGTAGTCATTAGCCAAGAACTGCTCAAAGAGAGGGATGGAACAACCAGACTTATTTGGGTAGAGTGGCTTCCATCAGTCAAAGGTAATCCTTGAGAACCATTAGCAGTCATTAGTAGCCAACATCTGCAGCAGGTGACAATGGTTATATCAACCCTGTAAAGTGGATTCAGTTGGAAGGAGGGTGCACCAAGAGCATCTATTGTAATCTACCCCTTGTACCATTCGATGTTAGCATATTCTCACGTTAGGTGCACTTTACCCGGTCAAAGCTTCTCCAGGATTCTGAGGAGCTGAAATTTCTGAAGAAACTGACAGAGAGAGATTTAGTGATGCAAACTATATACAGTCTCAACTGCTGCAGCTGGTCATGAGGCCATGACTAATACACATCATTATCTTCGTCTACAACCGGCTCCAAATATCTCTTACTCTTGGTTAGCACTGAATGCAATGTAGGTGGCTGTCCTGATGAGGAGTCCCAAACCCTCATCCCTGAGAGATCTAAGTCCTGATAGCCATGTCTTTATCAACAGTACTTGCTGTACCTGCCTATTTGCAGTAGAATTGACCATGAAAGTGCTAAGAGATATGGTCACATGAGTGCTTCACATATTCTTCCCAGCGCCTATTTCCACATTATGATCATAGTCAATTTCTCCTGAGAGTTGACAACTCTTTTCCTAGCCTCCTGGTCTTCTGGGATCAGGAGCTTAAAATGACCAGGTGGCAGCTGTAATTTTATTAGGACTCTTCTTGTGCCCCTTTTTGGAAATGCTCCCCACTCTGAGCACCAAGACCTCTATACATACAGAGGATAAATCTATAAGCACAGGAACCACAAATTCTCCAAGTGGTTCTCCAGGAGATACGGTGAGCAGAGCCACCTCTACTTCCGCACCTCGAGTCCTAGAGCCATGTGGTCTATGTGTTGGAGACACAGCACAAAATCATAGCCATTCATTTAAAGTATATTCCCTATTTTAAGGGTAGCAACTCACCTCCACAAAAAATGTCATCTCAAAGTTGGTGCCTCAGCTGCACACCCAAAAGGTCATTCCAGCTCTTTCAGAACAGGCAGTTTCCAGCTGGTATAGCTGGTGCCTGCAAGTATGCTAGAGAATGTAGCAGAGAGAAAATGGTGGTGCAGAGCTTGGAATTCCCAGCTCAAGATCCAGCAAAGAACCAGAAAGTTTCTATGACTGTGACAAAGAATCCCTTTCACCTCTGACTGTGGAGTTGAGATTTCTGAAAAACAAACCTAAAATCTGTTCTGTGGGTGGCCGAATTACAATGCCACATTAACTTCCAACCTTGTAGTGTCTCTTGAAAAAGTTAGGGTATTAATCAGCTAGGAGTCTGGCCCAGAAAACTGGGGTGGAGACAAATGGGCAGATTCCAGTACAACTAGAAGCATGAACTCCTAAATTCTGCCAGATCTTCTTTACCAAAAGAAGCAGTTGTTCCTACTTTATCGGAGGAGATAGATCACTTCTTTCCTGCAGAAGGCCTGTAAGGGACCCACTTCAAGTAGTTTCTTTGCAAGGCATTGCGGATCCTGGAATGATCACACTCCCACTCCACATTTCTTCTAGACCTATGACCAGATTCATGTCCCAGCTGGTCCAAGAGGGTGGGGCACAAATTGTGACCCACATGGAGGGTGTTCTAGGCACCAAAAATCCCAAGAAGGATGACTGGATCCAAGGGTGCATGCATTAGTAAATTTGATGTATATTGCTAAATTTCCCTCCAAAGAGAGTATACTGATTTATGCTTCCATCAGCAATGTGGTAAAGAGCTTGATTCTCCAATAACTTGGCAAAAGAGCATGCTTTCAAAGTTTTGCCAAGTGTATAGTTTAAGCGTTGTAGCCCAATATAGTTTTAATCTGCATTTCTCTTATTATAATCAAGTATCTTTTCTATGTTTAAGAAGCCATTTGTATTTCCTTTTCTATGAAGTTCATATTCATATTTTTTGCCTTTTCTCTTTTTTTTTTATTTGTTGATCCTTTGCCTATCATTTCTAAGCTCTTTATATATTGGAAATTAAATTTTTATTATAATATAGGTTTCAAGTATTTTCCCTGCTTGTTTTTTTTTTTGGAATTTTCTTGTAAATTTTTGCCATGCAGAGTTTTTAAAATTATAATTAATCTTTTTCTTCATGAGTTTAAAGACTTTCCACATCCCACAATATTAAAAGAATCCCTCTCCTCCCATTTATTCCTAGCAATTGTATTGTTTCATTTTAACATTTAACTTTGATATAGTTGTATTTTATTCTGGTATATGGTTTGAGATATGACAACTTTTTTTTCAGATGTCTATTGTTGTCTCAACATCAGTCATTTTCTCTGATAAGAAATATTACTTTTATATACACTGAATTTATATTAAATTACCATATGTATATGAATTAATTTTCTGGACTATCTATTCTATGGTGTATATGCACACACACTTTTAAATTTTGAGGCTTATACTATATTTTAAGATATAATATAGCCTGCCTACCTTTTTTGGCCTTTCAATTTCTATAACAACCTTAGAATCTGTTAGTCTTACTTTTGTAGGTTTAAAAAAAGGAAAAGAGTACTTTGTAGGTCTTATACTAAATTAACAAATTAACGTAAGAATAATTAACATCTTGCCGGGCGTGGTGGCTCCCACCTGTAATCCCAGCACTATGGGAGACCAAGGCAGGCAGATCACATGAGGCCAGGAGTTCAAGACCAGCCTGGCCAACATGGCGAAACCTGTCTCTACTAAAAATACAAAAATTAGCTGGGCACAGTGGTCTGCACCTGTAATCCAGCTACTTGGGAGGCTGAGACATGAGAATCTCTCTCTTCTCTTTCTTTCTTTCTTTCCTTCTTTCTTTCATTTGTTCTCTTTCTTTCTTTCTTTTCTTTCCTTCTTTCCTTCTTTCTTTTTTTGAGATGGGGTCTTCCTCTGTTGCCTAGGCTGGAGTGCAGTGGCATAATCTTGGCCAACCTATACCTATCATTTCTAAGAGTTCTTTATATATTGTAAATTAAATTTTTATTATAATATGGGTTGCAAGTATTTCTCAGCTTTTTTTTTTGTAATTTTCTTATAAATTTTTGCCATGTAGGATTTTTAAAATTATAATTAATCTTTTTCTTTATGAGTTTATATTACATTTCTTTTACAAGTATCAATATGTTATATTAATGTTTTTCTAATATTGAATTATGCTTAAATTCCTAGACTAAGCTCTATTTGGAAATGATATACTGTAATGCACTGTTGAACTGTTTTCTAATATTTTATTGAGAATTTTATATGTATAAGTGAGATTACGTTACAGTTTTCTGTTTTATGCAACTTTCATTTTCTCAGTTTTCATGACTATTTCATTGGTATTTGCAAAGAAGTTGTATTTTCTGGGCATGTGCAGAGTTTAATATCTATCAATAAGAGCTAACTTATTTGCTTATACAGCAGGTCCTGGAATAATGTTGTCATGTTGATGAGAAAAATAATATTGATCCCCGGCAGGGCTACCAGTTGTAGGGTTTACAAGTCCTCCTAATATCTGCATGGGTGTTGCGTGGGTCCTCGGATTTCCTCCCCAAGGCACATTAGGTTAACTGGCGTGTCAGCACCATCCCAGTGTGAGTGAGTGTGGGTGTGAGTGTGAGTGCGTCCTGAGAAGGAACAGCGTCCTGTCCAAAGTTGGGTTCTGCTTTGCTCTCTGAGCTATCAGTAGAGGCTGCAGCCACCCACCCCCCTGATATGGAAGAAGTGGGTTGACAAATAAAGGAATGAACAAAAATCATTGTAAAATAAAAATTTGTAAAGTGTATGATAATCGAACAAATGCATGACAATCAACGATGCAGCATGAAAGCGCTCAGCGAGCCTGCCCTACTTTTCATTGCTTGATTTTAAACTGTGGTGTAAGAGGTGCTCCTTACAATTTTTGCTTTGCCCACATTTATCTCCTGATTTAATCCACCACTGTTGCAGCTACCACCACTGATGCACCAAAAATTGGGGAAAGAGCTATCTTCTATCTTACTAGCTTTTATTGATCTTTCTTAAATATATGTATAGCTCACATTTATTTCCATTTTAATATTAGGAGTGTTTTGGATCTTTTTTTAAAGTTTAGTGTTATTTTTGTACTATATACTGTAGAAATTTAACTCTTTCTTACATCAATTAGCCTATCGTAAAACTGGTTTCATTACATGTGGTTTCAGTGAAAGTCAGAGTTTCTAAAAACCTGTAGATGAGGTTACTTACTGTATTTACTTTTTGTCTTCTTGGATAATTGAAGCCATTTGCTTTTGGTGTTTCTGACTATATGTTTTTGTATTTCTTGTAATTTCTGTTTCATAATTATGGATGCTATACTATTTAGCACATAGGTATTCATACCAGTTTTGTCTTCATTTTGTAATTTACCTCTTAATTTTAAAAACTCTTGTTAGCTCATTTAATAATTTTGTCATGAATTACTTTTTTACATTTAACTAACATTGCTTTTTATTATTTTATTTTTAAATTTTCTATAACACTTTGTTGTATTTAGGGTTATAAATATTACAGTTGTGTTTTGCCTTTAGAAGTGATCTGAAGACTGCTCTGTTTTAGTCGTAAAGCCCATTTTATTTAATTGCATGTCCAGTATGTTTGGTCTTGGTTCTGACACATTACTTTGTGTTTTGTTTTAAGGCTGGGAATTTTTTTTTTTAGAATTTGTATAATGCTGTATGTTTCTTCATTTTTGTCTGTGGTTCTATAAATTGTAAGGAAAACATAAATTTTTCTTCTAGTCCTTATCTTTATAATTATAATTTTATGGATTCTCATAATCTTTTGGTTTTTTTGGACCATGTCTGTATTAGTTGCCACCTATGAGCAATGATGAGAAAATAATAATTGACTAGATCCTAAAAGTGTGTGTCTTCCCATCTTGCTACCACCGTCTGATGCTCTCTTAATTGCTCACTCTGAGAAAGTGAGACACTGAGGAGAGGGCCAATTGGCAAGGAGATAAAGGAGGCTCAGCCCATAGTTCATAAGGAACTGAGGCCTTGGTCCAACAACCCATGAGGAACCAAATTCTGCCAACAACCACAAAGTGAGCAGGGAAGTAGACCCTTCCCAACTGAGCCTGGACATGACTGCAGCCATGTGAGACCCAGAGCCAGAGGACATGTTGAGGCACACCTGCATTCCTGATCCACAGAAACTGAGTTGATAAATGTTGTAAGCCACTAAGTGTTGAGACAATTTGTTATATAGCAATAGAAAACTAATGCGTGCTTACTAAGGGGCTTTTGCATTTCAGGATGAGTCTCTTTTCTGCAGAAAGTATATTTTTGCTGGATTTTTCTTTGCTCTGTCCCCACTAGGCTCTCACTTCTCTTTCTACTTCTTTTCACTTTCTTTCTTGATTCTACTTGATCCTATCTATAATTGATAGTGATTTCACATAATTTGGAATTTGTGGATTATCTGCCTTGCAGCTTTATTAAAGTAGAGATTTCAGGATCTTTTTCAACCTTCTTGTTGCTCTTCTGTGATTCCTAGTGAAAGAAGGGAAAAATTAATGACTTATGTATCTGTGTTTATAGCAGAAAATTTATTAATCTTTTAATTTGAACTTCCCTGATTAAGGGTGAGGATTAGTTTCTTTTCCATATTTACTCGGCAATTTGTCTTTTCTTCTATGTGAATTATCTATTTTTGTCATTTAATCATCATTCTATTAATTTGCTTGTTTTTTATTGGTTTGTAAGAACACTTTGTATATTACAGATATTAGCTATTATCTTTTTAAAAATGTTTGTAAATATTCTCTGGAAGTCTATTGCTTGTCCTTTAATACTGAAAAGGACTTTGGTGGTTCCTACTATAGTGTTTTTTCATTTTTAAAAAAGTGTATAATCCTTCTGTACTCACATTTGCTAATTATTTTATCATGACTTGATATTTCTGGACTTGTGTAAGAAGGCCTTGAAAAAACAGGGCTTCTCTGGTTTGTGGGAGTTGAAGAGTGTGTACACATTCTACAATGACATCCAAAAAGGTGGGAGAGCAAAGGAAACATTCCTTCAAAATTGAAAGGCTGTATATCATAGAATAAAATATATGAAAATTTGAATTAGGCTGGGTGCAGTGGTTCACGCCTGTAATCCCAGCACTTTGGGAGGCCAAGGTGAGGAGATCACTTGAGGTCAGGAGTTCAAAACCAGCCTGGCCAACATGGTGAAATCCTGTCTCTACTAGAAATGCAAAACAATTAGCCAGGAGTGATGGCATGCACCTGTAATTTCAGCTTCTTGGGAGGCTGAGGCAAGAGAACTGCTTGAACCCAGGAGGCAGAAGCTGCAGTGAGCAAAACCGCGCCACAGCACTCCAGCCTGAGTGACAGCAAGATTCCGTCTCAAGAAAAAAAAAATTGAATTATTCTTAAAAATTAAAAAGGATTTTTTAAATTAATTTTTCTATTAAATATCATCTATCTGTATCAGAGAAGGATTATTTGCCACAAGAAACTGCCTATTAAAGTGAATTTGAAAGTAAAGTTTAAATGCAAAGAAAACCAGCAGTTTACAATTTCCGTATAGAAAATGGTTAAAAATATTGATCTTAGTTAAACAAAATCAAAGGAAATAAAACTAAAAGATGCTATTTTCATTTATCATAAAAAATGAATAAAATCCAGAATTGAGGAGAAGGTGAGAAAAAAAGCATTCGTTCTCTCTCATACATTGCTGGCATGAGCATAAGCTGGCCCAATGTCTTTTCAGAGGACAATTTGGTAGTGCCCACCAAAAGTTAAAATGTATGCCTTATTATACCCACTAATTTAAAAAAAAAAAAAAAAAAAGCCGAGAGCAGCTCACACCTATAATCCCAGCACTTTGGGAGGCCAAGGTGGGTGGATCACTTGAGCTCACGAATTTGAGACCAGCCTGGGCAACATGGTGAAACTCTGTCTCTACAGAAAACACAAAAATTAGCCAGGCATGGTGGTGCTCATCTGTAGTTCCAGCTACTACAGAGGCTGAGGCAGGAGAACCGCTTGCACCCAGGAGGCAGAGTTGCAGTGAGCTGAGATCACACCACTGCACTCCAGAATGGGCGACAGAGCCAAGACTCTGTCTCAAAAAATAAAAAAATAATTTTTTAAAAAAGATTATCTCTCTGGAATTTATGATTAAATGTTAGCTCTAACTTTTTGGTTTTGGTTTTCCAATTGGCATACCAGTATACCACAAAACTAAATGACCATCTTTTCCTCACTGATTCAAAATGCTTTAGTTATCACATATATAATTTTTTCATGTAACTATTGTCTGGGCTGTCTGTTGATGTGCTTGTCTATTCACTTCCTTTATGATATTCTATTACCTTATTGTCTATATCAGTACCACACTGTTTTAAATACTACAGCACTAAAGTATCTCAAATTCTATCACTCACTGACCATGAGACCTCAGTAAATCCCTCTAAGTCTCATTTTTTTTACATCGTTGTTTTAAGAAACAAGTACATAAAAGACGAAGCCAATTAGTGTTCTAGTCCTGTCCCTCACACAAAACAGGCATTCAGTAAATGATTGCTATTGTAATTCCTAACTATATAATGAAAGTAATAATGAAAAATGTTATAATTCATAACTTCTATTACAACTCATAATTCATGATGAAATTAGACTATGGGCAAAAATTCATGATAAGTTACCAAATATTTTAAAAATACAACTAACCTTTCTTCTCTTTTACTTCTCCCTGTGTGTTCAAGCTCCAAGGGAATTTGTCCCTGTGGGGAGATCATTCAGATTCTGGAAGATTCTCTGTTCTCCTAGGCTAATGGTGTGAACAGCAGAAGGAACAAAGAGTAGCTTATGTAGGGCGCTGTGGAAAAGGAGATTGGGTCAGTAACAAAGAGAAGAATTGGCACTCTACAAAGTTTCCCATAGGAAGGACTGAAAGCCTGCTGTTCACTGTTGCTTAGCAACAGGCAAATGTACAAGAAATAAGTCAAAGACATCATAAAATCAGGCAAATTTTACTCTCTCACTCACCCATTTATCATTTCTACATTGTGCATAAGTCAAAATGCGACTTCCAAAAAGTAAGCCAACCAGACAATAAAGGAAATGCAGCTCAAACATAAGCATAAAAATATAGTAGGTACCTCAGGGATAAATGTACAGATAAAAGTACATGTGCTTCTAGCTGGATTCCAGGTTATAGAACCATTCTGCTCAGTGCAGCAGGTACTTGTAAGTGTTTCAGAGGATGCATGGAAGAGTATGAGGCAGCCCATGCCTTTAAGAAGTTTAATATCTTCTGGGGTGGAGGAGACAGCTATGCAAACATCAGCGCTGCAGGCAGAATTAATGTCACAACTGAGGAACTCCAATTTATACGTCCTCAAAGGTGAGAGAGATCAAGGCTTGGAGGGCATCCAGAAAAGCTTCACTGAAGAGATACCATTTGAATTAACCTTTAAAAGTTAAACAGAAAAAAATTAAGTAGGATTTTTGACAGTTACATGAGGGAATAGAGAGTGCTTTTCAGGATATCAGGGAGGGAGTTTCAGGTGTGCCCAGAACAATGATAATCCAGATTTGCTGCAAAATAGGATTCTACTAGGATGGCACCGAAAGATAAAGTTGTTGCCTGATTATGGAGGTTCTTGAATTCCACATCCAGGGGGCCTGTGCTTCCTTTAATAAGCACTGAGAGGCTGGGTATGGTGGCTCATGCCTGTAATCCCAGCACTTTGAGAGGCTGAGGCGGGCAGGTCACTTGAGGTCAAGAGTTCAATACCACCTGTTCAACACGGCAAATCCCGTCTCTACTAAAAATACAAAAATTAGTTGGGCGTGGTGGCGTGCACTGTAATTTCAGCTAGTCAGGAGGCCGAGGCAAAAGAATCACTTGAACTAGGGAGGTAGAGGTTGCAGTGAGCCGAGATCATGCCACTGCAGTCCAGCCTGGGTGACAGAATAAGACTCTGTCTCCAAATAAATAAATAAATAAAGCACTGAGAGATAATTCGGGTGATACACCTTTAGGAGATTAATCTGGAAATGATAGTTCTGAGTGGGGTGGTAGAGAACCCTGAAATTAAGCAAGTGGTAAAGAAGAAATCTCAGCAGTGCAGGTGGGAGAGGAGGACAGTCTAATCTCAACAAGGATCAGGAATGGGAATAAGACAGATGATGGGGACATTACAGAGACAAAATCTGAAAATGAGTACCGATTAGGTACAAGGGATCAGCAGAGAGAAAGGGGTGAAAATTAACTCAGAGGTCGATAGCCTGATTTACTGAACAGCTGTAATAGATGAATGGAGTCATATGAGCAGAGGAGGGGCTGGTGGGAAGAGGAAGAGGAGGAGGAAATAAAAAAGAAGGAAATACTTTGAACTTGCTAAATTTGCTCATGGTACTATTCGGTGGTCGTGTCCAATAAGTGGAAGAAAATATAGAATTGGTGTTTAGAGAAAGGTCAAGGCTTTGGTAATTAGCAACATGAAGAGCATAATTGAAGCTATGTGAGTAGATTTAAACACAAAGTAAAGAGATTAGATCTCATCTCAAAGGAAGAAGAGGGCTGGTTAAGGACAGAACCAAGGGGCAGGAGGATGAGTGATTAATGAAGAGGACACAGAAAGACCCAGCGGGAGCTGGGAGGAGTTCCTAGCATCCATCACCAAGAGAACAACTTTTAGAAAGATGTGCAGGTGGGCAATTATGGGTGAGGTTTATTTTCTCTTTTTAAAAATTTTTCACAAAGATCGGAAGTACTTTTGTAAAAATATTTTTAATCAGTTTATTTTAAGGAAATCATTTGTTCTCAACAGAGGCAAATACCACAGAGACATAGGAAGATAAGGGCTGGGTACAGTATCACATATAGTGACAAAGAGGTTGTGTGTGTCCCTGTAGAAACAAACATGTTTCAGCAGAACGGGGAAGCAGGAAAGGATTGGAAGGCACACGGGAGGACCTTGCAAGTGACTCATTGGCAGCAGAGGGGCACAGGGTGGGGGAGCAGTGAGGCAGATAAGGAGACT
The DNA here is from genome assembly GCF_001604975.1 of Cebus imitator. NCBI lineage: Eukaryota > Metazoa > Chordata > Mammalia > Primates > Cebidae > Cebus > Cebus imitator. Next base: position 466,577 of record NW_016107761.1, read on the forward strand.
GTTTTCAGGAAAAAAGTTCAGGCACATTTGTTGAAGAAGAGAAGGACAATAAGGAGGGAAAGTTGGAAGACTTGTGTAGAAGTAGAAATCCTTCACTCAGCAGCAGAGAGAAAAGGGGCAGGAGCAGGTGGGCTAGGAGTACAATATTAGCCTTGAAAAGCCAAAAGCGGAGACCTGTCTTCTAATGCAGAGCAGTATGGTGGAGGTGAAAACTAGAAAAGGAGGCCAAGAGATTTTAAAGCGAATGGAGGAGAGTTGAGGGATGTCTCGTTTGAACGATTCAAGGGGTCACTGAATTTAAGGAACGCATGAGAGGAGCCGGGAAAAGCCGAAAGGCAGTCTGCACACTGTTCACCAAACACAAAGGCTTTTTCTTCTTAAATCTTAGGTCTTAGACAGATATAGATAAACTTCTCATGTGAGTAGGGGAATTTCAGCAGGTCCCAATATCAACCAAAAGAAGTCACATCTGAACCCACAGACCTCAACCCATACAGAGGAGACTAACAGGCTGGGATACTATAGAGAACATGAATCACACAAAAATCTTAGGCCCCTAGCACTCAGAGGGACCTCCATGGGTCATCGGAGCATATCCACATCCCTGACAACACACACCACCACACATATGCAGCAATTACACCATGCTCTGTGTAGAGAATTAGACGCCAGAAACTCTTCCAGAGAAAGAAGAAGAGAGTCACCACAGTAGATGGCCAGAAAACTGTGAATTGATGAGAAGGGAAAGGTGGTTCACAGGATAAAGCCTGAGAAAACTGCAGTTCCAAAAATATTCCCCAGTTCCATTCAACAGATAAAATATTGCGTGATGTTTTAGGATCTTTGCATTCTGCTCCCAGAGGATTATTTTAAACACCAAGAGATAGATCACAGGAAAAGTAAAAGTTTCTGAATTCTTTGACCACATCAAGTTTCACAGGAACCACGGCCACACAAGCTACACGCTGGCTGAGTACATAACATGACGCTAGCCTATACTTCAGGACCTTTACTCTCACCTTGAATCCTATTTCATTGAAGTTATTTTTCTAATCATTGACTGCAGCAAAAGGGAGAAAACATTCCATATGGCAAAGAGAAAAGCTATGTCCCTTTGAGTCCATGCCTTCTCCATAAGGATCCCCTTGAAGTTTTTCATCAGTTGTGGTTCAAGATGTCCCATACCTTGAGGAACGGCACCTCTCCAGCACAGCTCTCAGCCTGGGGTTGCTGAAGAGCAAAATGATGGGGCAAACGGCTGCACACAGATAAATCACTGACTGCCACATCCAGAATTTAAAGTCCAGAGGTAGAAAAATACCTGCAGCACTGAACACCAGTGACAGGAAATAGGAGATGAAAAGGACAGCAAGAGAGATGAGAACCAGCAGAGCCTTTATGTGTGTCTGCAAACAGGGCTCTCGGAATCCCAAGGTGGTCAAGAGGGCCTTCTTCATGTGTCTTCCCAGAGAGGTGATGAGCAAAATCATGCAAATGAAAAAGACAGCAGTGGGCACTGTCCAGGTAACCATGTTTAGAGGGAAGAGGTAGAATTTCTCACAGGAGCTCTTTATGCTGTTGCCGGTAACATTCCAAGGTTATAGACGGTTCCTTAAATAGTTCTGATGTATTCTCTGGTTGCCTATGGAAAACAGAATGGTGCTGAAGCTGAAGAGCCCAAAAGAGCCGGACAGCATCCATGGTGCCCACCCAGGCAACTTGCGCTTTAGCCAGAGGAAGACAGGGTGAGTGAAGTTTGCAATTTTCACACAATAGAAGACACTAAGGCAGGAAGAGAACCACAACGTGGCAGCATTCAGGAAGTCCCACTGGATGGCTAGAAACTGCAGTACAGGGTTGTATGGGAAGGCTGTCGGATACAGGAAAACATAAATGGTCTTACCCAATACCACCCACTGTAGACAAAGGCGAGAAGCCCCTAAGCTAACCAACAACTTATCACAAGGCAACAACATTCTCTGGAGCACCGACTCCATGCCAAGGACAGCAGTGACAAAGCCATTGCCCACTATTGCTACCAGGCACAAAAGGAATAAAATGATAACCAAGATGATGGCCTTGTCAGTCACCAAAGATCCCAGAACCATGTGGTCTCCATTCATCTCTCCTGGATCCCAAAGCTTCAAGGGCTATTTCTGCTGCATTGCTCTGGAAGGTCCTGTAGTATATGTTTGTCCCTCCAGCTGCCCCAAATGCAGAGGCTAGGCCAGAGTAGAGGACGCAGCCTATCGGAGGAGAGTGAAGAGGTTTCTTCTTCTAGGAATAGATGCAAATCTTGTCAAGGCTTAATTTCCAAAGCCCCCATCCTGCCCAAAAATTTGCCTGCTCTTCTGCCTATTATCTGCCCATGTCAACATTAAAGTGGATAATATGTCAGGCCCTGGCATTTAGTGTTTTTACACAGGAGGCTATACTTCTCTAAGCTGACACTTAAGACAGGACCATGCACCTGCTGGCAGCTCAGTAGTATCATCCACAGGGCACACCTGCTACTGAGACAGCACTCACATTCACAGCAGGGAGTGATTGCTATATTGCAGGGACTGTTCTGAGTACTCTCCTTAGTTCTCACAACTCCGTGAAGCAAGTGCTATGGCAAGATCCCTTTGACTAAGATAGAGAGAAAACTGAGCAAACCTTTACAGAGAAAGGTTAATTCAAGTCTTATTACTCACAGTGACCATCATCATAAAAAAAGAACACAGGAGACAATTATACATAATGAAGCAAGCAATTTTCTTCAAAATTTGAAGTATATATTTTATAACTGGTGACCTCTAAAATACCATTTCACAGAGGAACCCCCAGTAGCCATAGGCCAATGGGATACGGCAGAATGAGCCCTATACTAGGAGCTGAGATCGCATTTAGCCCAAGCTTCACCCCTTATTGTGAGTTGTTCGATTTGTCAGCCCCTCTGTACCTCATTTTGTCCATCTGTAAAATATGCAAAGTATCCTATGTTCTAATTCACAAAGTTGTCTTAGAATCTCACCTTAGAATGGAAGAATACATTAAAGATAATCTTACAGATAAAAGAAATAAGGCCCAAATTATGTATTAAGACTCCCACCTAAGGTCACAGTGGTGCAGAGGAAAGACCAAGATCTAGAATGATTCCAGCACCAGAAATCTCTGCCATAGTTAGCAACACATGTTACACCTCCATCTTCTTTCATCCTTAGCTGAACTCAGAAGCCCAAGTTTTGAGTCTTGTCACAATCGCTACAGATCCTCAAGCTGTCAGTGAACCTCTCTGAATGCCCCTTTTTTTCAACTGTAAAAAATATGGATCACAAATAAATATGACCATAAATATGGTCAATATATTGGAAACTATAAATCTCTGCATATGGACAAGAGTAATGATGATGATGACAATGACTTTATTAGAATGGCTATCTTCTGTTGCATCCATCCTGTGGCATAATAACTAGTGTAAAATTCAGGAGAGCATCAGGGATAAACAGAAGTCCAGGGCACTAAATCTCAGACCATTGATATCAGCCAGAGGAGGGCAGAGTAAGAAAAGACCACATTCTTTATAGGAATGAGCTTCAAAGAGTTAAAAAAAAAAATCAGCAATCAACACCCAGGTGAGTGTAAGTAGGTTAACGTGTCACAGGGAGATGGGAAAGCAGAAATTGTTCTGAGTCAAATACAGCGACACTGAAGGCTCAGGATCAAGTAACATGACAGTAAGGGGGTTTTTAATAGAATACACATCTGGTTGGCACCGCAACCTGCCGGTTCCATATACAGAACCCCCATGAAAAGGGAATCGAAGGCATGTCATCATCTCTTCCCAGTTCCCAATCCACTTCCAGGTGGAATTGTTTCTCCAGCACGTAGGCCAACCATCGTGGACATAGCTTTTCTAGGTAGAGGAAAGAAGATGAACTAAGGTAATTTACTCACTCCGCCGTTCTGTGAAGATGCAAATTTCCAGGGGATAGAGTTCCCAACTGCTCTCTTCCTTGCCCTTGTTCTGGCTGATATTTGGCTGTTTTCTACTGGAGCCTAGAGAAGTGGGGAAAACTTTGGGCTTACAGGTCTGAAGTATGGCCAGCCACAAACATCCCAATATGGGAAACTTTAATCTTTTTCATCCACCTCCCACACCTTCAATGATAAAGATGTGCATTTAATCTTCAATTGATTTAATAATAATTTATTAAGAATATTCTATATGCCATGATAACCCTTTGAAAGACATTAGGCTACAACAATGAATTAGATATCTGCCCTCAAAGCACTTTGATGTGCTAAACATAAACCACAAACATTTACTAGGCTTATACTATGTGCAGAATAAGTTAATCCAAGAGAGAGAATGATCATTTGAATTTAAATATGCAATGTGTTTCATGGTGATTCTTTTGTGGTTGTTTTTTTGTTTGTCTGTTACATTTGGCTTTCTCATGTCCAGATTAATCTTCTTAGGTAAAAGCCAAGACTGCGAGTTTTTAACTTTTTATAACCAGTCTTTATAATTGTAATCACAATGGAGGTAGGATAGGGATCCTGAGTTGGCTCTCTATATGGAAAACCTTCAACTCAGTGCTCTCAACAAGTGACTCCCAGTCTGTGGCTCTACAAGTTAGGGATCATCCTAGTCCCATTCCAAGATTTCTCGGAAGAATTTTGCAGTAACAGCCCCATTGTGAGACAACAACGATACTGTCTTGTATGTTGGAAGGAAAAAGATGAGGCATCAGTATAGGAGGGGATATATAATTATATCCAGAACAATTAGCTACAACAGAGGACTTACATAGAGGTTATGGCATATCAAGCCAAAAAGGTAGGCTGGAGAGAGGTCACAGAAATTTTGGGAAGTCTTGACGAGTTATTAGATTGTATCTTTAGTCAAGATACAATCTTATGAGCTAGAGTTTAAATCTCTTATGAGCTAGAGTTTAAAAAAGGAGACTGAGAACATCAACCACTTAGGAACTCCTGAGACAAGTACACTTAACCTGGCATCATTCAAAAGACTATGAAGATGGAAAAGAACATGAGAGTTGAATCACCACCTGCTCCCCCTCTGCCAGATAGTTTCAGTAAAGTTCTTGGAGCTCCGCCCAAGGGAAGGGCAGTCTTCAGGTATTCACAGTTCAGTAGAAGGATAGAGGAGACAGATACCCCTATCCCTGCCATGCTCCTGCCTTCCCTGCCTCCATCCAACTTGTGGCTTGAGCCCCAAGGCTCAGTCCCATAATTTATTATTAATCTCCCTGTAGGAAGTCATTAGCTTGCTCATGTTGCCACAAAAAAAGAAAGAAAAATTCTTCATGATTGATGATGAGGATAATATGTGTTCTCTAGGGGGGATAATTCATAGACTTTAGGTGTCTATTTAATTTCAAGCCTGGCCACAGTGCCAGCTTCCCACAGGTTCCTCCATCCTGCCTCACTCTCACTCTGCCCCCTGGGGAAATCTCCCTGTATTCTTCATCAACCAACTTGAGAATCTCCTCCTTTAATCATCCTCTTGCAAGAGAAAAATTCCTGACCTTGTTATTTTGCCTCTGGTCATCCCTCTCTCTTCTATTGCCATAGCCTGGCTTCCAGCTAGCACTGCAGCATAATGTTTTGGGGCCTCAGCTTCCCAGTATTATTGAACATTTAACCATAAATGCATTTACCTATTTGAAAATTATTTGTAACCTCTCTTCTGTCCTGTTATTTATTGCTTCTGTTTTGACGAATTTGAACATACAATTCTCTCTTAACCATGCCTAGTGTTCTTCCCAATCTCTTTTAGTTTATCGGTCTCCATACTTTTTATCATTAACTCCACCAGTAAAATATAGATATGTGAACATACAACCCACCAGCTATAAACTGCATGTTTGTATCCTTCCAAAATTCATACATTGAAATGAAACCTTAATCCTCAATGTGATAACATTGAGAGATAAGACTTTTAGGAGGTAATTAGCTCATAAGGGTGAAGCCCTCGTTAATGGAATTAGTGTCCTTATAAGAAGAAACACAAAACAAATAAATCTCTCTGCCATGTATGAACACAACTAGAAGGTGTCTGTCTGCAACCCAGAAAAGGGCCCTCACCAGAACCCAACTATGGTGGCACCCTGTTTCAGGCTCCAGAACTGTAAGAAATAAATGTCTGTTGCTTAAATACCCTGTCTATGGCATTCTGTCACTGCAGCCTAGGCTGACTAAGACACTACCCATAGGCATATTTATTTTTAATTGTATGCATGTACATTTTACAAATACGTTATGTGCATCATAAAATGTCCAAAACATAGGGATTAAAAGGAGAAGACAAAAATAAATGGAAATTGAAATTGCTACACTTTTCTTTCCAGGCCTAGTGACTCATCTTGTCCAAGCCCTGGGATGCAGACATCCCAATCTGGAGATTCCCATCCTCAGCAGCAGCATCAGGGATCCATCTCCTTGGTGAGCAGATGAAGAGTAGGATCATCAAAATTAAGTACTGTAGGACATTTCCTTTGTTTTCCATCTATCTTCTGTTGGCCAAAACCTAAAAGCATTTTTACATCAGATAATTTCTTTTAATTCAACACGAGCACATGAAGTCATGGATGTGACCTACAGTAGAACCAAAATCTTATGTGTCCTTAGCTTTCTGTGAGCTCAGGCTGAAAAAGTTCCCTTAAGCAGAGCACAAGGGAAGGGAATGACAAAGATTGGCGGAGAAAGGAAAGAAGAAAGTATTGGGCAGGCCTAAGAAGCACATGAGGAAGAAAAAGACATGGGGGAAGTGGAGAAGATTTATTAGGCTGAAGTGGAGAGACGGGGCTGAGAGCACAGCCATGGAGCAGGAGGGCAGGTGATGTCAAGTGGATGGTGCTGGACAATCTATGTCACTATTAAAAAATAAGCTTCAAGGCAGAGCATGGTGGCTCACGCCTGTAATCCCAGCACTTTAGGAGGCTGAGGAGGGTGGATCATTTGAGGTCAGGCATTCGAGATCAGTCTGACCAACATGGTGAAGCCCCGTCTCTACTAAAAACACAAAAATTAGCCAGGCATGGTGGCACATGCCTGTAGTCCCAGCTACTCTGGAGGCTAAGGCAGGAGAATTTCTTGAACTCAGGAGGTGGAGGCTGCAGTGAACTGAGATTGTGCCACTACGCTCCAACCTGGGCAACAGAGCAAGACTTCATCTCAAAAATAAAATAATAAAAAATAAGATTCAGTTTGCCCACAGAAACAACTGACAACAGTTACATTTCTCTACAAAGGGCATACAGACCAACATGATGCTTGGCAAATATTTTTTTTTTTTTTTGAGACGGAGTTTCACTCATGTTACCCAGGCTGGAGTGCAATGGCGCGATCTCGGCTCACCGCAACCTCCGCCTCCTGGGTTCAGGCAATTCTCCTGCCTCAGCCTCCTGAGTAGCTGGGATTACAGGCACGCACCACCATGCCCAGCTAATGTTTTTCGGGTGGATCACGAGGTCAAGAGATCGAGACCATCCTGGTCAACATGGTGAAACCCCGTCTCTACTAAAAATACAAAAAGGCAAATATTTTTTATTAGCCCTTATGAGCTTCACCCTTATGAGCTAATATTGCATCTAGGTTGCTTGCATATAGATTCATGGGTCCCCATGAGGAAATGAGGCCACCAGCAAAGGCCAAGTTTATTGAAGACTAGGACTAGAGTCTCACAGCAGTGGAGGGGATGGTAGGAACACAGCAAGATGGAAAAGGGATTCTGGGGCATGGATAGCATGGGAGAGAAAGAAGAAACTGGAAAGAGAAAAGCAGTACCCAAACTTTACGCATTCCTGCCAGAACCAGGATCATTCATCATAGGACTGGTTATTGACATGGATAACTCAAGAGCACAACCACTCTGTGGCCAGCACCTTCCAAAGCCCTATGAGCCAGCAGCACATGAGCACTGGAGCCGAAACCATGTCTTCAGGCTCTTTTTCAGTTTGGGACGTCTCAGCACCAGGAAAGTAGAGTGTAGAGAGATGTTGGCATAGATTAGCACTTCCCAGGCCCAGTGCCAGTGATTCTGAAAGTTTATGATTTTCAAAGCAGAAACAAACAAGGACAGGAAGTACAATGTACAGAAGATAAGGAAGAAGGTGAGTGACTTTAAAGCCACGGTGTAAGCCTGGGTGCTGGGAACACAGGGGCTGGGCCTGCGTTCCCTTATCTGCCCCAAGTGCCCGCACAGTGACACTATGAGCAAGACAGTGGACACTAGGAACAGGAGGAACGGAATTGACAACACAAACCCTTCATAAAGCAAAAAGTAGAGCTGAAACGAACCCTGCACTCTATGAATTAGAGTTTCATTTCTGTAGGAACTGAGAGACAACTTCATGGAACCAAACAGTATATTCCCAGTGGCTGATAAGATGACTTCCAGGCCACAGATAATGAGGGAGCCCAGCATCAACTTGGGCACTGACCGAGAGATCCTCCACTTCAGACAGGCGAAGATGGGGTAGGAGAAAGATGAGATCTTCACGCAGTAGAAAGCGGCAAGCAAGGCAGTAAACCACAAAGTGAGGGCATTGAAAAGGTCCCAGAAGATGTTCAAACAGGTAACTGCACGCCAAAAATCTAGGGAGACCAGGAGGTTGTTCGCCATGGCTAACCCATGCAGGCAGAACCGGGATGCAGTGAGACCAGCCACAATCATGTCACTTGCTGGCAGCGTCCGGCACCTCACCCACTCCCTGCCCAGCATGGTGACCAAGAAGCCATTCTGAAGCATTGCAGCCAATGACTCCAGGCAAAAGATGGCCATGAAGATCAACGTGGGTGAGGAGGGCATCTTCTCCAGAGAGGTGCTGCTAAGACTTGGCTCCTACTGCAGAGGATTGGAAAATCATCTGCGGGGAAACAGCCTCTCTGGCGGAGTCAAGCCACCCTGTTGACACCACAGACTTGGAAGCCCTTGTCCCTGGATTCATAGAAAATCTCGATCACCAGCAAACACCCACAGTCCCCAGAATTTGAAAAGATAATTTCTGCAATCTCCTTTGGCAGGCAAACCACTCCCAGCTCAATGACACCCTGTTTCTATTTGCATAACCTGTATTTGCCTATTCTTTCTCAGAGCCAGATGCAGGGAAATGTCAACAGAATAGAGGCTGCCGGAGTGACTGAAAATACCCATATTTTGTACATGATGTCTTAACTGTACTATTTCTTTCCTAGCTGTTCTTTAAAAGACGTTGTTACTCGGATGGCACTCCCCAAGCCACAAACCTTCCCTTCGTGTCCTGCCTTAATATTTCATTTAGTAGTAGCTCACCTCCTGAATGGATGGAATAGAAAAATCATCCACATGCACAAGGCTTCAGATTATCAAGAAAAAGCTCCCTAGCCACTCATCCTGCCTGAAATTTCACTGTCAAGCTTTATATTGGAGTTCACGGAATCTCCAGTTAAAATGTGGATTTCCCTGCTGTGTTACCATCAGATCTGTTAACCATTATCCCCTTGGCTCCAGTGTGTTTGATCAACCAAAAGTAATCAGCTCTACGAAGGCTCTGAGGAAATGAGAGAGAGTAGGTAAGTCATAATGGGAAGAAGAGAAAGGCAGAGAAGGGAAACTGACCCAGAGAGGACATCGCCATAGCTGGGGAAAGCAGGAGTCGGTAGAACGACAGGAGCTCAGGACAAAGCTGGCCTGCAGGGAAGGTCTGCGTTATGTGGAGTGAGCCCTGTCCTTTACCAATCCTGAAGATACAGTAGTAGGAACCACCCTGCTGGAACACCTTGTCATTTTTAAAGTGATTTCACACGTTACAGTTCTGCCTGTACCGCCAACCACACAAAGTGACACTGGTTCAGATCAGCCAACTCAGGTTCAGGGAGCCTGAGGAAAGAATGCCTATGAACATGAAAAAAAGTAAAAACAAAAGGGTTAAGAGGGACGAGAGAGAAGGAGGGTAGAAGAAAGCAGAGGTGTGGGTAGAAAAACAGGAAAGGGAATCCCCACCCAGCAGACATCTCAGATACTGGAGTCAGGCTGTCCACCACCAAGATGAGTCGTAGAAAATGTCCTTGCCTGCTTCCCATGGTCTCACTCAAGATTCTACAGGTGAGAGAGGCCTGTGTGTGAAGGATTAAAGGGAAATAAAAACAAGGACAAGCATTTATGGTGGTGACTTCAAGAAAAAGAGGTTCAGCCCTCAAAAATAGCAATTGCTTGAAGAGCTGTGAGTTTTTATTGAACTCTCAAAAGATTGTTAGAGAGCAGATAATTCAATCTGATCAACTGTTTTGTAATGCCGCTTCAGTGTCCTTATTTAATTATTTGCATGTCTTCCTGTGGCTTCTTGAAGACAATAGCGATGAGTGGCTTCTGCATGCTCCATAACATGTTGGCTCATCTCAAGCTCCTTTGGGCCAGAGCCCAGCTTCATGATGTCATCAAGAAGCAAGCTGAGGCCATGGTGCCCACACCCTGTTGTGGTCGCGTGTAACCAAGTAGACATTGTATGTTTGCAGGCAACCTTCATGTTCTCTGCAGAGGTGCCAAAGCGTGCACTTTGCCAGAACAAGTCTTTTCCAAGTCTTTTCCTTTTCTACAGTTGACAGCTCTATAAAGTAAACATTTTCTCCTGTTTCAATCCTCTTCTATAAGAAGGCTGGAAGAGTACCTTTCCTGCAGGCACCTGTTCATCCATCTCTTAACGCTTCACTAGATATATCTTTTGGGGATTTCATGTCCCATTCATAGTCTGCCACCAAAAGAGGCCATGAGCAAGACAATGTTTTAGGGTTTTTTTTTTAGTTTTTCAAGAGTCCTTCAAATATGAAATAGCAATCAAGACACAAAATGTTTCTCACAAAAGTTTGGGTCACATTTCTCTTTTTTAAAGATGTGGCATTCCTGCAACTGAAGCTAATGAATTCTTTTCTGCAGCATGATTGGAAATATTTTTTTAGGTGAAGCCTGAATCTTCTGTGAAATGGCAGTAATGGTAAACAGGTAACGGCAGGAGGCTGGATGAAAACGGAAGATTCTGCAAAGAGCTACTTGTACTTCCTTCACTTTGGTCCTCTATACGGGTAAAGTGCTTTTTGGTTTCTGTGGATTCGTTTGTTTTTGTTTTTATTTTCTTTTTCTTATCAAATTCAAGAATACATTGATTCATCTTAGAGACATACAAAAAATACATTTCAAGCCAGGCGCAGTGGCTCACGCCTGTAAGCCCAGCACTTTGGGAGGCCAAGGTGGGCGGATCACAAGGTTAGGACATCGAGACCATCCTGGCCAACATGGTGAAATCCTGTCTCTACTAAAATGCAAAAAATTAGCCTGGCACGGTGGCGTGCGCCTGTACTCCCAGCTACTTGGGAGGCTGAGGCCGGGGAATCTCTTGAACCTGGGAGGTGGAGGTTGCAGTGACCTGAGATCACGTCACTGCACTCCAACCTGCTGACAGAGCAAGAATTCATTTCAAAAAAAGAAAAAGAATACATTTCATTTGACAAAGTTTCTCAATCTGGAGCCCATTCTCAACTTTTGAGTTCAGCCTTTGAGTAACTTGCAGTGCATAAATACTTCCACATATTTCCATGGCTTGATCAGGTAACTGATGGCCCACTCCAGGGAAAGGTGGAGGAAAAAGGAAATAACAATTTTTTTAATGGCTAGACTGCACATAAATGTTAAGCTAAACTATGCACAAATTTAATAATGATTTCTCTGCAGGATAAGCCCTAAATATATTTTCTCACCCTGAAGACCTTCTCTGACTCTTATATTTAGATAAGTAATTTAGAATAAACATTGGCTCTAATAACAATCCATCATAAAAGAGAATTTTAGCTTTCTGAAAGTAAATTTGGGAATTTCCAACATCTTCCATTATCAAAATGTGAATGCACAGTTAAATATTGTTTAATATTCAGGTAAACCTAGACTTTCCTCTCAAATAAAAACAGCATTTGATAGTTATTTTTATAATTATAAAGTTAGCCTGCGAGGAAGTTGAGTCCAATTCTATTCCAACTAAAAGTATCTTTAGAATAATTCTTTCTCTTTGCCTGGCTCCATTCGAACATTTAGAAACAATAAAATTAATCTCTAAAGGAATAACTCAAATGTTCTTTCCATAATGCCATGAACTGCACTCAATGTCTAACATCTGTTGGAGGGATAAATCATGTTCAATAACTTCTAAATCAGTGGTTTATAAATTATGCTCTCTAGGGAGTTCTCATGGTAAGGAAAGGGTAAGAGGAGAATTGAGAAAGTAGAACCACAAACCCTCATTTCCTCCTCAAACAGAACAGTCCTGCTTATATGACAGAGCTTCTACATACTATTCCAAAGACAGAACTCCATTGCAATAAACAAATTTTAAACTGCTGCCATAGATAGCGCTAAAATCAACAAGAAGGGTAAGGACAGTGAATCCATACACCTTCTTTCCTTTCCTCCCCAATCTAAGTTAACTGTGAAAGATTTTTGAAATTATTTTTAAGGCAAAAATCCATAATAACAGAGAGAATGAGACCACAGAAAACATTTGGGTGGCTGGAAAATAGATGAAAGAGTGGTCAAAGACACAACAGCCCTGAGAAAACTGGATCCTATGTAAACAGAAGGAAAAGTCAAGAACGAACCTGACTTTTACCCAAGAGTTGCCATACCAGGTTCCTCTAGAGAAAAATTAGTCAGAAGTCAGCTTAAGATTCAGATTCCCAAATCACTGTTCCCCTTTTGCATAACTGGGCAACCACAACTCTTCCACCCTAGTATTCTCTGGAAAGGATAAAACAAGATCACTGAGCTGGATACATGTATAGCACAGTTGAGACAACGGTACCATATCAAAGCAGGGAAATCAGGTGAGCAAATGCTCTCCTCTCACATGGATTTTAGAACTCTGAACCCCGGGTGTTTACCCTACAGGCAGGAGAAGAATCCTGAAGAAGATACCGCCTTTTCCAAGAATCCAAAGAAAAGTTTCACCTTTTCAAAGAATCCAAACATTCTAAAAGGAAGACATAAAGACAGTATCAGATATTCCTCAAATAATTGCTCCAGCCAATCACTTTACAGTGAAGCCCATAGTTAACAAGTCCTATTCATGAGTTTGGAGTTTCCAGTCAGCCTTTCCATCTCTTTTGCAACAGGAGCAGACTACAAGGAGCTTGGGATATCTGAGAATAGCGCCTAGCATGGAAAATAAGACCAAAACAAAACAGGTATTTGGAGGAAGAAAACGACGCCAGGAGAAGAAGCTTTCCCAAAATGGTATCAGTATCCTCAGAGTTATGAGAATATAATAATATCATATGAAACAACAGGATACTGTTTAAAAGGAATACTCAAAAATTTTTAAAAGAAAGTTCTTGGAATTAAAAAGACAATATTTGAAATTAAATCTCAATAGAAGAGCTAAAATTTATTAAATATATCAAAAAATAAAGGAAGCAACCCTATAGGTTAAAAACCAAAGAGAATGCTAATCCAGGATGTCCAATAACCAAGAACTATGAGTTCTAAAAAGAGAGACATAATAAATGGAAAGGAAAAAGAAAATCAACAAAATAGAAGAAAAGTTGCAAGACCTAAAGGACATGACTCTTCATATTAGAAAGACTCAGCAATTATCTTTAGAAAACTGAGCATAAAGAGAAGCTCCTATAAGCTTTTAGAGAGGAAAAAGAGGAGAGGGAAAAATATTAAATTCAAAATATAATACTAGGAATTGAAGTTATTTTAGACTTCTCCATAGTAATTTTGGAAGCTAGAAGGCAACAGAGCAATGTCTTCAACATGCAGAAGGAAAATTATCTCTACCCTGCAATTCTCTGTCTTTATACTCAAGTAACAAGGACAAAATAAAGCCTTTTCAGACAAGCAAGGTCTCCAAAGAAAGTTAATTTTCTATGTTCTCTTTTTCTGGGGGCACTGGAGAATATGCCCCTACAAAGCGGGAGAGAAGGCATGATAAAGGAAGACATGAGTCCAGACAACATGAAGTGCAAAGTGAGATAAAGGTGGAGGACCCCCCAGGAGGACTGTAAGGGCAGACCTAGGATGGTGGAAGGTGCATCGGGCATGAGCATCAGTCTAGACTGGACCAGGAAGACTGAAGGTCCAGGGGAAATTTTCTCAGGCAAATAAAATTTGAGAATACCTGATGAAGGACTTGAGAATGAAATGCAAACAAAACAAGGCAATTGTTAAATCAATGGAAACAAAAATGTGTATAGGAAAGAAAAATTAATTGTTTCACCATGAATAGCATTTGCGTTGGCATAATATTTTAAACAGCAAATACTGATTTTACTATTACAATAAAACTATATGGAAAAGTGGGAGACAGAAGGGGTTTACCAGGGGGATGAGGGTGAGAGTAGGAGACAGAAGGGGTTTGCCAGGGGGGATGAGGGTGAGGAAGAACTAAGGGTTCATATTCCATAGTGGAAAGCGCGCGCGCGCACACACACACACACACACACACACCAGGTAAAACAGTTGAAAGTAGTTGCCTTGGGAAATGGGAATTGGAAAAGGAAGGAAACAAAAGCTTCTATTTTTAAAAAACGAACAGAGAAATGTCTGGCCCTTTAAATAGACCTACCTGGCTCTTTAGTCTAGATGTATATACCACTTTGATTAAAAAAAAAAATCTTAAGAAAAAATGAGAAAAGTCAAGAAGGAGAGGAGTACAAGTAAAAATAGTCATATTAGCCCTCTGGTTTTTGTAAATGATGGTGCCTCCTAGAAGCAAGGATTCATTTTCCTCTCACAATTAGGCACTGGACTGCTGTCCTCTGTAAACAGGAATTATAGTGATCTAATATTACTCATAATTTTATTAAAATCTTCCAAGTATGTGTTCTTTATAATTACTTGGAGGAAGAAAGGGCAGAAGTCACTATGAGTCATGTTTCTAAAGTGGCTTAATCATCTTGCAAAAAGAATCCTAATCTAATATTTCCACGTCTCAAATAATAATTTTTCTCCCAATTTCTTTTCTGTCCACCCTCTTCCATCTTATTCCCCACTACCATCCTCAGACAGCCCCCACCCACCGCTCAGCAGCCCAGTTCTTCCTTAAGGCCCCAGGGGTGAGGGGAGTATTGGTGATATTAGATTGTGAAACACTTTTTCTTAGGGCAAGGCCAGAATGCTGTGACCTACATACTCACTCTTAAAGGCAGGACAGTACTGGGCATGGGAGGGTAAAATAAAGATGTAAATGAAGAGACATCTGCTATCTTCCCAAAATAATGGGAAAACTCACCCATTTCCTCTTCAGCTCAATGAAGGAGACTTACTTACTTACTTACTTATTTATTTGAGACAGAGTCTCACTCCATCACCCAGGCTGGAGTGCAGTGGCGAGGTCTCAGCTCACTGCAACCTCCACCTCCCAGGTTCAAGCAATTCTCCTGCCTCAGCCTCCCAAGTAGCTGGGACTATAGGCACGTGCCACCAAGCCCGGCTAACTTTCGTATTTTTTAGTAGAGATGGGGGTTTTGCCATATTGGCCAGGCTGGTCTGAAACTCCTGACCTTGTGATTCTCCCGCCTCAGCCTCCCAAAGTGCTGGGGTTACAGGCATGAGACAGTAACTATGCCCGGCCAAGAAGGAGTTTTAAAAAGCATTCCCAATCTTTCAGCTCCTGACAACCCCCACAGAAATCCCTATCATTTTATTTGCCTGCATGTGCAGAAATGAGGAAGTAGAGGAACTTCAGTGTGGCTAATGTGGTGACGTTTCCAGCTGGGTAAAACGAGGGATTTCAGAGTGGTTGCAGAAGCACTAAGGAGTGAATGTGGAACCAGTAGGAAGTGTGCACCGGGCTCCCAGGTAAGTCGGTTCGATGAGTTCAATGAGGTAAGATAAGTCCACTTTTTCCTCCATCAGATAATGGGAGCAAAAGTAAGAAGAAAAAAAAGAGTTTTTGAAAAGATCACAAGGCCACGCACGGTGGCTCACGCCTGTAATCCCAGCACTTTGGGAGGCCAAGGCAGGTGGATCACCTGAGGTCAGGAATTCGAGCCCAGCCTGGGCAATATGGTGAAACCCTAAAAATACAAAAAAAAAAAAAAAAATTGGCTGGGCGTGGTGGTGGGCACCTGTAATCGCAGCTACTTGGGAGGCTGAGGCAGGAGAATTGCTTGAACCCAGGAGGTGGAGGTTGCAGGTAGTGGAGATCACATCATTGCACTCCAACCTAGGCAAAAGAGCAAGGCTCTGTCTCAAAAAAATAATAATAATAGATAGATATCACAAGATATTAAGTAGTTCCAGGAAAGAGATACAATCTCAAATTAAACCAACATTAATTACAAATCTAATATGAAGCTGACATTTGCTAAACACATTCACATCCCTCTTTTTTTAGGTAATCTTGTTTAAGGATGCCTACGTACTCCAGGTTTTGCTCTTTTTTATGAGATACACTGTCTATGTCTCTGTTTTTCTTAGAAAAATGTAGTGAAGCTGCTTCCATTTTACATTTGCCCTGGTTGGAACATCATGATACCACCTCGCTTCACAGTATTTCACATTGCCTGATGGAGCCCAAGGAGACCTGCTTTATTTCTGTGCCATTTCTCAGTGATTAAACCTCAAACTTTGAAACCAAGATTGCTGTTTTGAATAACTAACAAGTGTTCTCTCACCTCTGTTTCTCCTTTTTCCCATAATATTTCATATTTATCACCAGATGGCAATGAGTAAATATGCCCATGCAGGCAAATATTAACAAGAACCAGAAAATAGGGTGACATTCCAAGGAAAGTTACAAAAATAAAATGCTTATCACAACATTCTACTGTTTTAAATTAAGTTCTCATTGGTCTGTTATAAAGTGCATATAATTTAGATTCAGAAGACTTGGGCTTCAGTTACATTTTTGTCACTTTCTCAATATGTAACCTAGGATAAGCCTCTCTCTCTCTTTTCCAAACTTCATGTGTACAAATGTGATAAGTACTTGGCAATGTCAGGAATATTTGATGAGGCAAGAAATATCAAGATATGTGTGTAGCTGGGCACAGTGGCTCATGCTTGTAATCAATCCCAGCACTTTGGGAGGCTAAGGCGGGTGGATCGCCTGAGGTCAAGAGTTCAAGACCAGCCTGACCAACATGGCGAAACCCCGTCTCTACTAAAAATACAAAAATTAGCTGGGTGTGATGGTACATGCTTGTAATCCCAGCTACTTGGGAGGCTGAGGCAGGAGAATCACTTGAACCTGGGAGGCAGAAGTCGCAGTGAACCAAGATCCCACCACTGCACTCCAGCCTGGAGGACAGAGAGAAACTCCACCTCAAAAAAAATAAAGAAAGAAAGAAGAGGAAGAGGAGGAGGAGGAGGAAGATGAAGGAGGATGAGGAGGGGGAGGAGGAGAAGGGGCTGGGCATAGTGGCTAATGCCTGTAATCCCAGCACTTTGGGAGCCAAGGCTGAGAGATAATCAGAGGTCAGGAGTTTGAAACCAGCCTGGCCAATGTGGTAAAACCCCATCCCTTCTGAAAATACCAAAATTAGCTGGACGTGAAGGAGCATGCCTGTAATCCCAGCTACTCAGGAGACTAAGACAGGAGAATCCCTTGAACCCTGGAGGCAGAGGTTGCATAAGCCAAGATTGCACAACTGCACTCCAGCCTGGGTGACAGAGCGAGACTCCATCTCAAAATAATAATAATAATAAAAAGAAAAAGAAAAGAAAGAAGGAGGTATTTTTATTTCTTACCAACAAACATATCTCAAATCTCGTAACAGCATCTTCTTAATATTTTGAATCCTGCCATGGGCATCAAAGACCTCGAACTAAATATCTTCAAAGTTCCCTGCCAGCCTGAGATTCCGAGATTCTCACTTTTCTCTCTCTTTCTCAGTCACTGTCTAAGTACTTACCTCTTTCCTTTTCATCAGTCTCTCTGGGATGAAGTCCAACTTTACTACCTCTTCAAGAACTGCCTTCAAGCTACTGACAATTTTAAATATGTACAATTAAGATACCTTGCTAATCAGTGAATCTAATAATAATAGCTTCTGCTTATTTTGTTCCGATTCTGAACCTGATATTTGTCTAAGTAGTGGCATCCCCACCAAAGGGGTGTCTCACCAGAGATTAAATCTCACGATGTGTTTAGTTTATAAACAAGTCAGACTAGCTGAGGAGGGCCTTCTTGGAAGAGTAGGGTGAGTGCTTTGAAATCATGAGTGAGCTACTCCTCTGAGAAGAGCCGGTAAGCGCTACCTCCCCTAAGAAAGGCTGGATTCCCAGAGATAGAAGAGAGGCCATAGGTCTACATTTTCTGGGTGAACTGGAATTTGCTCTAACCCAGGTCTAGAGGTTACATAGAGAAGAGAAACAGAAAACGAAACAGCCATCCTCTGGAGAAGCCTCACTTCAAGCCCCCCGCCTGGAGAGAGCCCCTAAGTTGAAATAATATTCTTCCCTGAGGAATTGCTCCAACATGCGCACAAAAAGGCATATGGGTGGTCCTTGCTGCAAACATCTACAGGGGGAAGAGCGTAAGCATTGCTGTTAAATCATTGATTCTTCATGTAAATAGTGCCCCCCTCTAAAAGGTATTTAGGCAATGTATGTGGGTGTTTTTGGTGGTCACCATCTTTGGGATCACTATTGACATTTATTGGTTGCATCCAGGATGCACCCCACAAAATGAAGAATTTTCTCCCATCCCATCCAGCAAGGACTTTGTGTGTCCTGCCAGGCATTCGTGTGGGCGAAAAACATCTGGGCCAAGAACTTAAATAGACTATTTATAAACATAAAGTAATTTTTGCACACTTTTAATATACAAGACTTTTCTAGAAATGAAACCATCAAATACATTAAGACTCCAGAACTTTGTTTAATTTAAATCTTTACCATGAGTTATTTATCATCTTGGAAAAATCATGAAGTTGATGGCAACATCACCCACATGATTTAAATCCGTCACAAAACACAAAACCTATCTGGATTTGCATCTGTCACATTCCTCTGTGTCTCCATATACGGGCAAGCATCTGTCTATTTTGTTATGTTATCTACTACAGTGTACCACTTACCTATCGTATGTGAACCATTTATATGACAAAACACAAATTAGTTTTTCTTATAAATTGTTTTCCTTTATACTCTTATATTTAGTTAGGGTATTATATTGATTTTTAATCATTTTAGGTAAACTAATATAGTTTATGAATTTCATTTCACCATAGTATGTGGTGAATTTCATCTCCCCAATATTTTTGTCAAGAGAGGCATTGGTCCAAAACAGTATCTTTTTTTGGGGGGTGGGAGGGATGGAGTCTCGCTCTGTCACCCAGGTTGGAGTGCAGTGGCATCATCTCAGCTCACTGCAACCTCTGCCTCCCTGGTTCAAGTGATTCTCAAGCCTCTGCCTCTGGAGTAGCTGGGACTGCAGGTGCTTACCACCATGCCTGGTGTATTTTTAGTAGCTACGGGGTTTTACCATTTTGGCCAGGCCAGTCTGGAACCCCTTACCTCAAGCGGTCCACCCACCTCCTCCTCCCAAAGTGCTAGGATTACCATGTGCAGCCCAGACATAGTATCTTCAAGTGCATAAAATATGATACATTATACTGTGGGATATCCTGCCACAGTTAGAAGGATTAGCTAAATCTGTATGTACTGAAATGGAGAAAGCACTAAGACAGCTGAGTGAAGAAAGTTGTTTCATAAAAATGTATACAGCATGTACAACTGATATCAATTATATAAAAATATGTACATATAAAAACATGCTATGTATAATAGAGAGAGGGAGGGAGGGAGGAAAAAAAAGCATGGGGGGATGTCTGAAAGTTTAAACAGAAACTGATACCAGAGGATTGAATCAGGAACGGTAGCCAAGGTGAATTTCTGCTTTATTTGTAATGTTGGAATGTATACAAAGAGAACATATGCAGGTATTCATTACATTATCGAAAGAAAAACAACTGGTGAAACAGAAATGTCAAAAAGAATTTCCAGGGAAAAAAAGCTGTGCCCAAGTTCTCGTGGTTGTCACCCAGTATTCCTGGGTGATGGGAACAGTTCCACTACAGAGTGGCTTTCTACAGGAATGGCCTCATGGCACAGTGGGCCCAGCATCTCCTCATTACTGGAGGGAGCTCACCGAGCCTGACATCCTTGCACCTCTCTGAACCCAGCCCACAGCACCCTAACGCGCCGCAGCACTGGGCGGCCATATTAGACCCCTGCATCCTTCTGCACACTGCACTTTGACTTAGAACCCAGCCCAGTTCAGGTGGTGGCGGCCTCCACTGAGTATAACCTGCCCCTAACTGGGGCAGTCCAGTGCTGAGTTTAGCCAGGACAGTGAGCAGCACTGCATTATCATCATTAGTCATAAAGGAGGCATGAGGCCTCACCCAGCTTTTGGGTTTTAAGATAATTACTGTGCAGACATCAAAATAGGACAGAACCAAAGTGGGCTCCCACCCTCTTCCAGACCAAGACTCTAATAAGCATGAGGAGACCCAGGGACATAACGGGACGGGGGTGGGAGTATCAGAGGAGGGTTAGAGTGAACTCCTGGGTCTCCTGCCATCGCTGTAAGGTGGAGGGCTTGACGCACTCTGAGGAAGGAGGCACCTTAACCTATGAGACTACATCGTAGCCAACCCAGGGGTTATAGTCAGCAAAAAGTACCCCCTCACAGAAGCTCATGGGGCTCATTGTCAACGTAAGTACAACAGAAAAGCTAGAACTCATCTTTTGGTAAGGCAGCTACAGCAACAGACCAGCACATTTCTCAAGCCCAGTTTGGAGGAAGAGGTGTTATACATAAAATATCCATTTGTATCGTCATTTCTCCAGGTCCCCCCAGCCTGGGGGACAAATGACACATCGCAATGGCACCAGGCTCTGTGCACCCTGCCAGCTTGGTCTGTGGGTCTCCAGACCCAGCCCTCTCCTGGGAGCTGCTGCCCAGCTGTCCCGGGCTCTGCTCCCACAGTGGCTCTGCTGCCCGCTGTTGCTGTCCATCTCCGCCAAGGCTCAGCCTACCCGTGACCTACCACTAGCCTCCTGCAGCTGCCAGCCTTAGAGAAGTGGTCTCACCTCTGACAACTGTGCTCTTTCCATCAGCTTTGGGTAGTTGAACCTTTAAGGGATCACACAGACCTTATTCCCCATAGAAGACACACCTTCAGTGGGTATCTCGGAAAACAGACACCCTAAGAAAACTTCCTGGATGACAAGGCCAGTGTTCCATTTTAGCTCCCACATCTGCATTCTCTCCAACTCTGGATGCAAATTCCCTGCCTTCCAGGAATCCAGTGAGGCAACACTCTTTAATTAACTCCTTTACTTTTTACACCATCTAAACTCTAGAGTCTTCAGAACCTAACCATCGCTACCAAGCCCTTTGCATAAATAAGATTCCTGGTGTCTACACAGAATGATGAGAGTTAAATGCAGCAATTGAGTGTGTGTTCTGGTGTCAGACCTTCTGGGTTTGAAGGTCACTTTGACTGTTTCTAGCTAAATAACGTTGATTTCAGTTTATCAGTAAAATGAGCAAACCGCATGAGTTCTTATAAGATTGAATGGCAATGTATGTGAAGGGCCTGACATAGTGCTGGTTCATATAATAACTGCAAAAGAGCTATCAGTGTTCTGTCCCCAGGGCCACCTAGAAAGGTATGCAGATAAAGGCTTTGCTTTAACTTTTCTACACAGCAATGTGCATTTTAAAGGCTGTGTTATGCCTTATATTCTGCTTCTTATTAGTATTGCCTTCTTATCTCTGAACTCTGCTTCAGAGTAAGAATTCTAAAATCATGTTGGATCAACTGTGACTTTGTTTCTGAGAACTTCAAGTAAATAGCTGATATAGTTTGACTGCGTCCCCATCCAAATCCCAACTTGAATTTTCACGTGTTGTGGGAGAGACCCACTGGGAGGTAATTGAATCATGGGGTCAGGTCTTTCCCATGCTGTTCTCATGATGGCAAATAAGTCTCACGAGATCTGAGGGTATTGTAAGGGAGAGTTTCCCTGCACAAGCTCTCTGTGCCTGCTGCCATCCATGTAAGATGTGACTTTCTCCTCCTTGCCTTTCACCTTCCCCATGATTGTGAGGCCTCCCCAGCCATGTGAAACTGTTAAATCCAATAAACCTCTTTCTTTTGTGAATTGTCCAGTCTCAGGTATGTCTTTATCAGCAACATGAAAATGGACTAATACAAGAGCATGCACAAAATGTTAGACCTTAATGCTAAAGGGCCCCTGAGAGATTATGTAGTCCTGCCCCTGACTTTAGGTAAGATCTTATTATTCCCACTCAAAGCCAAAGGAAATCAAAAGAATTGCCTAAGATTGCATGGCTAGTAAAAGATGTGGGCTCAAGGCCAAAAGGCAGTTAGAGTTTACCCAAGAAAATTGGGATTTTGATCATTTCCACTGCATCTGAGTGTCCATGGTTCTTGGTGACCGACTCTCAACTCCTTAAGTGCCAGGAGAGTTTCTTACAGCACTTATGTTTGTCTATTGCTCTCCTCATCAGCCACTTGCAATTAGGTGCTTCATAAAGACCTGGTGATAAAGGTAACACTAATTATGATAACAACAAGGGGCCATTTTTCTATTATCCTATTGGTGGTTCTATTTATTTTAGTTCTGAAGGTTTCAAAAAGGCAATAAGGGATACATTTCAAGCTGGAAGAAGAGTGAAAAAGAAAAACAGAACAAATTCACACGAGGAAATGAAAGACCAGTAAATAACTGAGTAAACTTCAGAGCCCCTTCCGAACAAATACAACCTTCTGGCAGAGGCGAGACCCTCAGGGAGGACAGCCAGAGGTGTCAGTGCAGCTGGAGAGAACTGGAGAGCAAAGGCACCATCAGAAAGTGACTTTTATTTTTAATCCCACTAGACTATTGGGAGATACAAAGCAAAATTCATGTCACAGAGCAGAAGCATATAGCAAAATAGGAGGACTGGAAGAGCAGACAGCAGGAAGAGAACACACCAAACAGAGGAAAGGAAAGAAAAATATCAGAACTTAGCTAAAAGTTTCATTCATTTTGTTCTCCTACCAGGTGACAAGCAGCAGAGGAAAACAAAAAGATTGCCTTAGTCATGGGTAACTGTCCTTAGCTCTTGGTATCCCATCCTTCCAAGAAAACCAAGATCTAAATCCAAAAGCACCACATGATGATATAGTTTTTACAGAAGGCATTGCTGGGGTACAGAGACGGAGGATGGATTCCACCGCATGGCCCACGGCAAACCTTCATAAATGCCCATTAAGTATGTTGGCTGTTTTAACCAATGCCTTCCTCCTGAGCATCTGACATGTCTCTGCCTACTTCCTGGTCTTCTCTCAATCATTCTCAACAGGCTTTTCCAGTTCCTGCCTCTCATTCTCCATGGCCAGCCCCATCACTCAAAATCTCCCATCAGTCAAACAAAATCCTAATTCATCACCATTGTCTCAGAATTTTACTTCCATCACCCACACTTTCACACTGAGATATGGTTTTTTTTGAACCAAAAATACAACTACCAATCTGAATATGGGTATTGGTTAACCTCCCTCACCTTCATGTCTAAGCAGTCAACACCTGTCACTCATCCCCTCCCTCTGCCCACTCACTGCCCAAATTTGAACTGTTACTATTTCTTCCCTGGACCATTATCTCTGTAATTCCAGTCACTGCCTCTTCCACCTCTTTCCCCATTCCACCACCAGAGCTCAAAATGCTCCTCTGAGCACATGTCTCCCGTATTCAAAACTTTTACTGGCTCCAGGTTAGATAGAGAAGAAAGTTCAGAGTCTATTCTGGTCACCGAGCCTGACTCCAGCCTTAGCCCATCTCCTAGTTCCCCTTCTTCACCCCAACCCAGCCTGTCATACCACCCTGCACTCCATTCTTTGGACAGAGGCCATTTTCCCATTTTGTACAGCTATCAAGCTGATGCTTGTGTGGGCCTGAGACATTTGCTGCACAACTGAGTCTCCGCAACCCCTACACAGTCCTGGATGCCCCACTTCAAGTCCTCTCACCTCTTATTTAGACCAAGGAAACAGCCTCCTAACCTACCCATGCTTCTGCCCTCAGCCCTCTCCCGCCTTGCCCCATGTGTTCTGCAGGCTTGGCAGGTGGATCACTTCAAAGGTAAGTCAGAAAACATGCATCTCGTTTTACTGGAACCCCTCTAATAGTTCCCATCCCACTCAAAGTCAAAGCAAAATCTATGAAATGGCCTGGGAAGCCTTGTATGTGCTGCTCCCCATTCAACACCTGTGACCATCTCCCTCCTAAAGCTTTGGCCTCCCAGCCCTTCCGTGAACCCAATGCAAACCTGCCCTGGGCTTTGGGGCTGCCTCCTTGGCCTGAATTGCTCTTCCCTCCAATGACTTTTGTAGCTTATTCCTTCCTTCCTTCAATTCTTGGCTCAAAAGTTACTATATCTATATGATAGAGGCCTCCTTATATAACTCCTGTTCCCCTTACACTGTTTTAATTTTTCTCCCAATATGTCTCACCATCTGAAGAATGCATTTTGTTATTTATTTATGCACTGTCTGGCTCCTCCCCCTAGAATGTATGCCCAGTGAGGGTGGGGTTTGGGTTTTTTTTCTATTTTGTTGTTTGCTGGTATATCCCTAACACCTAGAACAGTGGCTGACTCATAATACGTTCTCAGTAAACTTTTGTTGAATGAATGAATAAAAACTGCCTATTGAAGTCATTCTACTTGGCTCAACATAAAGACCTCCTTTTCCCATACTGTTCCTGTCAAAATTAACCTCCTGTATTCCCATGGCCACTTGCTTCTGCCTGCACCTTAGGGCTTACCCCTCTCACGTGGTGCAGCCCCATCCCACAGAGGTGCTCCTGGAAGGTAAATGAGCCCATCTGCATGTGAAGAAGCACAGTCTCAGAGAGGTGACGAGAAATGTCAAAGGTCTTACACATAGGAGGCAGAAAGCTAGGAGTCTACAGAATCCAAAGGCTACTAAACACCGATCCCATTAACTCCTAGTGCTTCTCAAAACAAACGAGAACTTTCTCAGCAAACACTCAGAACAATGGGTATCAGGTTTTAATTTTGGCCTAATATTTAGCACTTCCCCAGAACTGTTGAAAGAAAGAGAAAAGAAAGAAGAAAGAGAAAGAAAGAAAGAGAGAGAGAGAAAGAAAGAAAGAGGGAGGGAGGGAGGGAGGGAGGGAAGGAGGGAGAGGAAGGAAGGAAGGAATGAAGGAAAAAGGAAAAGAAAAGCTTCTTAATTGAGGCTCTGTTCAGACAACATGGCAGCTTCATTTTAAGATGACTTAATCAGGGCCACACGCGGTGGCTCACACCTATAATCCCAACATTTTGGGAAGCTGGA
This sequence comes from Cebus imitator, assembly GCF_001604975.1. Classification (NCBI taxonomy): domain Eukaryota; kingdom Metazoa; phylum Chordata; class Mammalia; order Primates; family Cebidae; genus Cebus; species Cebus imitator. The sequence continues at coordinate 491,942 of NW_016107761.1, forward strand.
GAAAGGGGATTGATGAAAGCCAGTAGTTTGAGACCAGCCTGACAACATAGTGAAAGCTCATCTCTAAAAAAAAACCTTAATCAGAGTGTAAGCACCTCTCTCTAGCTCACAACCTAACAGACACACTGCAAATAGTGGGTCCCGTTTTTTCCCAGCCAGCACCTTCTAGATGACTTAGTTTCTGGGGTTTTTTTGTACATATCCAGAGCAGAAAGCCCAAAAGTGAGACTGCATCGTGGCACACCCCTCCCTCCCTTCCTCACCTGGTCAGAAGGCTGTCATTACTGTGATGACTAAGTCAGGTTAAGAAAGCTACTTTCTAGCCTAAGAGCCTACCATCTTTATAATAATAGGAATATGTGAAAATCACTGTCACTTTCATGTTGATAAATATTCCCATGATATTCTAAGATTTTATAAACAGAAATTAACTGTGGCTCTCACACCCGCAATTTGAAAATATAGGTGCAATTGTCAAATTTTCCGCTAGGTGGCTCTCACATTTTATGACCCATGGGCTGGGTCTCCCAAACTCAGGAATGGATTTGGAAATGTATGCATTAATTCTTAACAGAGGTGGTTATTATCTACATGTTCAAATGTGTATGTGTCAAGGGTAAATAGACATATAATTCTTACTAGAAGAATTCTATTATAATTTCTTCTTGTTAGAAGAAATTATAAATTACCTTATTACAATCCCTTTATAAATACCTTATTCAAAGCAAATGTAAAATAAATCCAATCTGTGCCCAATTAAGAGGTCCCATACTTATCAAATACTTCTTTTATAAGACAACAATATAATATTACCTCCAGACAACAGAACCAGTAACTTCAAATAGTAAGTATGGGTTATGCCAATCTTCTTCCCAACCCTCTGTAGAAGTTACAAAAACTCCTAGCCTAGTTAGAAATAAAACTGAATGTTTTTCAAATAAACTATGCTTGCTCAATCAAGAAGACAAAGCTGATAAGTTTATTTCAGTCCTCTCTTCTCGCAAGCTGGCTAAACTAAAATGAACTTCAAGACATGGCTGACTTATCACTTTCTCTTTCCCTCCTGAGCTCCAACCAGAAAACTTTTTGACAAGGACCAAGCTATCGCTGTGCCCCCGGAGGATTCCGGTATTTAACACTTGTCTCAACCTGTTCTTATTAAATTTCTGACATGCCCCAGTTCACTGAGACACATTTGTTCTCTTCCTTTCCCTCCCTCGCTTCTACCTGCCCAAGCATTAAGGCAGTATTCACTTCTCAGGTTAGCAACACTATCTTCTCAGGCAGTCAGGCAAACAAGTTCAGGTAGAAACACAGTGATTTCTCATGAGACACGCACAAATATCATCATATTTGAGTCACAGCCACTTCACATGACTAACCCCTCCACATTTTCATTTCATGATTCAAGAAATCAGATGAAATATTAGGACAATTAGGAATTGGTTTTATCTGTACTTTGGCATGAGATCTGCGCAGAGTAGGAGTAAGGAAGGTATTGAGATACAGGCTTGTATCTGAATACACACTTGAATATAATGCACAACCCAGCGTGAATTCCCATGTGGCTCCCTTTTTCTCTCCCATCAGCTCCAGAAACAAGCCCATCTCACTCCCTGTGGCTGCTACCATCCACCCTTCAACGTCAGCTTCCCCCTCCGTGTGTCCCAACACTAGAATGCAAAGCAGGCTCACAGCTTCTCTGCTGCCTTCTTGTCCCTAAAACCAAGAGAATGATTTAGAGGATGTTAATATTGCAGAGATAGATACTGGGTTTTAAAAAACAAAACAAGGCCGGGCGCGGTGGCTCACGCCTGTAATCCCAGCACTTTGGGAGGCCCAGGCGGGTGGATCACGAGGCCAAGATCGAGACCATCCTGGCCAACACGGTGAAACCCCATCTCTACTAAAAATACAAAAAAGATGGGCATGGTGGCACATGCCTGTGGTCCCAGCTACTCAGGAGGCTGAGGCAGAAGAATCGCTTGAACCCAGGAGGCAGAGGTTGCAGTGAGCCGAGACTGTGCCATTGCACTCCAGCCTCATGACAGAGCAAGACTCCGTCTCAAACAAAACAAAACAAAACTACAAAAAAATTAGCGCAGGGAGAATTGCGATATGCCCTGAGAGTGTTAGAGTGGTATCTGGTTTCATGTTGCATCATAACGTAAATGGATTAAAAATGATCTCTCTTAGCTTCATTTTTTTTAGACGGAGTTTTGCTCTCGTCACCCATGCTGGAGTGCAGTGGCGCGATCTCGGCTCATTGCAACCTCTGCCTCCCAGGTTCAAGTGATTCTTCTGCCTCAGCCTCCTGAGTAGCTGGGATTACAAACAGCCGCCAGCACACCTGGCTCTCAGTCTTTTCTGTCGTATTCCCTTGCTTCTTCCTGAGATGGATGCTTCATCCAAATATCCCCTTTTAAGCTAGGGGCTGGTGCTACTCAGTCTCCTTCCTTCAGCAAATGTTATCCTTAAACCTATCTTGCAAATAAACCTGTATAGAAGGACACAAAAATAAAAAGCATGTATCTTTAAACTGCATGGTGGCACCAGAAGCTTTTGCTTGTACCCTTTCTTGTATTTGTGCTTTCCTCAAATACTATGACCAACATTACCATCATTTCCCCTATTTTGCAGAGGAGGAAGCGGAGGCTCAAAACAGCTGGGTGATTTGCCCAAGATCACGTGGCTATGAAGTGACAATATTAAAATCTTCTAAAAGCTAACTTTGCTTCTGACACCTCAGAGAAAACTTCCAACCGCCTCTATCCCAAAACAGTTCTATTTCTAGCAAGAAGACAGCTTCCTAAACAATATCGGGTATCTGCCTCTTAGCAAATTGACTGGAAGGAGGGAGGACATGCAGGTATTTGGGGAGGATGTAAAACTGGGACCTGTGGCACTGCTCACAGACCACCTCTGCGAACATTTAATCAATTAAAGAGCCGTTCGGAGGCTGAGTGCCACGGCTCATGCCTTTAATCCCAGCACTTTGGGAGGCCAAGGCGGTTGGATCACTTGACATCAGGAGTTCAAGACCAGCCTTGCCAACATGGTGAAGCCCTGTCTCTACTAAAAATACAGAAATTAGCCAGGTGTGGTGGCGGGTGCCTGTAATCTCAGCTACTCAGGAGGCTGAAGCAGGAGAATCACTTGAACCCAGGAGGCAGAGGTTGTATAGAGCCAAGATTGTGCCACTGCACTCCAGCCTGGGTAACAGAGTGAGATTCTGTCTCAAAAAAAAAGAAAAGAAAGAAAAAGAGAAAGAAAAAAAGAGAGTCATTTGGGTTAACAAAAGTCTACTTTTAAAAAGGAAGCACCTTTTGGAAAGATGAAGATTCTCAGAGACACACGGACAAGCCGGCTAAACCATGGGAGTTGCCCAATGTAGCAGTCCAAGGGTAGAACCTGAGCCTGTTTAGCCACAGGTCAAGAGGTTTTAAAAATAACATGTTCTTTATACAGTGGGATACCATACAGCAATGAGAATGAATCAACACACAACGGTAGGAATACATCTTCCAAACGTAGTGTGGGAAATTAAAGAACTCAGACACCAAAATATGCATATCAGATGATTCCATCTTATAAAGTTTAAAAGCAGGCAAATCTAATCCATGGTGTTTTAAGTCAGGATATTACTCTCAGGTGTGGGGGGGCGGTAGTAAAATAGAAGTCAGGTGTTTCCTAACAGCTCTGCTTCTGGAAACCCCAAATAGGGGTTAGGCCACAGAACCCAGAGTCAGACAGAACTAGATTTAAATCCTGGTTCTGCAGTTGAGTGACTTTGAACTACTTTAATTCCCTGTGTCTCAGATTCTTCCACCTATAAAATGAGATTAATGATACCTTCCTCCGAGGGTTGGTGTGAGAAGTCAATGAAACCTTGTATGTGAAGTGCAGCAGCCTGCGTAGGTGCGGTAATAAGTGGGAACTATTATTCCAGCCCCTGTCGCCTGGTGGTAAACGGGGATCAGAGAACAGATACGCAAGAGCATAGGCCAGAAGGAAAGGCAGAGACCTAAATAGGCTTATGATTAAAGATGCACAGAATCCACCAGAAGGTTGTACTGGCGAGTGCTGTTTCCTCCCTCCCACGGCTCACACGATCTCCTGAATTTTGCTGTCTGCAAGTTCAGGCTGGCCCAACACAGCCAACCAAAGTCGTTTGGGTTCCATCCATGCAGGCCCTTGCTAGGAGATCTGATACTGTCACAGGAAAGGGGTCTGGATTCAGACCTCAAGAGAGGCTTCTTGGATCTCACCCAAGAAAGAATTCAGGGTGAGTCCATAAAGTGAAAGCAAGTTTATTCAGAAAATAAAGGAATAATGGCTACTCCACAGACAGAGCAGCAACTAGGGCTGCTGGTTGCCCACTTTTATGGTTATTTGTTGATTATATGCTAAACAAGGGGTGTGTTATTCATGTCTCTCCTTTTTAGACCATATAGGGTAACTTCCTGACATTGCCGTTGCACTTGTAAACTGTCACAGCGCTGCGAGACTGGAGGACACTCTCATGGCCCTCTTGCTTTTGGTGAGTTTTGGACGGCTTTTTTACTGCAACCTATTTTATCGGTGAGGTTTTTATGACCTGTGTATTGTGCCAACCTCCTATCTCATCCTGTGACTTAGAATACCTTAACTGTCTGGGAATGCAGCTCAGTGAATCTCAGCCTCACTTCACTCAGCCCCTACTCAAGATGGAGTTGCTCTGGTTCACATCCCTTGACAAGTCCAAGAAGTCAATTTGTACTAATTCTGTCATAGTACTTGCTAGCAGCATACTGGGTTATCCTGCTGGTGATGTTGTTTGCATTTTAACCAAAGCCTATGGACGTACAAGGCCATGACCTAGGCTGGGTGTAATTTCATCTTATCTTCAGTCAGAAAGGAGCTGGGTATGGAGTAGAACAAGGTACTGTTAAGGTCAAGGTTGCAAGAACGAGCCACAGGCTGGGCTGCAGAGACTCTGCAGACTTTCCTTTCTGACTGCAGAATGAGAGCAGGGCCAGATGTCAGAAGGGGAAAGAGGAGTCCCTCTGGGCGGTCCGGTTGGCTAAGAGGTTTATTGTTCCTAGGAGATCAGAGCAGAGGAAGAGTTTTTGGGTTTGATTTTGTACTGTTAAATGATGTCTTAGGGCATCTGCGTAGGGAATACGACCCAGCATTGAAAAGGAGAGACTGCTGATGGAGGCAACAAGAAAGATGGATCTTAGAAGGATGGAACTTAGAAGGCTGGATCTTGGGATCATCATGCTAAAGAGAAAGAGCCAGAGTTCAGACACTGCATGAAATTCTGGAAAAGACAAAACTTACCCAGATAGACAGAAACCCTAAGGCTGGAGGTGGGATGGATTCATGGGAGCACCAGGGAATGTTTTTAGGCGATGAAAGTGCTCTGCATTTTGATTGGGGTGGTGGTGCATATACATTTGTGAGGGCCCATTGAACCATACACTCGGAATGGGTGCAATTTATTTTATGCAAGTTATCCCTCAATAAAGGTGATTTTGAAAGGAAAAAAAAAACGGATGTCTTAGTCATTGAGGCTGTTCTGCTCTGGGAACAAGCTGGGAGGCCTGCAGGAGAACTCCAGCCGTACCGAGCCCCCACCATTCTCCCAGCCAGTACCTTACAGTGAATAAAGCACTTTCTCCTCTTCTGATAATTACACCAACTCTGTGAGGTGGACGTGATTAATCTCATTTTATAAAGAAGAAACAGAGGCACATTATGGCTAATGGAACTGGCCAAAGTCTCCTGACTCAAAATCCTGCTACCTTTTTATTTTCCAAGACCACCCCTGAATATGGCCTCAGAGATTATCCAGGTCTAGGGAAACTGAAACCAAGGTCCAGAGAACATAAAAAATTTGACAGAAGTTGTGCTGCTAGTTAAGAACAGAGCCTAAAATAAAGACGTGCCTCTTCTCTCAACAAACTAACCAGAAAATGGCAAATCAAAATAATCCTGAAGGGAGACAGAAATTGGACATTCATTCCCCATAGGCAGAGACTTTCAGAACAGGATAAAGAGTTAATCCTAAAACAAAAAGCAAGACTTTTTTCCAGGGCTCTAGACTCCATGTCTCACGGCATGGAGCAGTCTCCCTGACTCCCCTCTCCCACCCCCTGGAGTCCCAAGGGTCTTGTAACTTTAACAAACTGCAGCAGCAAGCACACGCATTACCTCACCGTGGTCTGGCTTACTTCCTAGCAGTGATTGTCCAAAGCTTGCTCCATTTCCCCCCTTCCGTTGGCTGTGCACCCTTCGCCCATTCCTCCCTGCTGAAATCACAAAGCTCTGACCCCCGCCAGCCAGCATAAGCCTCCTCCTCCTTCCTGGAGTCCTTAGCATTAGAAAAGGGGCCTCTGGTGTAGAGCTATGTGTATCAGATGGCCCCTCTGTATATGCATTTTAAAAGCATGTCAGTGTGGGAGTAGAGGGAGGGAAAAATACACGATGGTGTGTACACAAGGAGGAAGCAATCCTGGTAGGACTTACAAGAAACAGTTGATGGTGGTTAACTTGGGGAACAGAAATTAGAGGGTTGGAGGGCACAGGGTTCTACTTTCCTTTTTTTTTCTGTATGCTCAACATGAATTTCCTAACCAATGTACATGAATTATATTTATTGATGCAAATAAAGATAGTCTGAGCCAAGAAATGATGGGCCATGTTTGTCCATACTTACCTGCATAAGAGAAAAACCTGATAAACATTAAATTTTGAAAATGAGAAAAAGCACCTATAATCCACCATCTTCCTTTATTCATGGTATCAGAATGTGCAACAATTTAAACGATAGAAAAATTATGAACAATTTACCCAAATGGGATGGAGCCAAGGAGGAGTGAAGGAAGGAGGGGCCAGGAGTGTACCCTCAGCCTCTTCTTTAGTAAATGTATCACTCACCTTTGAGCCACTGTGGCCCCTGTGTGTACCTTGCCTGGGGTCCACTCCTGCCTGCCATTTCAATCATCTGTACACTTATTAGTGTCTCGGCCCCCAGCATCCCCAAAGTAATAGCTTATATAGGGCAGACATTGTCCTTCTATTCTTAGGTGCTTTTAGAGCTTCCTGCATGCATAGTAGAAACTGAACAAACATTTACTAAATATAATATAAGGAAGTCTTGGCAGAGCACAGTGGCTCAGGCCTGTAATTTCAGCACTTCAGGAGGCAGAGGCAGGTAGATCACTTGAGGTCAGGGGTTTGAGACCAGCCTGGCCAACATGGTGAAACCCCATCTCTACGAAAAATACAAAAATTAGCCGGATGTGCTTGTGCACGCCTGATGCTTGCTATCCCAGTTACTTTGGAGGCTGAGGCCAGAGGATCGTTTGGACTTGGGAGGTGGAGGTTGCAGCGAGCCAAGACCATGCCACTGCACTCCAGCCTGGGCCACAGAGCGAGACTCCACCTCAAAAAAAGAGAATATAAGGAAGTCTGCAAGGTGAGAGGGCATGTGGCTTGACACCACTAGAAAGGGTTAAAATATCCTTCTCCGCCACCTGTGGCTGGAACCTTAACGAGACCCTCATGCCTGCTGTGTAAGTGCACGGCAAGGTTCAAACTCCTTCGCTTGTTTACCCAGACCTACACTGCTCTGGCCCGCACCTGCCTTTCTGCCCTGATTCCCAAGACAAATCCTGTGCCCCAGCAGTCAAACTGGTCTATTCACCACTCCCTGGGCGCACCTTGAGGCTCCCCGCCTTCAGGCCCTTTCTTGTGCCTTTCCCAATCTCTGCCACTGAAATCCCAGGTCACACCAGCTCTCCCTGAATACTCCGCTAATGTGCCCTGATGGCTGGGCTTGCTTCCTCTTCTAACCTCCAGATGCTTCACTGCGGGTTGTAACCCACCTTGGAGTGCGGTCATTTAAAGCCTCCCCTCCTAGAGGGTGAGGATATGATTCTTACACCTGCCTTCCCTGGTCCTATTACTCAGCTCTGCAGAAAGAGAGAAAGAGGAACATAGAAGTGTAATTCAAGTAAGAGGTAGAATTAGGTCAAAAGCTGGATCAAGACTGGGTTGTGTTTAGGATTAGAATTGGGAAAGGGTTCGTCAATTCTTTTTATTTTTATTTTCTTTTATTGCATTTTAGGTTTTGGGGTACATGTGAAGAACATGCTAGATTGTTGCATAGGTACACACATGGCAGTGTGATTTGCTGCCTTCCTCCCCATCACCTATATCTGGCATTTCTCCCCATGCTATCTCTCCCCAGCTCCCTACCCTTGACTGACGAATTAAGGGTTCGTCAATTCTTAATCCCACCTACTAGGCGGCGCCCGCAGCCTCATTCGGGTCAAGACGTCTCGGGTTTTGGAATTTAATTACCTGTCTAGCAAGTTTCTTTCCTGCCCTGCTGTCCCTTTAAGAAGGTGAACCAGGTGAGGCCGGGACTCCGCCCCCGGCGCTGGCCCCGCCCCCCGCCCCCGCCCGGCTCGCCCAGTCCCTCGCGACCTGGCCCTGCTGTCCGGGCCACTGTCCCAGGTCCCGGCCCGGCGCCATGGAGCGGCGCTGGCCCCTGGGGCTCGGGCTTGTGCTGCTGTTCTGCGCCCCGCTGTCCCCGGGGGCGCGCGCCAAGGAAGGTACCGATCCCCGCCCTCGCGCCCCCACCCCGTCCCAGGGGCCCGGCCGGCACCCCCCTGCAGGAGCCGGCATTCCTCGGGAGGCCCCGTTCCCCGCGCCCCACGCCAGCTCCCTCGCTGTGCCCGGCTGCCCGGCTATCGACTGGCCAGGCCCATCTTTGGTCTTTAACCCCAAGCGGCTGCTCTCCCGGGTCAGTCACCCCCACTCCCGCAGACCAGCAGTTTGGCCTGGGAGTAGAGAGGGAGTTCCTGACGCTTGCCAGGAAGCAGCACCTGCTCCCGCACCCCTGCTGCATTCCCAGGCAGTCCCAGCTTCAGGTGCCCACCCCAGAGACCTGAGCCCTTGGAAGTTGAAGGTGGGAAGTCGCCTCCTACCAACCTAGGCCAGGGACAGAGAAACCTGCCTCCGGGAGAAGGGTTAGGACCGACGCCTCAGGGGCTCCCAGTTGTCGGAGTGGAACCTTCCACGTGAAAGCGGGAACACCCTCTCTGGTCTACTACCCATCCCACCCCCCCACCCCCCACCCCCCACCCCCCGCCCCACTTCCCAGGCAGGCAGCTGTGCCTCTTATCCCCACTTCACGGCTCTGATCACTGGCCAAATCAGGCCAAAGCAGGCTTCCGACAGTGGAGATGAGCTTCCCTACCCATGAAACCCCTTCCGACGTCCTGGGTCCACCCTGCCCACGTCTTCCTGACCTCCACGCATTCCAATTCTGCAGCTGATGGGTGCCCCAGACTGCAGCAGCCTGGGTGACTGAGCGCCTTGTGAGGCTGCTCTTCCTGCATTGACTTAGGTCAAAGACCCAACGCTCCAACCCTTTTCTCATTCTGCCTTCTTTCCTTCACACGCAGAAAGAGGAGTGAAATCCCTTGAGCTCTTCACTCCTCATTCCTGAGCCCTTTTTCTCCCCTAAGCCTCAGGAAGTCACAGCTTTCAGGAACAGGATGTTGCAGACTGGGGCTGGAGCCCCAGAATGGGGAATGTGGGCTACAGGGGCCCCTCCTCCCCCAGAGGTGTTAGGCTTCTTTTCTCCCCACTCTCAGTTACTCTGATGGACACAAGCAAGGCACAGGGAGAGCTGGGCTGGCTGCTGGATCCCCCAGAAGATGGGGTAAGTGTCAGGGAAGGGAAGGATCTTGGAAAAGTAGAGGCTGAAGGCCAGTGGGGAATGGGGTGGAGAGGTGGGTGGAGGAACAGAGAAAAGAGCAGGAAAAACTGGAAGTATCTCCTCAGGGAGGGGGAGAAGAGGCTGAGTCAGAGCCTCCTGAATGGGACATGGGGTGGGGGGGGGTCAGACTTCACCCCAAGAAGAACACTTGAATGGCCTGGCTCCTCCAGTGAATACTTGGGAGTACTGTGAATACCAACTGATGCCTGTGAGTGGGAGATGAGCTCACATCCCCTGGGAAAGAATGTGCCATCCTGAGGATGATTGAAGGCTGCGGCCAGTGCTTTGCTGGGGGAGGGACAGAAAAGTCAGAAAGGCATCCTCAATCTGAGACCCATTCATCCCAATGAAGTTGCACTGATAGGCTTCAGGGGGTGGGGGAAACCCCATGAAAGTGTATTCTAAATTCTGTATATGTATGTGAGCATTTTTTTCCTAGAGAGGCCAGCCAAAGCTTTCATCAAATTCTTCAAAGGGTCTTTGACTCCTCCAAAGTTAAAAGCTGCTTCCCTAGAGGTTTCTGAGCCCTTAGCTCGTCCTCCGCACCTCCTCAGGCAGACTCCAGGCACACCATGCATTCCAGCTTTTTGAAAGTGTCAGAGCTTGTTCCAATTCCCTTCCTTCCTTGGATGTTCCTAAGGCCCGGTGAACAGGTTGTGGGGTGAGTCCCAGAGGGCATATTCAGACTCAAATGCAGAGAGCACCTCTGATGATGTAAGAAAAACCAAACTCAGTTTCTTCCTACTGCACTCTCAACACGAATCACTTCTGCAACCCGTGGTCACCAAAATGTGTGTGGGGATTCCTCCCACCTGCAGTCAGTTCTGTGGCAGATTCTTCAGTGGACACTAGCTAAGTGTCCTCTAATCTTATTGAGTTCTTACACTGATCATTGGCCAGGTCAGGCCAAAGCAGGCTTCTGACAGTGGAGGTGAGCCTCCCTACCCACGAAATCCCTTCTGAGGTCCCCAGTCCACCCTGCCCACTCCTGGCTCACAGAGGCAGGCTCCTCCTGCCCTCCACCCATTCCAATTCTGCAGCTGATGGGTGTCCCAGGCCGCAGGAGATAGCCTGGAGACAGCCTCAGGTTGAGGGCTCAGCCCCACAAGATTGCCCCACTCTAGACACCAATCACAAGTAACAGTTGTCACCTATACTTCTGTTCCATCAGCAGTAAACAGGTTTACCTGACCCCCTCCTCAAGTTCAATTAATTTGCTAGGATGGCTCACAGCACTCAGGGAAACATTTTCTTACATTTACTGGTTTATTATAAAGGATATTACAGAGGATACCATGAACAGCAGATGCAATAGCTGCATGGGGCAAGGTGTATGTGAAGGAGGCAAGCCACCCTGCAGGAACCAAATAATGCTCTGTGGTCCAGAAGCCCTAAACCCTGTCCTTCTGGGCTTTTATGGAGGCTTCAATACATAGGCATGATTAATTAGATCATTGGCCATTGGTTCTCAGCTCAACCTTCAGCCCCTCTACCTTCCCTGGAAGTTGGGGTTGGGGCTGAAAGTCCCAACTCTCCAGTCGCAAGGCTGGTTGTCTTCTGCCAACCAGCCCTCCCCCAGCGCAGTCTAGTTCCCTTCCCCATCAGTCAGCTCATTAGCATGTAAAAAGACATTTGTCACTTTGGGGATTTTGAGGCTTTAGGAGTTGTTTGCCAGGAAATGAGGACAAAGACCAGATATATATATTTTACAATTCACAGCACCCTTTCTGCCAGCAGCACAGCTGGCCACAGAACCTCAGGGGGCTGCCTAAGTCGCTGGAGCATCTACACTCTGGTTCTGGAACCCCTTCTCTCAGGGTTTCCTTCCTTACCCAAGTACTTGAGACTTGAATCCAGCCTCTGTCTCTGGTGTCGGGGTTACTTGCTTTCTTTCCCTCTGGGTGCTACAGTCCTGGCTCTGTTCTCTGTTCTCCCACAGAGTGGCCTGTAATTAGAGCTAACAGACTAAACCACAGTGGATCCTCCAGGAGGGGCCGTTTGGAAGATCTTGTATTAGACCAGCCCTAATAGGTGACATTTCATAAACCAGCTAGTCACCCACAATGATAGCTGCAGGTCCATCTGCTGGCTCCCATGGGCCTTCCTTGGGCCCTTGACACGTCCACCCAAATAACTCTTCCCTAATTGGACTGAATGGCAGTAAGCCCTCTTTCTCAGCTCAGGCAAAACAGTCCTGCATGCTAGAAGGGCAACGAGACAGCCAGCAGTCACACACTCCCACTATCTACCTTGTCCCCCTCCTTCTCTCCATCTTTTCAAAACACACACACACACACACACACACACACACACACGCCTGCACACACAGGCATTCAGGTCCGGAACGCACCCATGTGGCAGCCAGCAGCGCCTGAGTGATAAGCAAAAGCATCCTGACTGCTGATCCTGGACAGCAGGTGTTTGGGTCCAGAATGCTCCCATGTGGCAGCCAGTAGCGCCTGAGTGATAGGCAAAAAGATCCTAACTGCTGATCCTGGACAGCTGGTTTTCCCCCATCTGTCCCTGCTGGAACTGGGAGCAGCAAGTCACAGCTGGGAACATCTGCTGCTCCTCGCTCCAGCTGCAGTGGCAGCAATCTGGCTAATGAGCTGCACATTAACCACCCACCACCCTGTCCACCTGACCCCTGCCATGCCTTCCACTTGGGCTCCCCAGCACAGCCTGCCTTAGGAGCAGACTCTTGGTGCCGTTTTTATTCCAGCTTCCTTGCCTTTTAGACACCCTTTGCCCAATCTTTGAACTCCCTAACATAGTGCAGAAATATGTGCCTCATAGCAGCTTCTATTTCTGCCCCACCTCACCCCAAATTTTTTATTAACGATTTTTTTTGTTTGCATTTTCCCAGAGCTGAGGGTAGAAATGAGGGCCCCTTCATTATCATGGAATGGTAAAAACCCAGGGAAATTGAACTTTCTAAGACCCTCAATCTATTCAGCATTAAATTATGGGGTTGCAACAAAAATGTCAATGGAGCTTTTAAAAATTTCTCTGACAGGAAATAAGAATAGTTGAGAAGAGTTTTTGAAGAAGAATAAAATGGGAGACTTGTCTGATGAGCAGATATCACAACCATCAGCTATAATTAAAACATATGGCTTGCACAAGATCACTCAGGTTAATGGAACAGAATAGAAAGTCCAAAAACAAACCCACATATGTGAGATTTTAGTATGTGATAGCACTGGAATTGCAAATCAATATGGAAAGTAACAACTAGTGAATAAACTAACAATTAAACATTTGTAATTATTTAATAAAAAGATAAAGATGTATCTCTCCATTATACACAAAATTAATTCTAAGGAAACTAAAATCTAAACCTAAATGCCAATCTATACAAATTTTAGGAAAAAATATAGATCATTATAATCTTGAGACAGGAAAATTTCCCAAGCCAAGTATACAACCCAGAAATCATGACGGGAAAGACTAGAGATGTTATTATGTAAGAAATTTACAGTGTATGTCTACTATCAAAGACATCATTAGCAAAGCTAACAGGCATGGCAGACAGGGAGAAAATATTTGAAACATACATTTGAAGCAAATGATTCATGTCTATAATATGTTAAAAACTCATCCAAATGAATAATCAAAAGTTAATAGAATATCAAGCAAAGGTTATAGGCAGATAATTGCATAAACATATAAGTAGCCAATGAACAAAAGAGGAATATACAACCTCCTCCTCTAAGAAATGTAAATTAAAATGGTATGAAGCTGTGCTTTGACCTTGGGATTGGCAAAAAGCAAAAAGGTTATTAATATTCTGTGTTGATGAGGTTTTGAAAATGACGCCTCTTGCATTGCTGGTGGAAGTGTAAATTGATAAACCTTTTTTGGAAGACAATTTGACAGTTATAAAATTTGTAGTATATCTACCCTTTGATATAACAGTTCCATGGGAATCTTACATTAATCTGTACATGGTTTCTTAAAAAAAAAAATAGAAGCTGTCTAAATGTCCAATAATAGGTGAATAACTAAATAACTTATGGCCTTCTCTACAATGGAGTATTATTTATGGATTGCTAAAAATATAAAAATAAGATAGCTCTATATACATTTGTGGCTATCTTTCAAAAACTTATTATTTGTGAAAACAGAAAGTAGGTTACAAAATAACCCTTGTATGATCCCACGTTAAAAGCAAAACTCAGGAACTTTCAGACATTTCTCTGGAGGCACTGAAAATGGCCTGGAAAGTTTTGCTACAAATCGTTGCATGGCTGCCTCTGGGAATGAGAGTGGAAGGGTGAGGGTGACGGAATGAAACTTTATTCTAAGTCTTTTTTTTTTTTTTTTTTTTTTTTTTTTTTTGGGTTTTTTTTTTTTTTTTTTTTTTTTTTTTGAGACGGAGTTTCGCTCTTGTTACCCAGGCTGGAGTGCAATGGCGCGATCTCAGCTCACCGCAACCTCCGCCTCCTGGGTTCAGGCAATTCTCCTGCCTCAACCTCCTCAGTGGCTGGGATTACAGGCACTCGCCACCATGCCCAGCTAATGTTTTTGTATTTTTAGTAGAGATGGGGTTTCACCATGTTGACCAGGATGGTCTCGATCTCTTGACCTCGTGATCCACCCGCCTCGGCCTCCCAAAGTGCTGGGATTACAGGCTTGAGCCACCGCGCCCAGCTATTCTAAGTCTTTACTCTTTGACTTTTCACAAGAAGCACACAGAGACATAATAATTAAGAGCATGAATTCTGGAGCCTAGGGTGCCTGGCTCATGTCCCAGCTCTGCCTCTCATAGCTGAGTACCTTGGCAAGTCACTTGACCTCCCTGTGCCTTTGTTTCTTCGTGGAAAGTGCTTAAAACTGTGACTGGGCCATGGTAAGCACTATGTTAGTGCCTGCCATTAATATTAAGAAATTTAAGAGTTCTTTTCATATAAAAGAATTTAACAGCCTGGCCAACATGGCAAAACCCTGTCTCTACTGAAAACACAAAAAATTAGCAGGGTGTGGTGGTGCATGCCTGTAATCCTGACTATTCAGGAGGCTGAAGTGGGAGAATCACTTGAACCCGGAAGGCAGAGGTTACAGTGAGCCGAGATTATGCCACTGCACTCCAGCCTGTTCTAGAGAGCGAGAACTTTAAAAAAAAAAAAAAAAAAAAAAAAGTTAAGGGGCACAGACTAAACAATATAAAGAAGTCCAGCCAAATCTATCAATTGTTGATTTTGATAATAGCTTTATCTGAAATATTGGAGAGGGTGAGAATCCCCTACATAATTCTGTGTTTTTTCTTACCCTCCAAAAGCTAAGGGGTTTTAATAATTAAAAATAAATCTTGGGTTGGTTGTGGTGGCTCACACACTTTGGGAGGCCAAGCAGCATGATGGCCTGAGGTCAGGTGTTTGAGATCATAGCAAGATCTCATAGCAAGACCTCATCTCTACCAAAAATATATATATATCCCAGTGTGTTGGCACGCACCTATAGTCCCAGCTACTTGGGAGTCTGAGCCCAGGAGTTTGAGGCTGTAGTGAGCTTTGATTACACCACTGCACTGCAGACAGAACAACACCCCTGTCTCTGAAAAACAAAAAAATTCATAAATTTCTCTTGAACAAACAGGAGGGTTTTGTGAATGAGCTTTGCCATGGGGGTACCTGACAGCTCTACTGATAAAATAGCTGGACTACGTTAACTGAAGGGACCAGTTTCAACTAGGGATGTTAAGGGACATTTGTCTTGCCCATCCTATATCCAAATAAATCCTCAACCCTAAACAGTCTACTGTCCTGGAGCTGAGGGGTGGGGAGAGGCAGGACAAATAGCATGAATGAGAGGCTCTGACACCCATTGCTTCTCCATCAGCTCTAAAAACCAAGGGTTTGGGGAGCAGGCAATGATTTGGTCCTTGACTCTGATTCCTTTCTTGCAGTGGAGTGAGGGGCAGCAGATGCTGAATGGGACACCCCTGTACATGTACCAGGACTGCCCAGTGCAAGGACGAGGAGACATTGACCACTGGCTTCGCTCCAATTGGATCTACCGCGGGGAAGAGGCTTCCCGTGTCCATGTGGAGCTTCAGTTTACCGTGCGGGACTGCAAGAGTTTCCCTGGGGGAGCTGGGCCTCTGGGCTGCAAGGAGACCTTCAACCTTCTCTACATGGAGAGTGACCATGATGTGGGCATTCAGCTCCGACGGCCTTTGTTCCATAAGGTGCTGCGTCCCTCCATGCCATCTCAGTCCTGGTGCAGATCCCTGCCTGGCTCCTTACTGGGTGCCAGAGAAGGTGGCAGAGACAGGAAGAGGGTGCAGAGGTAGAACCATGAAAAGAATTTGGCACTTGAGGGCTGGGCATGGTGGCTCATGCCTGTAATTCCAGTGCTTTGGGAAGCTGAGTTGGGAAGATCCTTTGAGGCCAGGAGCTTGAGACCAGCCTGGGCAACATAGCAAAACTTCCTCTCTGCAAAAAATTAAAAATCACCTGGGCATGGTGGCCCATACCTGCAGTCCCAGCTACTCAGGAGGCTGAGGCAGGAGGATCTCTTGAGCCCAGGAGTTTGAGGCTGCAGTGATCTATGATTGTGCTGCTCCAGCCTGGGCGACAGAGCAAAACCCTGTCTCTAAAAAAAAAAAAAAAAAAAAAAGAATGTGGCATTGGAAATCATAAGAGCTAGATTTGATTACCTTTTCTGCTGTGGCCTGACTTTGGGAGTGTCATTTAACCTCTCCAGCTTTTGTTTTGTAGTCATAAAATAGTGACAATAATAGGGCCAGCTGTATCTATTTTAGAGGCTTTTATAAGCATCCACTAACATCCCAGGATGCCACAGTGGAGGAGGGAGGTGTAGCATGGAAGTATTTAGACTTTGCCTATCAATACCCGCGATGTTCATATGCAACACACTCCCGTAGTATCGCTACGGGATTCACGTAGCAAGACAGTTCCCTGCAGGCTAGCACTCTAACGCATCCCTTTCTTTCCTACTCAAGAAAGCACACTGGGATGTGGAAAAGTCAGGAGCATTTTATGATAGAATGTGCTCTTGTTTCTTTCCAAAGAGAAAATGTGGTAAAGTTTGTTCTAGTAAAAAATTGATAATGACATGCTCTATAATTGATCATGTTATTGGCACTGGGTTTGGGAACGCCTCTGAATAGTAGAAATTTTATGGACTGTAGAGTTGCATTGCCTAGCTCTATGACCTGGTAGCTGTGTGGTCTTGTATAAGATCTTTAACTTCTATTAGCCTTGGTTTCCTCATCTATTAAGTAGAGACAATAAGCCATACTACCTTATAAGAGGATTTCTTGAGCTAAATAGCAGAATGCACATAAAATGCTTAGCCTGGCACCTCACATATACAAGGCTCATTGTTCGTGGTTGTGTAAAGTACTAAGCAAACGATTGTTTCTGTTATGTGGGAAAGAAGCAGGACTTTGCCATCGCTCCCCTTTCTTTCCCACCCTCTACCCAGGTAACCACGGTGGCTGCAGACCAGAGCTTCACCATTCGAGACCTCGCATCTGGCTCCGTGAAGCTAAATGTGGAGCGCTGCTCCCTGGGCCGCCTGACCCGCCGTGGCCTCTACCTTGCTTTCCACAACCCAGGTGCCTGTGTGGCCCTGGTGTCTGTCCGGGTCTTCTACCAGCGCTGTCCCGAGACCCTAAATGGCTTGGCCCAATTCCCTGATACTCTACCTGGCCCTGCTGGTTTGGTGGAAGTGGCAGGGACCTGCCTGCCCCATGCGCGGGCCAGCCCCAGGCCCTCAGGCCCACCCCGCATGCACTGCAGCCCTGATGGCGAGTGGCTGGTGCCTGTGGGACGCTGCCACTGTGAGCCTGGCTTTGAGGAAAGTGGCAGTGGCGAGGGATGCGTTGGTAAGAATGGAGGTGGTGAGAACCTAAGGAACCACTGTGGAGGATTGCAGGAGTACCCGGGCAGGGAAGGAGGCCAGTGCTCCATCTCAGTGGGTTTTTAACCTGAGTGTCCCAGAGCAGCGGACACACACATGCAGAGATGTTTCTGGTAGAAGGGATTGGGGCAGGAAGGGGTGGTGGTGGTTCCGCCTGTGAAAACATGTACGGAACCACTATTGTGCTGCATTCTCTCTCCAGCCTGCCCTAGTGGCTCCTACCGGATGGACATGGACACACCCCATTGTCTCACGTGCCCCCAGCACAGCACAGCTGAATCTGAGGGCGCTACCAGCTGTACCTGTGACAGTGGCCATTACAGAGCTTCTGGGGAAGGCCCCCAGGTGGCATGCACACGTGAGTCCAGGGTGTGGGGCATGGCCATCTGGAGGGACGGGCTGGATCTTTCCTGAGACTTTGTCAGGGTTGGATTTTTCCAGAGCTTGTCAGATATTGGAGACAGTCCAGGGTGTCAGGCACTTCTAGTCGCTGCCCTGGTCTCCTGCTCTCCCTAGAAGAATCCAGAAATGTAGTCAAACCCAGCAGAAATCAAATCTCCCCAGGAGGACTTCAGAGGACATCAAGGACTGGGTGATGGAAGAGGCCAGGGATCAGCAGCTTGGGTGACAACAAGGTCGGCTCCTACTGATGGCTCCTCTTCTCCCACAGGTCCCCCTTCGGTCCCCCAAAACCTGAGCTTCTCTGCATCAGGGACTCAGCTCTCCCTGCATTGGGAACCCCCAGCAGATATGGGGGGACGCCAGGATGTCAGATACAATGTGAGGTGTTTCCAGTGCCAGGACACAGCACAGGACGAAGGGCCCTGCCAGCCCTGTGGGGGAGGCGTGCACTTCTCTCCGGGGGCCCGGGGGCTCACCACACCTGTGGTGCGTGTCATTGGCCTTGAACCTTACGCCAACTACACCTTTAATGTTGAAGCCCAGAATGGAGTGTCAGGGCTGGGCAGCTCTGGCCATGCCAGTACCTCACTCAGCATCAGCATGGGGCATGCAGGTGAGAGGCTGGGAGGGGCTGGGACAGGGACCTGGCGGAGACAGAAGGGCTTAAGACCACAGGGACAAATGGATGGGTAGGAAGCAATTGAAGAGTTTCAAAGGAAGCTGGGCGAGGTGGTTCACACCTGTAATCCCAGCACTTTGGGAGGCTGAGGTGGGCGGATCACAAGGTCAGCAGATCAAGACCATCCTAGTTAACATGATGAAACCCCATCTCTACTAAAAATACAAAAATTTAGCTGGACATGGTGGCACAGGCCTGTAGTCCCAGCTACTCAGAAGGCTGAGGCAGAAGAATCGCTTGAACCTCGGAGACGGAGGTTGCTATGAGCCAAGATCGAGCCATTGCACTCCAGCCGGGGCAACAGAGTGAGATTCTATCTCAAAAAAAGAAAAAGGAAAGAAGGAAAAGTTACAAAGGTTATTTCCTTTTCCTTCTATATCTGACCTTATCCCTCCGGATCCTCAGAGTCACTGTCAGGCCTGTCTCTGAGACTGGTGAAGAAAGAACCGAGACAGCTGGAGCTGACCTGGGCAGGGTCCCGGCCCCGAAGCCCTTGGGGGAACCTGAGCTACGAGTTGCACGTGCTGAACCAGGTCAGGATGCCACTGACAGATGGTCTCCAGTGTCTGTGCCCAGGCACATGCCAACATTCCTTGCTTGGGGTGTGGGGTGGGAGGAATTCACCCAAAGTCTACTGTGTGGCTTTCTCAGGACAAAAGTCTTTGAAGAACCCTGTCCTAACCATTCTCACATGCCCTGATCATCTAACCGTCTCATGTGCTCCAATCCCTTCTACTGGAAACATCTCTGCATGCGTGTGTCCGCTGCTCTGGGATACTCAGGTTGAAAGCCCACTGAGCCAGAGCTCATGTGCCCCTCCCCACGTGCTCTCATGCTGTCCATCACATCTACCCGGGTCTGGCTCAGCACTGCCCACTTAATGCAAGTCCAACCCACAGGACGAAGAACGGCACCAGATGGTTGTAGAACCCAGGGTCTTGCTGACAGAGCTGCAGCCTGACACCACGTACATCGTCAGAGTCCGAATGCTGACCCCACTGGGTCCTGGCCCTTTCTCCCCTGATCACGAGTTTCGGACCAGCCCACCAGGTGTCGTATCTTGTGTTCTGCCCCAACACACACACCTGTTGTCCCACTGAGGCAACTCAGCTCCATTTCCACGTAGCGACCTTTCATCTCCCTCTACACACACGCACCCACACTCCCTTCTCCCGGGGGTAGGGGACAGACACCAACCCAACACTCCCTGAGATACCTGACCGTAGGTGTACCCAGGGCCCTGCCCTTTAACCCCCTCCCTCCTATGGACCGTGAGCCCCCACACTTCCTCACCCCTTTGCGCCCGCAGTGTCCAGGGGCCTGACCGGAGGAGAGATCGTGGCCGTCATCTTCGGGCTGCTGCTTGGTGCAGCCTTGCTGCTTGGGATTCTCGTCTTCCGGTCCAGGTGCCAGCTCCTGCCCCCTCCCCAACCACCAGCCCTGGGTCAGAAGCCCCTGATCGCAACCCCAATTACCCTCCCATCCCCTGCTACCAAAGCTCACACCCATTCTGCACTACTTCCCATTTCTGGGGAAGATTCAGCCAGAGCCTTTCAGACCCCTGAGGTGGTCCTGGGGTCCTAAGGAGCTTATCCCCAACCCCTACAGGAGAGCCCAGAGGCGGCGGCAGCAGAGGCAGCACGACCGCGTCACCAATGTGGATCGAGGTGAGCTGTGTGCACCTGCATGTGTTGCTACATGTGTGTGCACACCTGTGTGTGTGTGTGTGTGTGTGCGCGCGCACGCATTGGGAGGTGCCACTGGGAAGGGATCAAGGGACCCACATTTGCTAGGCCACCTCTGGGGGTGCATGTGGGGTTTGTTGTCCCCAGGGCTCTTGTGTTTTGTTACCTAATTAATTCTGGTTAATTAACTTTGTACTGACAGCCCCCCAGTGGCTCTGATGCGATTATCTGTTAGTGTCCATTAGCTGCTGCTGCTGCTGCTGTCTTGTCACCCTGGGCAGCCGCTCTGGGCAGCCCTCCCCATCCTGGGGGCCAGGCCCAGGCTGGAGGACGATTGACGACGTCCTGCGAAGCTTGTGAGCTTCCTGCTTGTCACCTCATTAGGTGCCCCACAGAAGGGAGAGTGAGTGGTCCATCCAGGCAGCCGGGGTAGAAGCCAGGCGTGGTGGCTCTGTCTGGGAATGTGAATGAGGTGCAACCAACCGGAGCAGTATGGGGACTGGACACTGAGAAGATTGGGCAACTCAAGCAGCTAATATGCTCTTCGGGTGTGGATTCTGGCCACCACCCTGGACCTTGTGGATTGAGGACAGGGGAGCTTTGAGCACAGACAGGGAGAAGAGAGGCTTTGTTGCTAAGGATAGACTTTCTCCCACCTCAGCCATAACAGGAATCTCCTGGGAAACGGAGGTGTGGAGAAGTGTGAGGTCTGCTGCTGGCCCCTCCTGCTCACCCTCACACTCTTGAGCCCTGATGTCCGAAGTCCCTGACCCCCTGTTCTCCCCATAGAGGACAAGGTGTGGCTGAAGCCCTATGTGGACCTCCAGGCATACGAGGACCCTGCACAGGGAGCCTTGGACTTTACCCAGGAGCTTGATCCGGCCTGGCTGATGGTAGACACTGTCATAGGTGAAGGTAATCCTGCCGTGCGTCACAGCAGGCCCCCTCTGTGGGGCAGCACAGAGCCACCCTCAGGCCCTTTCCTTCCAGCACCTCCCTGGGGAGCCCAGCTGACTTCCCTGGCCCAAGAGTTTCCAGATGCATTCACTCTCTGCTCTGCTCTGTATCCTCTTTGAACTATTGTGTTCTTGTTTAAAACTCCTCATCAGGTGCCCTGGAGCAACCCCTGCCTCCTACACACTTGTTTCTATAGTTAGGGAGTTTCTGATAAAGGGCATTAAACACATCATCTTCAGCCATGGAGGTGTTGCTGTGCTGAGGGTCCGGATGTTCTCCGATGATGCCCAAATGTAGGAGTCATTCCCTCCCTAGCCTGGCATTCCACCCCATCAGAGGTCCTGTGTCCTTGGGCTGCCCTGATCCCTTGGGTCACCAGAGGAAATGGATTCAGCAGAGAACAAAGCTTGGCGTTGTCTTTGCCAATTGTGCAGCCAAGCCAGGCAAGCTGGGATCAGAGGAGCTCACAGAAGAGAGGTGGCCATAGCCAGCGTCCCTGCCACTTGGGTACTAGCCCTGGACTGGCTTGCCCTTCATGAGCACGGCCCAGTCCTGCTGCACAGGGCTCATTCACCCTGCACTACTGAGCACCTATGGTGAGCCAAGAACTGTCCAAGCACTGGGAGACAGTGGGGACTAGGTCATGGCATTGCACTCCAGCTCCAGACTCTGACCTTCCCCAGGAAGGACAGCCCACATCCTGTCCCAGGAAGGGCACTCCACACTTCTGATTCTCCAGAAAAGAAAAGGGCTGGAGAACTGGAGGGGTTGCTGCCTGCCCCCTGGGGGAGCCTGGCAGTGCATCAGGCCACAGCTTGTTTTCTTTCTACCCAGGAGAGTTTGGGGAAGTGTATCGAGGGACCCTGAGGCTCCCCAGCCAGGACTGCAAGACTGTGGCCATTAAGACCTTAAAAGACACATCCCCAGATGGCCAGTGGTGGAACTTCCTTCGAGAGGCAACCATCATGGGCCAGTTTAGCCACCCGCACATTCTGCATCTGGAAGGCGTCGTCACAAAGAGTATGAGGAGCGGTTTCCCTTAGCTGGGGACGGGAAATGCAGGAAGGAGCGGTGAAACCACTGAAAGTAGAGGGAGGATGTACGGCCAAGGGCAGGAAGCCTGGTTCTGAGTGTGATACGTGTGCTCTGTGTCTCAGGAAAGCCCATCATGATCATCACAGAATTTATGGAGAATGGAGCCCTGGATGCCTTCCTGAGGGTGAGGAGGGCAGAGGACCAGCTGGGGAGGGGAATGCACCGTGGCACCCTGGGCACTGAGAGGAGACCCCGCCCATCCCCTGACTCGCCCACCCACCCTGCTGCAGGAGCGGGAGGACCAGCTGGCCCCTGGGCAGCTAGTGGCCATGCTGCAGGGCATAGCATCTGGCATGAACTACCTCAGTAATCGCAAGTATGTCCACCGGGACCTGGCTGCAAGGAACATCTTGGTGAATCAAAACCTGTGCTGCAAGGTGTCTGACTTTGGCCTGACTCGCCTCCTGAATGACTTTGATGGCACATACGAAACCCAGGTGAGGGCCTGGTACAAACCGAATGCACATTCCCACTGCACCATAATGTGCTAGTCATATAGTCACGTGTATAGAAGCACAGACTTGTGCTCAGGTGGACGCCATAGCTTTCCATCCCTGACCCACGTGCCTTCTTAGGGAGGAAAGATCCCTATCCGTTGGACAGCCCCTGAAGCCATTGCCCAGCGAATCTTCACCACGGCCAGCGACGTGTGGAGCTTTGGGATTGTGATGTGGGAGGTGCTGAGTTTTGGCGACAAGCCTTATGGGGAGATGAACAATCAGGAGGTAAGCCCCAGAATAGTCTTCCTCATCGCATCTCCAACGCACACCTGTCTCCTCCCAAGGTCCTCCCATGGCCTTTTCCTGCAAACATCTTTATTTATTCATGACCCACAGTTTTTCTGTACTCCTGGTTCTCCTGGTCCTTCACCTCATGCCCTGCTCTCTTTACTCTTCCCACCCCGATCCTCTCACTGTGATCTTCCCCCCTTGGTCCTCCCACCTCCTCCCATCCTGCCTAGGAGCAATGATCTTTTGTGAACGTCAGTTTCACATCAGCCTCCAGGTTAGCTTGCTACTCTAGAGCATCCTCCTGTCCCGCCCTGCAGGTCATGAAGAGCATTGAGGAGGGCTACCGGTTGCCCCCTCCCGTGGACTGCCCTGCCCCTCTCTATGAGCTCATGAAGAACTGCTGGGCATACAACAGTGCCCGCCGGCCACACTTCCACAAGCTTCAGGCACATCTGGAGCAGCTGCTTGCCAACCCCCACTCCCTGCGGACCATTGCCAACTTTGACCCCAGGTAACCATGCTGGGGAAGGACTAGGGAAACTGGAGGCAGCTCAGGGAGAGTGGAAATAGGCATTCAGCCACATCCTCCGAGTGCTGGGCCTGGGGAGCTCTGGACCAAGTCCAGTGTATGAGGCAAGTCCAAGTGTATGTGCCCTTGGGTAGAGCCCAAGAGGTTAGCTTTAGATTACTCATATTTGCAGAAAATCATTTACAGCTGGGCCTCAGTTCCCTCACTTCACCTGGGCTGGGGGGGTCCCCATCTTTTCCCTTCTCAGGCTGCCTCACCTAGGACACTCATGGAGCCATCCTTGCCAATCCCACTGTGTTGTGCTATGGTCTGGTCTTGGGATACATCCCCTTCCATAGAACTATTTCTGCATGTGGAGGAAAGGGCCATCCATTCATGACGTTTGTAGGACCTATTGGTGCGAGCTGTTTGCTGGACATTGGAGATACAGCTGCACTTTTTTTTTTGAGACAGAGTCTCACTCTGTTGCCCAGGCTGGCGTGCAGTGGCACGATCTGGGCTCACTCCTCTGCCTCCTGGGTTCAAGCGATTCTCCTGCCTCAACCTCCGGAGTAGCTGGGACTACAGGCATGCACCACTGCTACGCCCGGCTAATTTTTGTATTTTTAGTAGAGACGGGGTTTCACCATGTTGGTCAGGCTGGTCTCGAACTCCTGACCTCGTGATCTGCCCGCCTCAGTCTCCCAAAGTGCTGGGATTACAGGCATGAGCCACCGCACCTGGCCAATACAGCTGCACTTGTGACCTGGTACCTGCTCCAGGGAGCTTGGGCAGCCAGGCTGGGGTGGGGTAGGCAGGAGCAGCCTTGCAAGATTTGGGAAGGCTCCTGGGTCACATGGCTAGTCTGGAGGAGCTGAGGGCTGGCAGTTGCAGATAGTGTAGGATGACTGCAGCTTTGTGTTTGGGAATAGTCATGAGGCTGGAGAGACAACCAGAGTCAACACAAAGAGGACCAGCCCTGTTGAGAAGCTTGGACTTTACCCTGAGTGCAGAGAACCAATTCTTTTTTTATTTTATTTTTTTTATTTTTTTTTTTTGAGACAGAGTTTCACTCTGTCACCCAGGCTGAAGGCCAATGCCATGATCTTGGCTCACTGCAACCTCCCCTTCTTGGGTTCAAGCGATTCTCCTGCCTCAGTCTCCCAAGTAGCTGAGATTACAGGTGCCCACCACAAGGCCCAGCTGATTTTTGTATTTTTAGTAGAGACCAGGTTTCACCATGTTGACCAAGTTGGTCTTGAACTCCTGACCTCAGGGGATCCACCCACCTTGGCCTCCCAAAGTGCTGAGATTACAGGCGTGAGCCACTGCACCTGGCCGAACCAATTCTTAAAAACTGTCCACAGGAGAGGATGTGGTCAGAGTTGCGTTTTACCAAAAATACGGCCTGAATGTAGAGAATGAACTGATGGGCAGGGGGTGGGGGGCTCAGGTGGGGGAAACAGACAAGGCTGTATTTAAGTGCTTTGCTGGGTAGCCAGCCTGGCCAACTGGCCTCTGCATCCACCCACCATACATAACCTTGTTTCTGGGAGAAAACATGTTCTAAGTTCCAACTTTTGAAACTATCTTTTGGAGCACAACTCTCTCATACACTGGAGACTGCATGTGCTAATCTTTCTGGAATGCTGGATATTTTTCCCCCAGCAGATTTACTTTGCTAATGGTTTTTGGCTCTGGCGAGCTTTAGTACAGGAACACTCATTGTATTGCGGGTGTCAGAGTGCAAGAATAACAGCCAACGTTTGAAGGTGGTGAGGAAGGACTGCTCCCAGAACTCAAGAGGCCACTATGGAAAAAGGCAGGACCACACCCAGGTGCCAGGGCCCCTACCTTCAGCTTCCTCTCAGACAGGAGACGTCCATGTCTTTTTTTTTTTTTTTTTTTTTTTTTTGAGGGTGTTGTTTTTCCCTTTTTTTTTTTTTTTTTTTTTTTTGAGACAGAGTCTCTGTTCCCCAGGCGGGAGTGCAGTGGCGTGATCTCAGCTCACTACAACCTCCACCTCCTGGGTTCAAGCAATTCTCCTGCCTCAGCTTCCTGAATAGCTGGGATTACAGGCGCCTGCTATTACACCCAGCTAATTTTTGTATTTTTAGTAGAAATGGGGTTTCACCGTGCCCCAGGCTGGTCTCGAACTCCTGACCTCAGGCTATCCGCCCGTCTCAGCCTCCCAAAGTGCTGGGATTACAGGCGTGAGCCATCTTGCCCTGCTGACTTCCATGTCTTAACCAGCCCCTGTCAGGTGCCCAGAACAGCCATTCCAGCAGGGGACAAGCTGGTGGTCCACTTCTGTTGGGGCCTCCCAGGGCAGTTCCTTCCCTAGGTCTGTCGACATAGCAGGACTGCCAGCCAGCTGCTGTTGTGAGCACACCAGGAAACAGGCCAGGAAGTGGCCTCACAGATAATGGTGGGGTGAATCCACTCTAGATGATCTCTGTGCCCAGACACCGAACTTCAGTGTTTGCTGCTGATGCTCAGAGGTCAACCAGATCAGGCCCGGTTCCGCCATGAGGCTGACGCAGCCCATATCCCACAGGGTGACTCTTCGCCTACCCAGCCTGAGCGGCTCAGATGGGATCCCGTATCGGAGCGTCTCTGAGTGGCTCGAGTCCATACGCATGAAACGCTACATCCTGCACTTCCACTCGGCTGGGCTGGACACCATGGAGTGTGTGCTGGAGCTGACCGCTGAGTAAGGAGCTGGGGCTGTCTGGGCTGGGAGGACTGCGGGGGTGGAGCGTCCAGAGACTCACGGCCTCCCCACTTCCTTGCCCACAGGGACCTGACGCAGATGGGAATCACACTGCCCGGGCACCAGAAGCGAATTCTTTGCAGTATTCAGGGATTCAAGGACTGAGTCCTCCTCTCACCCCACCCCCAATCAGGGAGCAAGGAGCAAGGACAGGCCAAGGTCGTTCATAGTCACTCCCTGCATCCCTTTCCACAGCCTACCAGACGTAGGCTATCGATGCTGCTCCTGCCCACTTTCGGAACCCTGCTCTGCACCCCAGAAACCTCTTTGTTTTAAAAGGGAGGTGGGGGTAGAAGTAACAAGGTGATCATGGCAGGGAGTTGGGGGTTACTATATATACAAACATACACATATATATTTTTGTACATAAACAGGAACTGATTTTCTGCCTCCATCCCACCCATGAGGGCAGTAAGCACTACAAAAGAGCCAACTACTGAGAATTCTGGAAAACAAGGTTTTTTTATTTGTAGCTATAGCTACAACCTGGCAGCACAGGAGAGGGTGGGGACGTCCTGGAGGGAGTACAAAGGCTGCTCGGGGGCCGGCCGAGGGTGTGGGTGCAGCAGTGAAGGCAGCAGCACTAAACCTGGTGCCCCTCAGGTGGGGTCCTGGAGGACGGTGGGCAGTCCCTGTGGGATGGGTGAGGACTACACCCCAGGGTGGGGAACTCTGCACCCCAGGCAACCTCGGGCCCAGGGTCAGGGCACCTGGGATGCTAGCGTGGGGCTGGGAATGGGAGGGGCTAGACATCAAAACAATAACTGAGGTGGGGGCAGGTGGTCTCAGTGTGGGTGGTCCACAGTGGGCATGGGCTGCAGTCTGCAGAGGGCCACTCCTTACTCAGGTCTGGGCTCGACCAGTGTGGCACTTCCGACAGAGCACGCGACCGTCCAGGGGGAAGCAGCCATTGTCATCTGCCTCAATCGACAGGGGCTTCCCGCAGTCCTGGGAAGAAGGAAGGGTGAGGGGCACTGGACCGAAGGCCCCTGCCCTGCTCCATGCCACCCCACCCCCGTGCAGCTCCTTCTTAGATTAGAAAGATGCTTCGTGGCTCAGAGCTGGTGTCATCAAACTTTCCAGCCACACCCAAGTCCTCATCCCTATCCCACTTCCAGTCACCCACTAGGCCCTTCCTGCAAGAGGGCAAGCAGTGGGTAGAGCTGCTTCCAAGGCGCATGCTCCCCTGCCCACCACCACCCTAATAAAATAGAGGTTTGGAGGCCGGGCGCGGTGGCTCAAGCCTGTAATCCCAGCACTTTGGGAGGCCGAGGCGGGTGGATCACGAGGTCAAGAGATTGAGACCATCCTGGTCAACATGGTGAAACCCCGTCTCTA
>NW_016107761.1:519914-526646 GCF_001604975.1 Cebus imitator
TGAGACAGGAGAATTGCCTGAACCCAGGAGGCGGAGGTTGCAGTGAGCCGAGATCGCGCCATTGCACTCCAGCCTGGGTAACAAGAGCGAAACTCCGTCTCAAATAAATAAATAAATAAATAAATAAATAAATAAATAAATAAAATAGAGGTTTGGGGGCCTCTCCCATCCTGCTTCACCTCCATTCGAAGATCTCTCAGGTCCTGACTCCCTATCCCCTGCCACTGTAAAACACCATGTCCTTCCCTCCTATTGGCTGGTCCCCTTTCTTGGCTTCTCTATGACTCAAAGTGATCTCAGATGCCCCCCAGCCCCCTTTCCTGCCGTGGCAAGGAAGCATTTGGGCAGGGCAGATCTGGGTGCTACCATGAGCCACCCTCAAACTCACAGCCCTGTTTGCTAAATGCTGGTGATTTCCACCACCCAGTTAGTAAGCAGCATCTCCCACCACTTCCTGGTCAGAGCCAGCACAAGGAGCCCAGAGGGGTGGCTGACCTCACACTTGTAACACTTCATGTGGAAGTTCTTGTCCAGGGCGACCACTCGCACGGTCTCATCTTTGCCAGGCTCAGGCATGATGGGCTCTGAGCAGACGGAGCACCTCGGGGCGTACTGCCTGGGAGGGGCAGAAATGGCCGGCAGTTAGCTCAGGGGGGCCAGGGCTTTCAAACCCTGTGTGCGCAAGCAGAACCCAGGTTGTGCAGCAAAGAAGGGACTCCTCTGCCCTGCATCTCTAGGTGGAGGAAGCTCACTAGAAGGGCCTAAGACTGAGCCACCATATCTGGCCCTCGTCAAAGGGAATTTCTTGCCTCACCAGTCACTCTTCCAAAGCAAGGGAGAGTCACTCTCCCACACACCAGCCAGGGTCCATCCTTACTGTCCCATTCACACTGCAGCTTCTGCAGAAAGCCAGCCCTGAAGCACCCGTCCCATCCCATCCTGGTTCCCTGACCCTTGCCTTCCACCAGTCCTCCGACCCCACGCACCACTGCCTCTGCCCCGACTGCCTGGCAGTGTGGAGCGATGTGAGTCATGGCCACCCCCGGAATCCTGAAAGTGTTTCCCCCAAACACCCCTCAGAGGTGGGGGTCAGACTGTGCACAGTTCCCACAGCTGCACTGAGGTTCTGCGGATCAGCCTGACAAAGGAGCCACCTTCTAAACACTGTTTCTGTGGAGAAACCAGTATTCCCAATAGCTGATCTCCAAAAGAACTTTTAGAACCCAGCCTGTGTGTGAAATGAAGTCACTCTAGCCCACTTCACTAAAAGCTGACATACACCCAAAATAGGCCTCAGTGCATCAAAGGGTGAGGGAGGGACTAGCCACTCCATGCCTAGGCCTAAAGCCCCTGGACAGCTACATCCAGATGACTTGGTCCCTGCTGTCTACAGATAGGACATGGGACCAGAAAGCAAGACCAGGGGTTTGGGCTGTCCTGAGGCCAGGGTAGCAAGCGGCCTGACTACCAGACCAGGTGTGGCCGGAGCCCAGAAGGCAGGTCCTCACTTGTGGTAGTCGGGGACACAGTGGGGCCGGTTGGCCTGGTCCACGATGAAGGAGGTGCCCTCCAGGGGGCGGGCGCAGATCACACAGGTGAAGCACTGCGGGTGGTAGGCTTTGCCTGTGGCCCTCAGCATGCGGTCGGTGATGGGCTGCCCACAGGTGTTGCATTTCTCCAGGGTGTCCTGAGGAGGCAGCACGAGGAGGTTGGCTAGGAACCAGCACCCCACAGCCGGCTTCCAGCGCCCGACTGCCCAGCACAGCCCGACTCACAGTGTAGCAGCCCTCGCAGTACGGTGCCCCCTCCAGGCTGTAGAACTGTTGGCCCTGGAGCTGCTGGGCGCACTGGTGGCAGGTGAAGCAGGCGATGTGGAACAGCTGCCCCAGGGCACGGACGGCTGGCTGAGCCCGGGCCAGGGGCTGATGGCATCGGCCACAGAGTTCTGGGAAGGCCAGAGAAGATGGCAATAAATAAAAGGAAGTATGAAGGGCTGCGAGGGATCAGCCAGCTCAGATGGGGAGGGGAGCCACAGCCCTGGCCCCCACCGGGATGTGGGGCAGGGTGGGGGTGACCTGGTGGGGGGGGGCTCACCATTGGCGGCCACCGTCTGCCTCTGAGGATGCTCCATGTCCTGCATTAGCTGCTGAGTCAGCTGCTCCAGCTCCTCCACCTCCTTCAGAGTCAGGGGCCCTGGGGCCCCCGGGGAACGCACCTGCAATCCCAACACTTTCTTCACACTCTCAAGGGCCACTGCCTCCCAGAACTCCCCAGGCCAGCCTACCCGGCTTCTTCCGAGGAGGTCTTAACTCCCAGCTCGTGTCCCAGATGCTCAGGCTAGACCCTGAAAGCTTCTGCTTTGTCCCCCCACCCCCCCTACCCCCAGCACCACACAAATAACAGGGGAAGGGGATCTAAGCCTGTATCTCGTCCAGCAAGACATTTCCACCCGCTTTGCCCAAACCCCCTGAGCAGTCACAGACAGGCCAGAATAACTGAGCGGACGGAGGCCACGCACACAGCAGCTCGGGTCACTGAAGCACCAGACACTCCAGGGCCACGCATCACTCCACAGAGCATGCTCAGACATCGCCCCATGGAACAGGGGCACGCAATGGTGTGCACGCACGCACACACACACCTACCCGGCCTGCCTGCTGCTGAGCAGCCCCTGTCAGCGTGAGGATACAACACAGGCAGGAATTGTAGGTTAAACCCCCAGAGCTGTCTGCAGGAGCCCAGCCCCACCCCCACACAGAGACTCCATTCCTCAAGCGAGGGGCTTCTGGACTAGCTCACTCAGGTCCTTCCCCAGCAGCCTCAGAGAAGGTCCAAAGGCCACCCCCTACACCAGCCCAACCTCCCATTTGGGGATCCCGGGGACCGGGGTGGGGGATGGATGTTAAGGACAGCGCTGCCAGTAACCCTGAGAACTCCGGGAGGGGCTGTCTGCCCTGCACCAGCCCTGCCAGGAGACGATCCCACAGAAGCACGTGCATGGGTGGGTCTTTTCTATGTCTGGAAAAGCCTACCCAGGACTGCAGCCCCATCCCTGAGTGTGCTACCTGCAGATGCCTTCATTCCCATAACACCTGGAACCTCCACAGCCCCCCTGCTACCTCCTCCCACAGCCCCTCTCCCCTCAGCCCTGGCAGCCCAGCTTGTCCTTCAGAAGCAAAGAATCCTCATCTGCATCACCTCCCATGGGCATCCCTGTTCATCAGGACACTCTGTCCAGCACTGTCCCCTCTGCCAGCCTGCACCAATGCCAAACTTCCCTCCATCTCAGTCACCTTCCATCATGGGACACCCTTGACCTCACATTTACCTCCAAGTCCCTTGCCAGCCATCATCGGCCTCTCCTCTTCCCCATTCACATCTACTGTGTGAACCCAGAAAAGTTTTAGTTCCCCCACCCCCAACCCACTCCTGGACTTTGTCCTCCATGCTCCAGCCTGGCCCCTTGACCATCTACTCCTGCAAGGCTCACTGTCACTCCAGGAACCTGCAGCCACCCACAGCTATCTGGCCCAGTCTCCAACCCCAAGTCACACCACCACCCGCTTCCTGTTTCTGCTTCCAAGCTGCAGAAATCAGTGGAGAGATGGCTGAACACTGCAGAGTGAGCTCACAACACTGCAGAGCCCTTGAGCCCTCCAGCCCTGCCTTCCCCACCGCAGCTGTTCCAGACCTCTCCTTCTCCTGAGCCCCCACCTGCTTCACCCCCTCAATTGCACCGTGACCTCAACTCGCACATGGCTGAGAACATGGAAGCCAGCCAGCTTAAGCTCCCTCATTGTCCTTCCCCTCCACACTGCAGCCACCCTGTCCTTGCTGTCTGGGATGCGTCTAGGGGGAGGGGACATCACCAAGATCTCCTCCAGGGCCTGAAGCAACTTGCCCCTCCTCTCCCACAACACTCACCCTCCATCAGCTGCTTCCCTGGGTTACACAAGTACCTGAGCCTTCTCCCCCAACCTGAGAAAACCACAAACACACCACAGACTCACACTCACATCCTCACACATACGTACCCCCACACACCACTCACATGCACACACACATAACCACATCACACACATACACTCAAATACCACACCCCTCATACATTCACATCCACACATATATACCACACACACACATCACTCACATGCACACTCACACTCAGATATAACACACCAGGCCAGGTGCGGTGGCTCACGCCTGTAATCCCAGCACTTTGGGAGGCTGAGGCGAGCAGATCACTTGAGGTCAGGAGTTCGAGACCAGCCTGGCCAACATGGTGAAACCCTGTCTGCACTAAAAATACAAAAATTAGCCAGGCATGGTGGCAAGTGCCCATAATCTCAGCTACTCAGGAGGCTGAGGCAGGAGAATTGCTGGAGCCCAGGAGACGGAGGCTGCAGTGAGCCAAGATCATACCACTGCACTCCAGCCTGGGCGACAGCCTACACTCTGTCGAACAAAAACAAAAACAAAAACAAAAAAATACCACACACTCACACACATTATTCACATATATATACATATACACACACCACTTGTGTGGATATGTGTGAAAGTGTGTTTGTGCACCACATTCGCTTGTGCACATACTTTCACACATATACACACAACCACACACCATACACATCACAGACACACCTCTCATACACACACCTTCACACTCACACATGCACATACTCACATACACATACTTTCACACATATAATCACACCACACATCACACAACCACTCATACATTCATGCTCACACATCCACATACATACACTCACCTACACATATGCCATACCCACACCCACACACTAACACACACACATCACACACACACACACACACACACCACACTCACACCACTGACACAGTCCTCTCCTTCCTCCTTTTCCCTGCCAATCTTTAAGACCAGGGTCCACCAACAGCCACACTTCTCCCCACCCACTCATCCTCCGCTCCTCACACTGTGTTCCCACCACAGGGCACAAACGGGCCATCCCAAGACTGTTGCCAATTTCCCAACAGTCTAATCTCTAGCCTTGAGTCCTCACTCCCTCCAACACCCCCGCTCAAGAGCTCAGCTCTCTTCTCCAAGTGCGCCCGGACTCTTCTTCCTGCACCTCCCAGTCCCTGCTCCCTGCACTCCCTGGGAAGCTCCTCAGCTCTGACCCTGACCCTTCGGTGTCAGTGTCACTGCGCCCCATCACCACGCCAGACATCCCTGGCCCTCTCTTGAAACCTGGCCCTGCATTTCTAACTGAATGACGGCCCCAGCTGAAAGTCCTCTTGGGACCTGTTGCTCAACCATATGACAGCTGGACCCCACCTCTTCCCGTCAAAGAATTTCCCCTTCTGGACTTCTCTATTTTGTCAGCAATACTATCGTCCACCCATACCCCCAATCTCCAAATCACCCTGAAGATTTTTTTTGCCTCTTCCCCACAGCCTTGTCTTCCAATTGCTCATCGCTTGCTAAGTCTCCGAGGCTCTGCCTTCCCAACAGCTCTGGCACACAGTGCTCACATGCGGGGCTGATTTTTCATTGCAACTAATGTTACTATTGCCCAAGAGTGAACACACACACAGCACTGACCTCCCTCGAATACACCTCCCTGCTGGTGAAACTTTCCAGAAAGCTTCCAAAGACACTGCTTTCACCAGCCCTCCTGACCCACCCCACACCTACTCAAAAATCAGGAAAGACTCTCCAGTGCTCAAGAGCTCCTTGGTGAGCCACTTCACCTCCTACTCCCTCCAGGCCCATTTGCCTCTCCAAGTAGAATTCTATCATTTTCCCACAGGAACCTTCCACTTTCTGTTCTCCAAACATCCCTTTCCTCTCTGAATTCTTAAGTCCTGCCTATCCTTCGAAGCCTTTCCTAACTTGCCAGGCCCCGAGTTGACTCCTGGGTCTGAGTGTCGGGAGTCCCTGCAAAGCTCGCTGGCCCCTGGCATTTTTTCCTATGCTGTGTCTGAGGGTACGCAGACATCCACACTATCAGTATGGATGCTTGGACTGGATGACCATCAGAGTCATCTTAGTCACCAGAAATTGGATGATCTTACCTCCTGAACTACAAGGCAATAACCATTGTGTAATTACAGCTTTTCTATTTTGAGTATTTACGTGCTAGATACAGAACCCAACACTCTCTAGGTATTAGCTCACCTAATCTTCACAACCACTATATGGAGTAGATAATGTTAAAGATGGAGAAACTCAGCCTCAGGGTTCACCTAACTTGCCCAGTCTAAGGACTTGGGAGGAGAAGCTGAGCCAGGAATTCCATCCTAGGTCCATTTGGCACCTGAAGGCTGAGCTTTTTGCAGAGATCTCTTCCCTCTTGTGTCCCAGTCTCCTGGGCACAGAGCACAGTGCCTGGCACTTGGTGGATGCTGGCTCAGCCCATGTTTACTGGGGCTGACTTATCTCCAAGCCCTCGGGCAGAAAGAGTGCTCAGAGGAGCAGGGAGATTAACACAAGAACCAAGAATGGGAAAAACCGCCGGGCGCGGTGGCTCAAGCCTGTAATCCCAGCACTTTGGGAGGCCGAGGTGGGTGGATCACGAGGTCAAGAGATCGAGACCATCCTGGTCAACACAGTGAAACCCCGTCTCTACTAAAAATACAAAAACATTAGCTGGGCATGGTGGTGAGTGCCTGTAATCCCAGCTACTCAGGAGGCTGAGGCAGGAGAATTGCCTGAACCCAGGAGGTGGAGGTTGCCGTGAGCCGAGA
>NW_016107761.1:526702-539762 GCF_001604975.1 Cebus imitator
AAAAAAAAAAAAAAAAAAGGGAAAAACCAAGGTAGGACTGGTGATCTTATCCCTCCCTTTAACATTCTGGGACAAAGTCACAAGGAAAGGTCCACCAGATCCTCCTCCTCCTAATTCACAGCCTGTGCTCTCTGCGCCCTCCCAGTCAGGCCCCACGCAGCCCCACACCCAGCCAGGCCTCTTCTCCAGAAGAGCATTTTCTTATCATTGTTTCACCAGGCTAACCCCACAGGATAAGAATTCCTATCCCACCACCCCGATGTCCACTCTGACTCTCCAGTCACCTTCGTCCTGATGCTCTGGCTCCTGACTCAGTCCCACCCCAGTGCCCAGGTCCCAGCCTTGTCGTACCAGCGTCTCTCACCTGGTTTTGGTTCTGAGCGGGTGGGGGCACAGGGTGCTGCTTCTCCTGCACTCGGGGCTTCTCCCTCTGCTGAGCATAGGTGAAGCTGGGAGGTTGAGGAGTGCCTGTGCCAGTGGAAATAGCTTCGGGGTGCCCCGATTTTTGATTCGGCTGCGACCCAGGTCCACCTGGGGCTCCAGGACTAAACTTGGAAGCCACAGGAGTAAACTTAGGAGTCAGTGGAGAAAACTTAGGGGCTGGTGCCGGAGATGGGGCTGGGGGACCTCGGGGCTGGGTGTTAGCCAAAGACACAGGTTGGGGCTGGGGCTGGGGCTGGACATGGAGTTGGACCTGAGGCTTAGCCTGGGGCTGGGGCTGGGGTTGAACAGGGAACTGTGTCTGGCTCACAGTGGGAGCCTGGGGCAGAGGCTGGGAGCTGGAAGGGGCTTTCCAAGGAGGCAAGGGTGCTGTGCCCCCGGCTGCAGGCTTAGTACTGGACTTGGAAATGAATGGAGTAGCCACTGGTGGGGGCACATATCCAGATGACACCTGCAAGGGGAGGGAGAGGGAAGAGAGACGCAGTCAGGCAAACACCATCCTCCATAGCTCTATCCCCAGTCTCTCTGGCCCTGGATCCTGATTATCCTACTCTCTGTTCCCTTACCCGGGCTTTGAAAGGATCATTTTTGGTCATGTCATCCAGCAGTGAAGACAGAGAGTCGATCTCCAGGTCAATACTGCTCACCTTCTCCCTGGGCTAGAGGGTCAGAGGTCAGAGCACCTATTCCATGTCTCCATCCCCCCTCCCCCAACAGGGCAGAGGTGCAGAGGAGGTAAGAAGAAAGGGCCTTCTTCTCCTCTCCTTGGGGGTGTCCTGGTGCAGCCGCCCTTCCCAGGTCTCCATACCTGTGGTGGGAGCGGTATGGGGGCTTCAGGCCCTCCGTCCTCCTCCAGCGGAGGGGGTGGGGAAGGGAAGATCTCCTCCTCCAGAGGCGCAGGGGGAAACGATTCCTCAATCGGGGGAGGGGGCGGCGGGAAGGCACCTCCCAGAGCACCCTCCGCATCGTCGCCATCCCCAGCGAGGGGAGGTGGGGGTAGGGGAAAGTCTGGGGTAGGAAGAGGAGAAACGTTGGCCGGAGTCCGTCTACCCTCACCCAAGCTCCCCTCGGTTTACCGCTCTAACCCCTGACCCAAGAACTCTCGGGGGTCCCGGAGCGTGTGGGAAAGCAAAGGAGGGGCGCAGGGCACCCTGAGAGCACCGGGTCAGGAAAGGCCAGGGGCACGGCCGAGGAGTGGTGCAGCTCCCGTTACACTTCGGAAAACGGACCCGGAGGGGAAGATTCGTGGCCCACATTCCCGCCTCCCACCCCCAGGCGGGGCACTTGGAACGGTCCCAGGAGCCCTGGCTCCCAGCCACGAGCTCCACGATGAGGTAAGAACATCTGCTCGGGACAGGGTGGCTGCGCCCAGCCCCCTCGGCAACAACCTTTCCAGACATCCCCAAATTCCCGAAACCACTGCCCCCCACCCCGGCGCCGGCCAAGGTCCGGTAACCCAAGCCCCACTGCATACCTTCCGGGGGCGGCGGGGGGATCTCACCGACCCGACCCATCTGTGCGCGCTGGGCCCCAGGCGCCGGGGGAGGTTCGCTGTCCCCAGGCCGGAAGGGATTTACTTTGGGCTTTGGGGCCACCACAGGGCCAAACTTCTTCTGCGGGGCGTAAAAAGCCGGAGCCGAGACCGAAACCGAAACGGAGATCGCGGGAGACGGGCGGGGGGCCGCCATGGCCAGGCCGGGCTGCTGGGGTGGGTCGCCGGGTTACGCAGCGCCGAGCCCGGCTCAGGAGCCCCCGGCGGTCCGAGCTGCCCTCGGCGACCCCCACGCGCCCCTCCCGGCGCCCCGCACCCCACTCCCCGTGGGGCCACCCGGCCGCTCCCCGCGCCTCACCGCGGGCCGGAGCGTGCGCGCCGCGTCTCGGGTGGCCGCCTCGGCGCCGGGTCCGCGGACTCTGCGTCCCGGTCCGGAGCAGCCTCGAGCCGGGCGGGGAAGGACCCACGGAAGGAGGAGGGAGGGAGGAGGGAGGAGGCGGAGAGAGAGCGGCGCCCAGACCATACAAGGAGCGGCCCGGAGAGGGGGCGGGGAGAGCGGGGAAGGGCGGACCAGGCAGGAAACACCCCCAGGAAGGGGCCCGGATCCTGCCCCAGGCCGGAGGCTCCGCCGAAGTCCGGCCCCGCAACCCCACTCACCGCCGCCCTCGCCACCCCGGCCCAGCTCGGACCCCAGCTCCCCGAGCACAGGCCTCTGATGTCATTTCCTGACCTGCCCACCCTCCCCGCCCGACCCGCGGGCGCCCGAGATCTGACTCACGGTCCCCCTCCGGGCTCAGCGGCGGAGGTGGGGCGGGTGCCCCTGAGGTAGCCACGCAGCCCCTGTGCGCCTCGGGCCGGGCCCAGCGACCTCCTCTCGGGCCTGCCGTTACCTGGTCCCTCCCGCCACCACCCGCTACCCGGCCACCTCTGATTTAGCCTGGGGTGCCGGACGCTTGCAGCTGGGCTCCAGGGTGCAAGGGGATGGGGGATGAGGAGCGGGGCGTTCTTCCTCCAGGCACCCCACCCCCCACGGATTCCGTGCCCGGAGTGGGTGTGTGAGCCGGAACCTCCAGCATTCTCGGGGATACGAACTTCCAACTCTGGGCAGCCTCTTCAGGCTTCTAGGAATTCGCATCCCCCGCGCCCCTGCCAGCGGATCGGTAGCTAGAGGGACCGTTCGGGCCGGCGGAGCCAGGAATGGAGGTGGGAGGGCGGGGCCGAGGCGGTGGCCGCCTGCGGAATGGGGACCGACGCGGTCGCGGGCTGCCCCTCTGACGGTTCTACAGCGCCCACCACGACCCACTCCTCTAGGAGACCCCGGGCGACGGTGGGGCTCTTGGGCATTCTGAGACTGCGCCTGGTGGAGCCCCCCACTGGTCCGACCGGATTTCTCGGCCTGCGGCTCAGCTCCAGGCTACGCGAAAGAGGCCGGACCTGGGGTAATTCTTGCAAACTAAGGAGTCAGGGCCTTTCGCCCGCTAGTGCGATATGCACCCCTAGGCGCTTCTTTTTCTCTCCTCCTGCCAACTTTTACTGCCTCCTGAGGCCCTCCTCCTGTTCACACTAAATTTCTACTCCCTCCAAATCCCGCTGCACTCTACTGGCAAGGAGCACCAGGGCCATGTTTTAGAGATCATCCACACTAACCCCAAAAGTTTATGGAGATCAAGCGGAGGCTGAGAGCTGAAGAGATGGACCCGGGTCACACCCAGGTAGAGGCAGGGTCTGAACTGGACCTGGGGTCAGAGCTGGTGGCCCTGCACCCCTGATATCAGGTGAAGCAACACTGACAGGACAGAGCAGAGCGAGGTCAGAGTGTGAATATCCAGCCTGATGCCCAACTGACATCTCTTCATTCTCCCCGGCTCCATCTGTAAAAGTCACGGTTAATCCATCTACTATTGCATTATACGGAGAAATAAATGCAATGCCATAGCTGTATGCTATATATGACTCAGTATTATTCAAATTCCCGTTCTGCCCAGAATGAAAATTCTGACCCAGTTACACTAAGGCATTTTCCCCCATATGTCCCTTTCCGGGTTGCCAGGCAGATTTCTCAGGGGCCCTGGTATATGCAATGTCCTCTGTTTCCTTCAATCTTATTAAGTCCTTCATCATACCTAACACGGCATCTTCATTACCTTCGCATATCCCACTGATCTTTTCTCTGGCATCTCATCATCTCTGTCACCACCAGTATTTCTCACAGCCACAGGCCTGTGTGGCCATGTATGATAGGAAGCACACAGTGCGCACCTCTCTGACACTCTCAAGCCAGTCCTGGACCTGTCTCTGAAGACCTGTTAGAAGTTTGATACTGGATTTCCTGTGCATGTTGGAAATTGTGTCCTGGGCTTCACAGACCAAATGTCTCATCACAAATCCTTCAAACTATGCCCACCTTGGAGGAAAAAAAAAAAAAGGTACTTAAGAAGATGATTTCCAGATAACTTCATAGGAATAAAAGCCATTTACCCTCTAAATGTCTCCTTAAGTAATGTGTGTGTGCAAAATAGAGTATGTGTAATTGTTAGGCAGCTGAACCTATTTATAAATCAGAAATAGAAGAGTGCGTAGGCAGGTACAGTTTTACTGACAACTAAGAGCATTCAGGATGCAGAATATTCAAACGAAGACTTTTAAGCCAGCCATTCTAAATACAAGTAGAAACACCCAGAGTGTCCCAGAAGGACAGAATCACTGCCCAGGATGTCTCAAGAGGAGCAGCAGAGTCAAGCTCTTAAAATGCAGACAATGGGCTGGGCACAGTGGCTGAGTCACGCCTGTAATCCCAGCACTTTGGGAGGTGGAGGCAGGCAGATCGCTTGAAGTCAGGAGTTTGAGACTAGCCTGACCAACATGGTGAAACCCCATCTCTACTAAAAACACAAAAATTACTGGGGCATAGAAAGACTCCATCTCAAAGAAAAAAAAATCCAGACAATGAATATGAGTGGCCTTAATAATCACTGGGCATTTTTCTTAGGCAAACAATTCTAATTGATATCCTTAGGCAACATGTGTGAAGTACAGAAAATAAGTAGATGTCCCTGCCTAAAGAATGTCCAACAGCTTAAGGCCAGGACAGGGGGACAAAGTGAGAAAATGGCCACTGCCCTTTACTACCTAAAACATCTCCACGCGCCTCCAAGAATTTATAACCACCAGATACCAGAAAGTTTTCTTCAAGAATGCACGGCATAAAGTAGGAAGTTAAGAGCAGTGAAGGAAGGAAAAGGAAAAGACAGTGTCACAACAAAAGAATGATTTCTAAGATGGAAATGCGCCAGGAGGTTCTTTCCATATGCCAACTGCAGGTGGATGGAGGTTCACTCACTGGCCAGGCACCACGAAAGCATTCTGAAAACAGCAGCACCCTTACAATAACAACAATAACTATCATAGCAGCAAACGCTGAGAGAATGCTTAGAATATTGTTTGAGGTGCAATGCCAAGCACTTTAAATGTATTAGCCACGGCCAGGCACAGTGGCTTACGCCTGTAATCCCAGCACTTTAGGAGGCCTAGGCAGGTAGATCACCTGAGGTGAGGTGGCCAACATATAGTGAAACTTCATCTCTACTAAAAGTACAAAAATTAGCTTGGTGTGGTGACACATGCCTGTAGTCTCAGCTACTCAGGATGTGGGCAACACCCCCCCGGGGCACCAAGGAAGGAGAACTGTGCAGACCCCAGGCACAGTTAGTGCCTGAAGCATAACTCACTGCTTACTATATCTAGCTTATATATAATCACACTTAGTCCCATATAATCTTTCTATGTAATCATATAGGTATTGTAGTCGGAGCTGTACTGACATATTTAGTGCTGATTTATAGAATCCTTCCAGGTAACCACATAGTAGTTTGCAGTAGGAGGAATGCCTAGAGCAGTCACAGAACAGAAGCAGTACATGGGAAAACAGCCAGACCAGGACAAGAACCAAAGACCTAGACGGTGGTGTCCCTGCCTAAAAGGGCATACGCTGTACGGCAGGCTTGGAGCAAGAGCCTCTCCTCCTGATAAAGGAGTTGTAGTACCTTGCATCCAGTTCCTGTGGAAAGTAGGCCTCAGGCCTGAGATCCTGGAAATAACCAAGGGAGAAGAATCCCTTTGGTGTGACCAGTCACTGCTGCTGTATACCCTATCAGTCTTTTCTTGCTTCTGTGCTAGCTCAAATCATCCTCCCATAAATATCTTAAGAGAAGAACACAAGTCTGTCAGCTCCCACTGCATTGGCTTACAGTATCCTTCTATTAGAAATCCTTTGAAGTCTCCAGCCCCCAGATAAGAAGTGTTGCGCACAACACCTGTTGCACATAGCCCACCTCCTTGCCTCAGGGACCTAATGGGGGTGGATCCCTTTTCTGTACATGACCCTCTACTACTGCGCATGGCACAGTCCCCCACTGCACACAGCCCACCTCTCTGCCCAGGTGATACAATGGGGTGGCCCGCTTGCCTGTGACTCACGTGATTATGTATGCCCTATTACTAAGCCTATAGATGATGACCTCTCTGCCTCCTGCTTGTACCTAATAAATACAGATGCTTCTGGGCATTAGGGGCTCTTGCAGATCTCCGCTCCCAGGTGGCGTGGGTCCCCCGAGTCTAGATGCTCTTCGCCAGTACTTCAGCGTCCTGTCTCTTTACTTCTCGGATCCTGCACCTCAACACAACATAAGGGACACCCCATGACCCTGTGGGGCCCAACAGCCCTACACAGGAGGCTAAGATGGGAGAATCTCTTGAACATGGAAGGTGGAGGTTGAAGTGAGCCAAAATCCCACCACTGCGCTTTAGCCTGCATGACAGATAAAGACTCTGCGGCTAAAAACAAACAAACAAACATACATATATATATTAGCCCCATCTAATCATCACTATAAGCCTGTGAGGCATATACATCATTATCCCATTTTTTAGTTAAGGACTGAGGCCAAGTGGATGTTGGATCTTTCACCTCCTAAACTGCAAAAATTTTTTGCAACACAAATATTAAGATTCTCCTGCCCCAGCCTTGCTTCCATTCTTGTATTCCATCACTTCTCTTCAGGCCCTCCAGCCTGGCACATCAACAGCCCCTTCCACTCCGCCTTCAGCCCAACACCCCTACTTTATACTCGTGAGCCACCATTTTCTCTTTCTGTCTCATGACACCATCAAATTCTGTCTATGTATCTATCTGCATGTGAACACATATGAACATTTTGTATACGCTATATGCTATTTTGTATATGCTATATGTTACATAAGCTATATGTAGACGCACTTTTGTAAAATAGCACATTTCCAGAAGACTTGTCAAGAACTGTTAACAGCAAAGCCTGGCAAGGTGGCTCATGCCTGTAATCTCAGCACCTTGGGAGGCTGGGCTAGGCAGATCACTTGAGGCTGGGATTCCAAGACCAGCCATGGCTAACATGGAGAAACCCCATCTCTAGTAAAAATACAAACACAAGCTAGGCTTGGCTAGGTGCAATTCCCAGCTAAAAGAATCGCTTGAACCAGGAGGCGGAGGTTGCAGTGAGCCAATATCATGCCACTGCACTCCATCCTGGGCGATGGAAAGAGACTGCATCTCAGAATAAATAAATAAGAATCGTTGCTGGGCACGGTGGCTCAAGCCTGTAATCCCAGCACTTTGGGAGGCCGAGGCGGGTGGATCACGAGGTCAAGAGATCGAGACCATCCTGGTCAACATGGTGAAACCCCATCTCTACTAAAAATACAAAAAGTTAGCTGGGCATGGTGGCACGTGCCTGTAATCCCAGCTACTCAGGAGGCTGAGGTAGGAGAATTGCCTGAACCCAGGAGACGGAGGTTGCGGTGAGCCAAGATCGCGCCATTGCACTCCAGCCTGGGTAACAAGAGCGAAACTGTATCTCAAAAAAAAACAAAACAAAAAAAAGAATTATTAAGAGTAGTTAATGTTAGGGAGTAGAATGGGGAGGGCAGAAGGCTTTTATACTGTTGTATTTCTTTTCCTGTGAACATGTATTATTATAATCTGAAAAAAGAAAAGAAAGGAGAGAAATGAAAGAGCCATTGTGTCTTTTCCCTGATATCGGCGCACTTCCCTTGCACTGAGTACTGCGTGTACTCGGCCTGAAACTTCCCACTTGCTCCCAGATTTACTGCCGTCCTCATCCCACTGGCCTGTGTGCCAGTACAAAAGAATCTCTCCCTGCGGGGATGGCAGACATGGTGAATGAGGCATGATGGACAGGTTGGGCAGGCGTCAGGATGAGGTCAGGGTGAATCACACAGCAAGACCCAGAGATTGTTGTAGTCAAGGCCAAGGCTGAGCAGCCTCCTGCCCTGTCCAAGGACCACTACCCCAACTGACAACCATAGATTCCCACTTTTCCTTCTTTCTTCAGGGTGAGCCCAAGAGGCTGACGCCAGAGCATCATCCCCTACGCACTTTCCCTCCCATTCCCCATCCTCAGTTCAGCCAACATTTATCAATTAACTTCCATATTCTAGGCGCTCCGGATATAAAGATAAATAAACTCAATTCTTGCCCTCAAGAAACTCTCCATCTAGGGGGAAAAAAAATACTTAAGTAGATAGTATAATAAGTGTTAGGATTAGAAAAAAAATTTTTTTCTAAGCACCCACTCCATGGAGCTGGCTTGGTGTGGCTACTAATCACAATAGCTGGGTGGCCTTCTCACCATGCAACCTCAATATTTTCCCACCAGGTCAAAAGTAGCAGTGAGGTTTCCAGAACCAGGAAACCAGAATCTACATAAGGCCTCCAGGGGGCGGAGGTCAGAGAAGCAGGAGAAGGCAGTAGTCCACTCATCCCAAGGGCTGGGCCAGATGGGCACCCAAAGGCATGGCAAGTGTCAGCAGCCAGAAATGCGTGGTGGGTGGAGGGGGCAGAGTGAGGCAGATGGTCAGATGGCGAAGAGTCAGCAACCGAGGGAGCCGAGAAGGGCGGACAGGAAAAGAGACCCAAGGCACCAACAGCAGCACAGGCAGGTTGCTGGCACCGAGGCAGCCGCTAGCGGAGCATCAGCTGCCTGCGTTCTCCCTGCACTCAGAGGAAGCCAAAATCAGAGAGCCTGGCCTAGAAGCTGGAGTGTTTGCCGCTGAAAATAGCCTACTAAGTCACTAGAGGGAGTAAACACTGCAGAGTGTGGAGGTTGAATGTAGGTAGATAACCCATCTTGCTTGAGGTGACAAGTACTACTTGTCTCAAGTGGCTCCCCCACTTCCACTTCCTTTAATAAGATGGGCTTCATATGAAAAACTCTGCTAGGCTGAACTGACACCGGAAGTGGGTGCTCCTGAGCAAACCATCAGAGCTTGCTCAAGCTTCCTCAGCTGCCCTTGCTGCCACCCGGTTTGTGGTTATTCATACCTCCCCCAGAGGCATGATCCATGTAACCAATAGACACTGTCTCAGACAAAGGGAGCAGGTGGACCCATTCAGGCCTACCAACAACAGCAGGCTCAGCCTCTCAGCATGCCTGAGCAAGCCAGTAGACAGGCCTTTATACCCAAGCGTGAGAAGCTACCAAAAAACAACCGTGCCATTCAACCAGCTCCCTGATTCCAGCAAAGTCGTTCCAGTGTGCCTAGGAATAGTGGAGTAGGGCAGGTCCGGCCCGGTGCATTTGCTCTGTACGTTTGCTGACTGAAACTGAGTTCCAGAACCACTGAAAGCTCACTCTAGATCAACGCAGGCCCCGTATTTGGTAACACTTAAGGACTTTTATTCCATCACTAATTATTCATTCATTTAGTCAGCAAACATGTATTGAGCACCTACTATGTGCAGAACACCTTGTTAGGTGCTAGGGACATGAAAATAAGCAAAGACAGGCATGATCTCAGTCCTTGGTGAATCCAGGCCTTTGTAGGGGAGTCTCCTAGGGGAGATAAACGCTAATCAAATAATGACAGACAAATGTGAAATTGCAACTGTCACAGGAATCTCAAGAGAAAGGAATACAATGCATCTGGTAGAGCCTGTACGTGGGAGATGTGACCTGGCTGGGGACCTCAAGAGGGGGATGTCCAAGCAGAGATCTAAACGATCAGTAGAAGTTAAGAACACCAAGTGGAGGAGAGAAATATTCCATGCAAAAGGAGAAGCAT
Source organism: Cebus imitator (assembly GCF_001604975.1). Lineage (NCBI taxonomy): Eukaryota > Metazoa > Chordata > Mammalia > Primates > Cebidae > Cebus > Cebus imitator. The sequence goes on from NW_016107761.1 coordinate 536,751, forward strand.
TGGCAAAGCCCTGTGACAACTGTGGGCACTTTGGGGACCCCAAGGCAGGCGGGTGTGGCTGGAATGTAAAGAGGGAGATTCCTCACCGGAGGCACAGGGTGAGGAAAGGCTGGACACGTGGACACAGAAAGGCTGCAGAGCATGTGAAGGGGTTTCAGTTTGATCCTGAGAGCAATGAGGAGCGGCTGCAGAGCTTTCAGTGGGAAAGAGGGGCAGGAAGAGACTTGGGAATTTTGAGAATGTCACCCTAGGGGCAGTGTGGGAAGTCACAGGAGGGGCCAGTGCAGATATGTGTAGGACAATTAAGAAGCTCTGGCAGAGCTCGAGGTGAAAGGGAGGGGATTTGTGGAAATGGACAGAAGTGGATAGATTAGACAGCTTTTTAGGACATGAACTCGTCCACAGAAGGAGTGGGACGGAGGGAGAAAGAGACAGAGCAGGCGCATCCCAGCTTCTGGCTGGTACCTATGTGGAGTGTGGTACTCTCCACTGAAAAGTGCAGGTCTGGGAGTGGGATTGTGTGTTTCATTCTGGACATACTGAAAATGAGTAGGCGTACAGTGGGCAGTAGGATATCCAGGTCCAAGGCAGAGAAAAGAAAATTATGCTGAAGATCCACATTTATGAGTCATCCGCTTCCAAGTAGCAATTTGAAGCTGTTATTGGTTGATAAAAAAATCACCTAATCAAATATTGCATGAGGAGCTGAGAGGGCTAGGACATGGGCTTTGCTGGATTCTAGCATTTTATAGACAGGTGGAAGAGGGAGGTATGCACTTTCTGAGTAAAAGCCACCTTTACTCAGATGCAAGGCACATCTGCTCTTCCCCAGGCCTCTATGTCTCTGCCAGTGGTGAAGAAAGGATGCCCACTCCTCCCACTTCTACATGGTGAGTGTAGGAGTTCCTTGCCCACAGTTGCTTGCCTGGAGACCACCTGAGATAATTTTATTAAGTCCCTTTTATTAACCCCAGAATGTCACTCATGGAAGGAAGCTCCAAATTCCTAGCTCCCCCTACACCTTGGTCCTTGGCTCAACACCTGAAAACCAGTCCAGGGTGCCTTCAGAGCATGCAGGCCCTTTTCAGCAAGTGCTTCTCTTTTTTGGCCGTCCTCTCTCCTTCTTACTCTAACCTGGATCATCCCTGAGGATACACCTCCTTGGCAGCCCCACAATCAGCAGTCAGTGTTCTCCCCATAGCATGAATGTGGAACAGATAGCTCTTTGGACTCTTCATTGCTACATCCAGACAATTCTCCTTCCCTCCTTCCTAAAATCCCCGAGCTTTGAATGTCGTGTGACTAAACTACCTACCTACTGCCCATCCTATGTAGTCATCTGTTCCCCCGAGTCACACACCCTTATTTCTTACTTTTTTTCTTATTTGAGACAGAGTCACTCTGTTGCCCAGGCTGGAGTGCAGTGACGCAATCTTGACTCACTGAAACCTCCGCCTCCCAAGTTCCAGTGATTCTCCTGCCTCAGCCTCTTGGGTAGCTGAGATTACAGGCACCCGCCACCATGCTGGCTAATTTTTGTATTTTTGGTGGAGACGGGGTTTCACCATGTTGGTCAGGCTGTTCTAAAACTCCTGACGGCAAGTGATCCACCCACCTCGGCTTCCCAAAGTGCTGGTATTAGAGGTGTGGGCCAAAGTGCCCGGCCAAAAGTCAAAATAAATGAATGAAAAGAAGAAAAAAATGAATAGGCCGATATACCCCAACAGGTAACCATTAGTGGTATAATCATTATTTTTAAGATTATTTATTTATTTATTAAAAAAATTTTTTTTGAGATGGAGTTTTGCTCTTCTTGCCCAGGCTGGAGTGCCGTGGCACGACGTCACCTCACTGCAACCTCTGCCTCCGAGGTTGAAGCGATTCTTCTGCCTCAGCCTCCCAAGTAGCTGGGATTGCAGGTGCTTGCCACCATGCCCAGCTAATTTTTGTATTTTTAGTAGAAATGGCATTTCACCATGTGGGCGAGGCTGGTTTCGAACTCCTGATCTCAGATGATCCGCCCGCCTCAGCCTCCAAAGTTCTGGGATTACAGGCATGAGCCACCATGCCTGGCCTTAAAAAATATTAATGATGTATTTTACTTTTTTGGCACAAAGTCATGGGAATTTGGTGTGTATTTTACACTTATAGCATATCTCAATTCACACTAGCGCCGCTGCAGGTGCTCAAAGGTTACACATTGCTGGTGGCTCCCACGTTGCATAGCACAGTTCTAAATAGACCTTGAGCCACCTCGTTACAACCCTAATTTTAAGCCACACTTTCCTCAGCCAGCTCCTTCTATTTTTCTGGTCATTCTTTTTTTGTGCTTCAACAATCCCTTGACCCACTGGGGCCTGCCATTCATGCCCATATCGGTTCACATTTCCTGGACAATCATTAGAGTCACTCCCTGACATGTGTCTCAACTTCCTGTGCCTCTTTCTCACCCTGTGGTGCTCACTTGGCAAAATCCCAGCCTGGGCTAAGTCCAATTCCACCAACTCCATGCCTGCACCCACGCAGCTCGGTGGCACTAGAAAAAAAAAACCACAGCCCTTCTGACAGGTCTCATTGTAAATGCCATGGCTGTGAGCTGCAGATGCCATCTGACCATTCTACGTTCTGATAAGCACACCAGTCTCCTTTGTCCATCCACTCTCCCACTCTCTTAGAAGGCTTCTAGTACTTCTTCTATCTCCCCACGTTTCCTTCCACATCCTCATGCGCAGCTGATGCCTTGCTTCCTGTTGCATGGAGAAAATGAAACAACTTGAAAAAAAAAAACCTTTCCTAGGTTGGGCATGGTGGTTCATGCCTGTAATCCCAGCACTTTGGGAAGCCAAGGTGAGTGGATCATGAGGTCAGAAGCTCAAGACCAACCTGGCCAAGATGGTAAAAACCCATCTTTACTAAAAATACGAAATTTAAACAGGCGTGGTGGCAGGCACCTATAATTCCAGCCACTCAAGAGGCTGAGGCAGGAGAATCGCTTGAACCTGGGGAGCAAAG
>NW_016107761.1:539844-542547 GCF_001604975.1 Cebus imitator
AAAAAAAAAAAAAAAGACTTTCCTAGGCTCCACCTATGTCTAATCAAACTAATCCCACATGCTTTCTGGCCTCATCTCCCAGCAATCATTTTGCACCAGCCACAATGTCCTCGTGACTGTTCCTCCAATGTGTAAGGTACATCATTCTTACCTCAGGGCCTTGCATTTGCTAGTTTCTCTGCTGGGAAAGTTCTTCCACAGATATCCATATGGGTCACCCCATTATCTCCATCATAGCCTTCCTCACATGCTGACCTCTCAGTGAGGCCTCCCATCCTCCAATGACCATCCAACTTAGAACTACATATTACCCATCTCTCTCTCTCTCTCTATTTTTTTTTTTTTTTTTTTTTTTTTTTTTTTTTTTTTTTTTTTTTTTTTTTTTTTTTTTGAGACAGAGTCTTGCTCTGTTGCCCAGACTGGAGAGCAATGGCATGGCATAATCATGGCCCACTGCAGCCTTCACCTCCCAGGCCCAAGCGATCCTCCCATCTCAACCTCCTGAGTAGGGACAACAGGCACGTGCCACCAGGCTTGGCTACTTTTCTTTTACTTTTTGTAAAGGCAAAGTCTCCGTATGTTGCCCGGGCTGGTCTTGAACACCTGAGCTCAAGTAATCCTCTCGCCTCAGCCTCCCAAAGTGCTGGGATTATAGGCATGAGCCACCGCACCCGGCCCTTCCTTAATTTTTCTTCATAGCAATGATCACTTTAAATATATCATTTCATTTTGGGTTTTGGCACCCCCCAAAACAAATTCAGTCTCTTAATTGTTTTATTGCTGTTTCTTCCCCACCACTTCTCACCAGACTATAAGCTCCATGACAGCAGGGGTTTTGGACCATCACACCTAAAGAGGTACTGACATAGAGCAGGTGCTCCCTATATACTTGTGATGTGGAATGAATGAATAATGGAATAAACCAGCAAAAAAAAAAAAAAAAAAAAAAAGACAAAGAAGGAGCAGCCGGAAGGGCAAGAGGAGTTTGCAGATGCCATCTGATCATCCTGCATCCTGATTCCCAAACAGGAGAGTGTTCGGGAATGACAGAGCAGCCATGAGTCCCTTGAGAGGGTATGAAATGCCCCTGATGTGTCATGTGTTAAAACACGTGCTCTGAATGAAGAGATTCCCCTCAAACAGGCTTTGTGTGAGCAACGTGGCTGTTTATTCACCCAGGTGTGGGTGGGCTAAGACAGAAAAGAGAGTCAGCAAAGGTTGTGGGATAGGAGTTGGGGTGAGCAGTGGAAGGTTACAGAACTTACAGTTTAGGGCGGTTTTTTGCAAGCTGGGATGGGGGCGTAGGGTCTGGAGTCACGAGGTTGACCAGGGTCGGTTACAAAGTCCAATGGCCTTGTCAGTTGAGGCCGGAATAAGAAACAATAGAAGAATGCCTCACATTAGTTAGGCGCCGCAGGGGTTGATCGTTTCTTCCAGGTACTCATCTGGGGTGTACGTGCAGGTCACAGAGGTTACCATGCTGTTCATGGCACGGTCAGTCCGCCTAAAAGACCTTACACCACATAAGGTTGGAAATGAACAAGATCGGTTAATATGGAGGCTAGGGATGGTACAGGAAAGGGGTCCCAATCCAGACCCCAAGAAAGGGTTCTTGGATCTCGTGGCAGAAAGAACTCAGGACGAGTCCATGGAGTGAAGTGAAAGCAAGTTTATTAGGAAAATAAAGAATGGCTACTCCACCAACAGAGCAGCCCTTAGGGATGCTGGTTGCCCATTTTTATGTTTGTTTTTTTTTTTTTTTAATTAGATGCTAAACAAAGGGTAGGTTATTTATACCTCCCCGTTTTAGACCATAGAGTAACTTCCTGACGTTGCTATGGCATTTGTAAATTATCATGGCGCTGGTGGGAGGGTAGCAGTGAAGACCAGAGGTTACTCTCGTGGCCATTTCAGTTTTGGTGGGTTTTAGCCAGCTTCTTTACTGCAACCTGTTTGATCAGCAAGGTCTTTATGACCTATATCTTGTGCTAACCCTGTATCACATCCTGTGAGTTAGAGTGCCATAACCATCTGGGAACATAGTCCAGCAGGTCTTAGCCCTATTTTACCCAGTTCCTGTTCAAGATGGAGTTGCTCTGGTTCAAATGTCTCTAACAGAGCTCCCCCACCCCATCCCATGTGTGCTGCTTCAGTAGAGTGAAGATGCCAGATTGGGGAGTTGAGGAATGCACAGAAGCGAGGAAATGGAGAGGGTGAGTGCCAGCAGCTCCTTCAAGAATTTTGGCTGTGAAAGAAACTAGAGATCCAGGAAGAGAAAGATCAAGAGGCAAATTCCAGCTCCCACCTTAGAAGGAAGACATTGCTTGCGTTCCTTGGTCCTGCCCCCAACACGGTTTTCCACCATCAGTAATAAAGTTCAACATTGACTACCACTAGCCACCTCAGGCATATACATGAACAAAGACATTGGAAAGGAAAGTTTTCTTTAAGTTAAGGAGAGAAACACACCCATCACCTGGCTTTCAGAGCTTCCAGTGTCCTTTGGACTTTCCTGTCCATGTGGGTCCCCTGGCAGGATAATTGTTATTGATTGATTCAGTAAGTGAACAACTTTCAAGTGAACCCCCACCCAGGAGAGTAATGCCTTGCCCCTGTTCGCTTATCACCGTCACAAAACCTTAACCAAACAGTGGTCGGAACCCACACGCTAGAATTACATACCGATTCTTTTTTTTTTTTTTT
>NW_016107761.1:543281-549930 GCF_001604975.1 Cebus imitator
TTAATTTTTTTTTTTAATGAGATAGAATCTTGATCTGTCGCCTAGGTTGGCGTGCAGTGCTGAGATCTCAGCTCACTGCAAGCTTCACCTCCCAAATTCAAGCGAATCTCCTGCCTTAGGCTCCAAGTAGATGGGACTGCAGGCACACGCCACCACATCTGGCTAATTTTTTTATTTTTAGTAGAGACAGGGTTTCTTCATGTTGGCCAGGCTGGTCTTGAACTCCTGACCTCAGATGATCTACCCACCTTGGCCTCCCAAAGTGCTGGGATTACAGGCGTGAGCCACTGCACCCAGCCAAAATATTTTTTTAACTCATTTTATCTGCAAGGAGTTGAACGGTCTCCATGAGCAAAAAGATTATGCAGCCTGAGCTTATTTCAACAGGGCTTAGTGTTATAATAAAAGTCATAGAAAAATATTATAGGCCAGGCGCAGTGGTTCACACTTGTAATCCCAGCACTTTGGGAGGCTGAGGTGGGCGGATCATGAGGTCAGGAGTTTGAGACCAGCCTGACCGACATGGTGAAACCCCACCTCTACTAAAAATACAAAAATTAGCCAGGCATGGTAGCACTTGCCTGTGACCCCAACTACTCGGGAGGCTGAGGCAGGAGAATCGCTTGAACCCGGGAGATGCAGGTTGCAGTGAGGTGAGATCACACCATTGCACTCCAGCCTGGGCAACAGAGTGAGACTCCATCCCAAAGGAAAAAACAAGAAAAATAATGTAACATAGCTTTAGGGATGTATCATAGGACAGGGGAAAGAATGTTAGGCTAAGAATTAGAGGATCCGAGTTTTGGTTGCAGTTCAGCCACTAACTGACTCAGCCACTTACTAACTGTGTGACTAAAAATCTGAGAGGTGGATTTTCCTTGTCTGTGGAAGTATAACAAGGAACTTGATGTCTAAGTACTCACCCAGTTTTAACACTCAGTCATCTGTAACTAACGCCCTATATAGCCACCGCTCTCCCATTGTCAGGAAAATGCCTTCGCTGTTCTTTCCCTGAACTTGATTGGGTCACTTGAATAAGGACATAGCAGACTGGAGCCACGTCTACCCATTACATATTACACACTGTTTAGGAACAGGACCAGTTGCAGCATAGGAGAAGAGGTTTCAGGTAGTTAGGCTTTGTAGCTGAAACAGCTCTCCACCCAAAAAAGTGTTTGCAAGAGGAATCCGAGCTGAGGTTGCAGGATATCCCAAAAACTAGGGAAGGGACAGGGCCGGGGAACTCAGAAGGAAAATACATCCAGGAATCTGAGAGGTAGGCTGTCAGCTGTGCTGGGTGATAGAGAAGTCTGACAGGTAGTAATGGAGCCTCAACCATCAGGCTGTGGTTCAGGGGCAGAAGCTGGGGAGGATGCCTTGTAAGCACAAGGCAGAATCTCTCTCCTAGAGGAGTGTGCATAAAGGTGAGGGCTAAGGAGTCCCAGCAGGGGAGACAGGCAGGCTCCAGAGGAGTGATATGACATCTGCTGCCTCTCTCCTTTGAGTTCATAGATATTAGAGAGGCAGCCATCAGAGATGGTCAGGACAAGCCTTCCAGTTCCTGGTTCTCCTTTTTTTTTTTTTTGAGACAGAGTCTCTCTCTGTCGCCAAGCCAGAGTGCAGTGGTGTGATCCCAGCTCACTGCAACCTCCGCCTCCTGAGTTCAAGCGATTCTTTGGCCTCAGCCTCCCGAGTAGCTGGGACTACAGCACGCACCACCATGCCTGGCTAATTTTTGTATTTTTACTAGAGATGGGGTTTTCACCATGTTGGCCAGGATGGTCTTGATCCCTTGACCTTGTGATCCACCTGCCTCTGCCTGTAATCCCAAAGTGCTGGGATTACAGGCATGAGCCACCACGCCCGGCCCCAGTTCCCGGTTCCCATTGTTCTCCATGAAGGAAGGAGTTTAAAACTGGCAGAATGGCCTACTGAGGCTGGAACAAACAACTGCCTTGTATTCCATATTTGATCATTCCCCCGCTTTGTCAGTGCTCTGGGATTTGCCTGACCTTTAAGAATCCCATCTGCTTCCTCTCTCTAGGATTTATGAACTCCATTTTTTACTACTCACCTGGCCTCTGGCTCATGGTTGCCCAGACTCTATGCCCTGCCTCCTTGGTCCTGGCATCCTGCCTGGTCGCTGCTACTTGGGGCCCAGTCCTGGTGAGGGCACCCTCAGGTGCTCTGTGTGCTTGGGGCCTAACCAGGAAGCAGCAGGAAGGAACTGACATTCTTCGAGGCTCTCTGGCAGACATGCAGGATCCCTGGCTTGGTCTTTCTCATCAGAATGTTTGGATGGAACCCCTAAATCTACGGTAGGGAGTGCAGGCTTTCCCACAAACTTGCTTTCCAAAGAAAAATAGGGCAAATGCATCCCCTTGGTCATCTGAAGGACAGGCTCCATGACAGTCATCAAGGAAGCAGTTGTGTGGGCACTGTCTTCTGCTGAATCCTATGAAATGTGATTTGAGGACACTGACCTGCCCATGTAGGAGGACTTTGGCTCATGGAGGTGTGTGCCTGGGGACTGCACCAAGGAGAGTGTGCCTGCCACATTTGCCCATGCTCCATGCTGATAAGCTTTTTTTTTTTTCTGAGACCGAGTTTCACTCTTGCTGCCCAGGCTGAAGTGCAAGGGCACAATCACAACTCACTGCAACCTCCACCTCCTGGGTTCAAACGATTCTCCTACCTCAGCCTCCTGAGTAGCTGGGATTACAGACATAAGCCACCACACCCAGCTAATTTTTTATTTTTAGTAGAGACGGGGTTTCTTCATGTTGGTCAGGCTAGTCTCGACCTCCCGGCCTCAGGTGCTCCACCCGCCTCGGCCTCCCAAAGTGCTGGGATTACAGGCATGAGCCACGGCGCCCAGCCGATAAGCTTTGTCTTACTAAAAGTGGGAGTGAGCTTAACTGAGATCCCCAATACTTTACAAGATTTCAAACCTTATCTAAAAGTGAAACGAGCATAACCTGTGCTGGTCTAGCTTTCGCAGTGCCCAACAATCAGAGACTGGTAATGTGAGGCCTTTTGTCCCCACCACCAACACTGAAACCACAGAACTTCTGCTATGGACCCTCACATCTTCTATAACTAACTGTCTGAGCCATCCTTCCTCAGCAAACTTGCTCTGCCCCAGCACAATGGCCAGGACCCTCATCTGTTGATTCCTGTGGGAACCCAGCTGGGGACGGCAGGCAGGGGTCAGGGAAACAACTCTGTTGACCACTAGGACGGATTCTATGGCCACTTCCTACTCTGGGAATACAACTTACACACTTCACATACCTGCCCTCATCCATGACTTGCCTCTGAGTCTGCCCCTGTGTATGAATGGGGCCCCTTATCAGCAACTTAATGTTCCTAAACCCCACTCTTGGTCCTCCTGTTGACTGAGTATTGAGGAAATCACTCTCATTTTAAAGAATATAGACCTCAGGCTGGGTGCGGTGGCTCACTCCTGTAATCCCAGCACTTTGGGAGGCTGAGGCGGGCGGCTCATCTGAGGTCAGGAGTTCGAGACCAGCCTGGCTAACATGGCAAAACCCCATATCTACTAAAAATACAAAAATTAGCCGGGTACAGTGGTGGGTCCCTGTAATCCCAGCTACTCTACAGGCTGAGGAAGGAGACTCGCTTGAGCCCAGGAGAAGGAGGTTGCAGTGAGCTGAGATATTGCCACTGCATTCCAGCCTGGGTGACAGTGAGACTCCGTCTCAAAAAAAAAAAAAAAAAGAATATAGACCTCTATTACTCACCCTTGTAATTTCCACCCAGCCCTCAAGACTGTTCTTACCAAGGTTCTCCAGCATCAGCACTCTCACTCCTGGCCTTTAGCAAATAGGGTCTCTGAAAACCACTAGGAGCTCCCCAAAAGCTGACTGATCTTCTGTCTGAAGATAGAGACTCTGACACCATACATGGACGTTGATAAGTAGGGACTAAGACACTTATCATCAGTGTTTTATGATAGGACCAAAAACTTATTGCTACAAATCATTCTAAAGAAAGATCATTGCTTTTCCATTTCAAAATTTAGAAATGTAGATAGATGTATTCCTCTCTTCAGCCTATGGTCCCTCCTTAATTAAAGTAAGGCAAGTGTGAAAGAATGTGTATCCATTCAAATGTCCTGAGCTGAGTAACTTTATTTATTTATTTTTTTAAGTGAACAAAAAGCACTTTCTACAACATCTGGAGTAAATTTTCCATCTGAGAAGCTGAGTATAAATGCTGGCTCTTTTGGCCATGTGCAGTGGCTCACGCCTGTAATTCCAGCACTTTGGGATGATCCTGTAACAGGAAGAGTTCAAGATCAGCCTGGGCAATATAGCGAGAACCCCGTCTACAAAAATAAAAATTAAGATGTTAGCCAAGTAGGCCAAGCGTGGTGGCTCATGCCTGTAATCCCAGCACTTTGGGAAGCCAAGGCAGGTGGATCACTTGAGGCCAGGACTCCTAGACCAGCCTGGGCAACATGGTGAAACCCTGTCTCTACTAAAACACACACATACCAAAAATTAGCCAAGTGTTGGGATATGTGACTGTAGTCCCAGCTACTTGGGAGGCTGAGGCAGGAGGATTGCTGGGGCCAAGGAGTTCGAGGCTGCAGTGAGCTGTGATCACACCACTACTGCTTCCAGCCTGGTGAGTGTGAGACTTGGTCTCAAAAACAAAGCAAAATGAAGCACTAAACAAAAAAGTGCTAGCTCTTTCTCTTTTCAATTGGGAAATCTTAGAGAAAAGAAAGTTAATTGAATTCTCAGCCCCAGTTCTCCCAACAGCAATGCACATAGAATGTCTGTCTTAGAGGTTTGTAAGAATAGACTGAAAACTCTATTCTTTAAATCAAATTAATATTTGCACTTTAAAGTGAGTTTTATTTTTTTCTCTATCTCTCCCATTCTGACTCTCAATAGATGATCTTGCCTCCTACTTGTCAGAGAAAAGTAGATGCCGTCAGATGGGAATCCCTCATTCTCCCCACACCAAACACGCAGCCCACTGGCATCTGCCTCGTCTTCCCTGCTGCTGGAGGAAGAGCTGGGCTCCTCCCTACAGTCTCATCCCTCTCCCTGAGCTCTGCTCCCATCCCTTGAGGTAGTTTTAGGAATTTACACTCAACATCTATTAATCTTCCCTCTGTTGTACTTTGAGCCTCCCCTTCTCAATTGAATCTTTTCATAGACCTTTAACTTTGATCTAATATCTCCCGATAAAATAAAAGGAACACTTGATTAAGTTCTGTTTTGAAGCCATCTCTCCATTTGTTGGGATGGGTTTGAAGCTTTGGTACCTTCTTTCAATCCTGCAGGGAACACAGAAGTACTTATGGTTGTTCCTGGGGACCCTGGCTTCAAAATGGGATAACTGTCTTTCTTGATCATTTTATCTGGGGGTTAAGCCCCTGCAGAATTAGAGAATCCCCCACTGAGTATGCATTTAAAGTCCAGAGGTTCTTAAATTGATTTTTGCCCTGGACCTCTTTGGCAACCTGGAAAGTCCATGTTTCCCTCTCAAAATAATATTAAAAGTGTAAAGTAAAATACATATAATTATAAAGGAAATCAACTATATCAAAATGTAGTTATAAAATTGTGATATCATAATACATCTGCTTCCTTATAAAAACATTAAATCAGAAAAGGTAGAGGCAGGTTCAATACTACCATAATTTCAAAGTAGTGATGGACATAAAAGGATATTGTAAAAAATCTTCAGGTAATACAAACATCTGTGACTTTTATTGGTGATTAAGACACAATATGGTACAATACCTCAAATACCACTGTGGTTTCCTGCCTACCTGTATAACTGAAATACATGGGAAATTTCAGTTACAAGTGCCTGAATGTAAACATGGAATTTTTCCCATCCATGGTTATAGACTTTGGGTTCTGTCCATGGGTCCTGGGACAAGAACCCCAGTTTTAGACAGTACTGTTGCTGAACTTGATTGGTTCCTTTTGTTCACGAGCTATCCACAGGTTAGAAACATACACCAGCAACAACAGAGAGAATGGAAGGCGTAATCTCACCTTGGGGCTATGTCTCTAAGGGGAAGGGTTAGGAAATGCCAGTGCCACACTGGGGCATCCTGCCAACATCCTATATTTTTAGACTTTGGAAATGAATTGGTTAATATTGTGATTTCATTGTGGAACTAAATCCTTTGAGTTGGGGCAGAGATTTATATAGGCTTTCCCACAATAAACTACTTGCATGGAAAGAATGACAAAAGACAGGAGGAGAGCGTGCGTGTGTGTGTGTGTGTGTGTGTGTGTGTGTGTAATTTGTCACCCAGGCTGGAGCTCAGTGGTGCAATCTCAGCTCCCTACAGCCTCAACCTCACTGGCTCAAGCAATCCTCCCACCTGTGCCTCCTGAGTAACTGGGCCGACAGGCATGTGGCAGCACACCCAAGTAACTTTGCATTTTTTTTTTGTTTTGTTTTGTTTTTTGGTTTTTTTTGAGACGGAGTTTTGCTCTTGTTACCCAGGCTGGAGTGCAATGGCGCGATCTCGGCTCACCGCAACCTCCGTCTCCTGGGTTCAAGCAATTCTCCTGCCTCAGCCTCCTGAGTAGCTGGGATTACAGGCACACGCCACCATGCCCAGCTAATTTTTTGTATTTTTAGTAGAGAC
>NW_016107761.1:550710-570705 GCF_001604975.1 Cebus imitator
CACACACAATTGCCCTCACTAGTGAGAAGCAGCAGGATCCTTGTATAAGAAGCCCTGCAGGGAGCAGGAAGGAAGCTGGCCAGGAATAAACCTAGAATATTCTACTTTTTTTATGGGTGGGGGGAGGGACTGGAAATACATTCAAGACAGAATGTGAGATGGGACCGAGTCTCCAAGACCTGGAATCCCTCATGTTAAATCATTTGGATGAATGCAGCCTTATATAGTTGTGTTCAAGAGATCAAGGGGAGGGGTTTGCATCCAAGTTGGGACCACAGTAAGAGGTATGTAGTCTTATATATGTGTATATGTATTGCTCAGAGAGCACCATAAGGAAATAGCAGGTTCAGGCGGGAAGGCAAGAGCATAATGGCCACGTGGTCCATTGCCTCCTTACCCCGCCAGTCTCCTGTCAGTGTCAGTGTTTTCTCTGCTCAAATAAAAGGGATGTGTAGGCACCGCTAGAATAATGGAGGCTCAGGCTCTTTATTCTTTTTCTTTTTATCATCTCTTCGTTTTCTTTCCTTTGCGACTGGAAAGTATATTCCATGAGGGCAGAAACCATCTGATACTTCTTTTAGATAACCATCAATAGTAAATATGAGAAAAGAAAATGCTTTCTAATTCTCTCTACTGTTGAAATAAGGTATCAGATTCCTGCCACAAACTACACTAAATGATTAAAATCTAAGCAGACCCGCAACTGATTAGTATCTCTTCCCTTACCACGGTTTTATAGATGGAGATTTGGTTTATTTCTTCATGCACAAACCAAAGATCCATTCTCTCACCGTAATCCCATCTCCCCAATCTGCAATTCCATTGCTAGTGTCTTCTCCCACGTCTTCATCTGCCATCCCACGGGATGCAGCTCTACATTCATAATCTAAAGGTTAGAAAGTTGCATCCATAAGACTTAGTTTCCCTGTGAGAAGCCCACACCAAGAACCCCTGGCCCACTGCCCTCTCTCTGCAACCTGGGAGGGACTTAAAAGTGGGGGCGGTGCAGCAAGACCCTGATGGGCACTTGCGTCTCCAAGTGCCCGCCTGCCTGCTCTCTCTCACTTTGGGCTTTCTGGGTACAGCTTAGACAGAAGGGTCTCCTTGCCCTTTCTCTCACATCTCTTCTGGACTCCACTTCTTGCCCGATGTAACCATAGTGCTTATATAACTCTTGCAACTTAGACCTTAATCTCCTACGCATGGGACCTGGTGTATCTACTCGGCCCTGTCCCACTGGCCAGAGTCCAGTCTTTCTCTTTTTGCTGCCCCGGGACCTCCTAGCTTTCATTTGCGCAGAAGATCACGTCTCAGAAACGTTACATTGGATTCAAGACGACGTCTTCTGGCCAGCCTCAGGTCCTGACATTGTTGTTAGTATACTGCGAATGAACTATCCTCGTCGTACTCTCCCATCCCCACCCAGGCCTGGAGGTCGACTATCTGCACATCCCCACACACACCAGCACGTCCAGCGAGCACAGAGAAGTGGACGACACGATTCACTTGCAAAGACTTCACGTTCGGTGTTTGGGTGGACAAAACAGCGCACTTGAAACGCAAAGCCCAAAGCTGTGTCCAATCACGTTCCTGTGTGTGTCCCAGATGCGGCCCCAGGAAGAAAACAAGTATTTGCGGAATTTGGTGGCCAAGGTCCTTCTGCCGGGCTTTATTCTCACCCCCCCACTCCACTTTTTCTCGGGGCATCCCCTACCCCCGGCCCGCAAAATCCATCAACTAGAACCTCGGGGTAGGCCCTGGGTTCGTGCTCCGGCTCCCGAAACCCAAGCCGGGGTTCTCCGGGCGAGAGCCCGGCAGGGACTCGGCGAGGAGCCCCGGGAGCCAGGCTGGGCGCGGACGGGCAGAGGGGCGCGGCGGCCCGGGCCGCAGATCCCCGAGGGGGCGCCGCGGCACGGCCCAGGCGCGGGCGGGGAGGCGCGGGGCACAGCCAATCCCCGGGCCGCCCCCTCCCCGGCCGCGGAGAGCCGAGCCGGGGCGGGGGAGCCAGGCGGCGGCGGCGGCGGCGGCGGCGGCGACGGAGCTGCCGTGGGGAGGGATGGAGAGGGGAGGGGGGAGCGGAGCCGAGCGGAGACAGCCGCGGCGCTGCAGAACGGCTGGGGCGGCGGCGCGGCTCCCGGTGCTCCCCCCGGCGCGCGCCCCGAGTCGGTGAGGGCCCGGCCCGGCGGCCCCCGGAGCCATGGGCTGCATCGGCTCCCGGACTGTGGGTGGGTAACTGCGGCCGGGAGGGGGCAGGGCTGGGCCCCCCAGGCCACCCTCCGGCCCCCTCCCCCATTCCTCTCCTCGCGCCTCCCGGCGCCCCGCACCGCACCCGCCTAGCCCTGCTCGCTCCTGCACTTTCCCTCCGTCCGCCCGCGGTCCTCCGGTCCTTCCTTCCTGCCGCTCTCCTCTCGCGCCTCCGGGGCTGCCCTCCCGCTCCGCTCGGCTCCTTCTCCCCGCCGCCCTCCCGCAGGCGCGGTCCTCTCCATCCTCTCCATCCATCGTCCTCCTCTCCTCTCCTCTCCTCCGCCGCTCGGCCCGACTCTCGGTCCCCTCATCCCTGCCCCTCCAGGCCCTCCGCCTCTGCTCCGCCGTCCCCAGCGCCTCCTCGCATTCCCCACTCGGGAGCAGCCCCCTGCGAGGGACCCCCGACCCCCGCGCCAGCCCCAAGTCTCTTTCGCACGCCCCCCACGCCACCCCACGCCGCCGCCTCCATCTGGCTCGGGTGCTTTGCCCCATCTCTCTCCCTCTCCGTTGCCTTTTTCTGTCGTTCCTGCCTCCTCCGATTCGCTTTGTTCACGTGCGTTTTCCCTCTGGGGCGGGGGCGGGATGAGCCCGGGTTCCACGCCCGGAGGGAGCGGGCCGGGGCCGGATAGAGGGAAGGGGCAGGGGACGCAGGGAAGAGGCGGGGGCTTTGAGGCGCGGAGAAGGGTCGGGAACCCACGGCCTGGGAGGGTGGGGCCGGCCCCGCCACGGCTGCCGGGGACCCGCCTGCACCTGTCAGCGGGGGCCGGCGGGGCGGGGCCGGCTCTTTATTTACCTTTGACGCGGGGAGGGAAGAAAGGCGCCTACTAATCCGTCTTCTCCCTCCAGCCTCCGGCTGGCTACCTCCCCGACCCCCACCCAGGCACCCACTCCACTCTCGCCTCTCAGCGAATCCATCCTGCCCTTTCCCACCCCCTCCCCCATTCCTCCCCTTTCCAACTCCCAATTTCTCCCGCCTACACCTCCCGTTGACCTCAGGCTGAGGGAATAATTCGTATTATTATTACAAACTAACTCACTCTCCGGAAGCCTGATTTCTCTGAGACCCGGTTTATTTCCATGGATACCCCCTCCTCCTCTGCTTTCACCTCTTCTCCCCGGCTCTCTCCCTCCCCGCTGCCCCCCACAGCTCTGACTCAGCTCTCCGTCTCCCACAAAGGCCACCTCCCGCTCCCCTCTCCCCCACTGTGCCCTCCCCTGTCTCCCTTCTCCGCAGGCTGTTCTCTGCCTGCCCCATTCCCGCTGTGTCCCGAGGGCCGTCTTTCCTCTTCTCCCCCATCCATAGCCCCCATCGGCCCAGTCACCACCTCGGAGCCTCGGAGCCTCGGGGGAGAGCAGGCCAAACTTTGGAGGGTCCTCCCTCCCCTGGCCAGTTCACACAGGCCCCTAACTTCGCCAGCCCTGCTGATGCGGTAAACGCCTTCTCCACCCAGCCCATTCATTGCTCCCCTTCCCACGAATGGAGCCGACCCCTAAACTCACAACTGCACAACTTCGTTAGTATAAAGGGTCTGTGTGGTCAGATGGTTCAGGCAGCCATCTGATGCGTGAATAGTCTCTTTAAAAAGACCCAAACAGTTCTTCCCCAAGACTTTCGGGAGCACCATCCTGCCCTCCGTCCGGGAGTCTCCCTCCAATCGGAGCTCTGACCTAGTTCTAACAAAGACCCTCCTCCCCTGGGCCCTCCAGTTTCCCACTCAGCCCTCAGACCCTGTCTGCATTTCCCACCATCTGCTGTCTCCTCCCCAACTCGAATTCCCATTCTAGTTCCTATTTTAGAAAGTTCACTTTTCTCCTTCTGCTCCCCACCTTCCCTCCACTTTATCCATCACTTGTCTCCCCAGTCAGGTGAAACGCCCCCAGCTAACCCTTGGCTTCTCTGCTCAGTTTCTGGGAGGACACACCCAACTCCTTGCTATCCAACTCCTGCCTCCATTACCCGGAAGTCCTCTTGCTGTCAGACAGACTCACCAACTCTTAGGAAGGGCCCACGAGGGGAGACACATTCTTTCCACCCTAGGCATAGAGAAAAGCTCCTCACTAGGGCAGTTCTGCCTTTATTCTGTAGAGTTGTAATAGAGAAAAAAAAAATAGTTCCCATACAGAAACCCTCCAAGAGTCCTCAGGACAAAATAAGAATTGGTTTTCTGAGAAAACCCAACCTCCCAACCTCTGACTCGTCCACATAAACAACAACAAATAAGGCCATACAACACTTTTTCTGAGTGCGCTATTCTTGGTTGAGCTAAAACTGAATATTTGGGCTCAGCATTATTACTTGTCTCCCCTAGAATTTGGAGAGCAGAGGGATATAAGAGGAAATGGGAAGCTGGGAGAAGGGGAGGGGTGGGAAGGACTGGCCCCAGGCTGTCGCCTCCTCTGCACTGGGAGATAAGGGTGGGCAGCTAACCTTCTGGCCCCCTCAGGGAATGAGGTGATTGCAGTGGATTGGAAGGGCCTGAAGGATGTCGATCAAATCAACATGGACAGCACCAGCTCACTGCATGGTAGCAGCCTCCACAGGCCATCGACTGAGGTGAGACCTCCGCACTCAGCCACCCCGTCTCTAGCTGCCTGCACTTCCTCAATTCCAAGGCAACAACCCAAACACTCCTTCAGACTGACACTTCTACAGAACATTTCTAACCACACATGCCAAGCAGTCCACACAGAGAACTCCGTCACCAATGTCAACCTTCGGAAAGCCCTCCCCCAACATCCCGAACTCCTAGAAGGCCCTGTGAGGAAGGGGGGTCCCTCGCATTGCTGGGAGTGGCTGGGATGCCCATTCCCTTTCCTCTCTCCTCACAGCAAACTCGAACTGATTTCTCCTGGGACGGCATCAATGTGAGTGCAGCTGCCCCCAGACTTCCCCATCCTCCCAAACTTCTCCTCCCCCTCTTCTCCCTCATACCTTCCAAACAGCACGGCGCTCCCTGGCTCTAGCCTCCCTGGCTGTAGCAGGCGCTGTGGGCCCTCACATTCTCAACCTGTGCCCCAGCTTTCTGGGGCACCGGGGGCCTATCCTTCCTTGGGACTCTCGGGTATAGCAGCTTTCCTTATCATCTGCCCTAGCTCGAATGTTTTTTCCTGGAAACCATGAACCTCCTCCATGTATAAAGCACACCCGTACCTTCTTATTCCTCTGCCCTTCCTCCCACGTTCCCATCCCAGCTCTCCATGGAGGACACCACTTCCATTCTTCCGAAGCTTAAGAGAAACTCTAACGCCTATGGCATTGGGGCCCTGGCCAAGTCATCATTCTCAGGTGAGACTCGCGATGCAGGAATGCCTTCAGACAAAATAATGCTGACAGACTCCTTGGTTCAGCCTCTCTGCTCCTTTGGAGTTGATGAAGACCCTCATCCCCACACCCTAACTTATGCACCCTTCTGTCAAGCCTCCCACCCTCCAGGCTATGCCCCCCACCATCCCATCTATGGAGTCCTTAGGGGAACCTGCCCCAGTGGGATGGAGTATCATGGGGCTGAGGTGGGAGTAACAGGGAGGGTCTGGTTATGGGTATTGTGTGACATTCTGGAGGATGTGGGAAATGTCTGGCCCCTTAGGGATCTCACGGAGCATGAAGGACCATGTGACAAAGCCCACAGCCATGGGGCAAGGCCGGGTGGCCCACATGATTGAGTGGCAGGGCTGGGGGAAGACGCCAGCTGTTCAGCCACAACACAGCCATGAGGCCGTGCGCAGGGATACAGATGCCTACTCCGACCTCAGTGATGGCGAGAAGGAGGCACGTTTTCTAGCAGGTACGTGTACCCCGAAGCCTCAAGAGAAACACTTTCAGGATGGCCACGGACTGACCCTCCAACATGACCCCCTGTGGCAGGAATAGCCCCATCCATATTTTGACCAGAGATGTACATTTCCCAAACAGCTCTTATTTTAAATATTTTGATTTGCTAATTCAAATAAGTGCCCTCAAACATATTTTGTATGATCATCTCAGAAAATGAGGGGAATTAGATGGGACTTGTGGGTCCACCTGTCCCAGATGCCTTCTCTCCTCAACACGGGACTATCCAAACCCTGAACTCCCTCAGTGTGGGAAAACAATGGGCAGGCCTTGGTCTTTGAAAGGCTCTGCTTCCACTCATGTTTCCAGAAGTAAAAGAAAGAAAGGCCTTGGGGATGTCTTTTAGCCTTTGCCTCCTAGCATTTGGAGTCATGAATTCACTTACTGGACTCATTACTTGTGACAACCACTAGAAGATTAAGGGAACTAGGTGAGGAGACGGGAGGCCTACAGGAGAGGTTTAGTTCCAGGAAAGTAGTGTAGGTCTGATGACAGGCATGCGGTGTGCTTACAAGAGTGGCCAAGCCCCGGTGCAGGTCTAAATAAGATGCCTAGAAAAAGATAGGTCTGGAAGAGAAAGGAAGTATTGTCGTGTTGGCGGTATGGGCGAGAGGAGAGATATCAGTGGGGAGGGTGACAAACAAGTAGGGTTGGGGGGAGCTTCAACTCACTCATGGATTTAACTAGAATATCCCCAAGTCTACCCATCCCCTTTTCCTTCCAATCCCTTGAACTTTCAGTTTTATACTATGGTGGACCCACAAGCCCACGATGATCTCTTGAGGGTTCTCTGTTGATCTTGAAATCTACTCTCTAGATTGCAATTCCTAAAAACCTCCAAAGATAAATTTCTGGAAACCCCAAATTTGAATCTCTTAGGATATCTCACCAGAAGACCCCAAACTCTTTCCCCTAGGAATCCTAAATCTGATGTTTTAGGAAGTTCCCCATAATACTGCCTTCTTTGGGGACATATACAAGGGCTGTGCTGTCCATAAGTTAGCCACTGGCCTCATGTGGTTACTGAGAACTTGATATGTGGCTCTTCTAAATAGAGATGTGCTTATAAGTGTAAGATATCAGCTGGATCTCAAAGTCTTCATATAAATAATGGAATGTAAAATATCTCATTAATAAGTTTTGATTATAGGTTGAGATGAAAATCTTTTTTATGTATCAAATTAAGATACATTATTTAAGTTGATTTAACCTGTTTCTATTTCATTTTAAACATGGCTACAGGAAAATTTAAAATGATATAAGTGGCTTGCATTATGTTGAACTTTCAGTTTTATATCACGGTGGGAAATTCAGGAATTCCAGGACAGTGCTGCACTAAGATACCTCCCTACCCCACGCATGTGTCTAAGGATTCCCTGAGGTATTTTGTGGTCGCTGCATTTCTTCCCGCAGGCGTCATGGAGCAGTTTGCTATCTCTGAGGCCACACTCATGGCCTGGTCTTCCATGGATGGTGAGGACATGAGTGTGAACTCCACCCAGGAGCCACTGGGCTGCAACTATGGTGACAACTACCAGGAATTGATGGAGAGTCAGGGTGAGAGATGTTCCAGAATCCAACCTCTGGGGCCTACGAGGCCTCCCCGCCTGTCTAGGCTGCCCCCATTCACCTCCGTTCTTTTAAGACTTCCGTGTTCATCTCGGCTTTCCCATTGTCCTCCCTACTCCCTGCGCCCTCCGTGTCTGACTGTCTGACTCCGGGTTCTCTGTGCCGTCTCCTAGCAGTCTCTTGTGCTGTCTGTGTTGTCGTTCCTGCCGTTGACATTCTGTGGCTCCACCAACCTCCACAATTCTTTTTACAGATGCCCTGGCTCAAGCCCCCATGGATGGATGGCCTCACTCCTATGTGTCCCAGGGCATGTACTGTCTGGGGTCATCAGATGCCTGGGAAGCCAGCGACCAGTCCCTCATTGCCTCTCCCGCCACAGGATCCTATCTTGGGCCCGCATTTGATGACTCACAGCCCAGCTTGCATGAAATGGGACCTTCCCAACCGGCTTTGGGCTACTCTGCTCCGGAGCCTCCACCTTTGCTGGGGGGAGACACTGACTGGGCTCCAGGGGTGGGTGCAGTGGACCTGGCCAGGGGCCCTGCTGAGGAGGAGAAGAGGCCGTTGGCCGCTGAGGAGGAAGAGGATGCGGGATGCCGGGACCTGGAGTCACTCTCCCCACGAGAAGACCCTGAGATGTCTACCGCGCTCAGCCGAAAGGTGTCTGACGTCACATCCTCAGGCGTGCAGTCCTTTGACGAGGAGGAAGGCGAGGCCAACAACTAGCTTCCTCCCCCGCGATGCCCTGCCTTCCACTCCCACCTGAGGGCCATGGCTGCGACCCACACACTCCCTCCCCCCAGCAGTACAGCTGAAACTGGGCAGACCACAGCGGGGAACCCAGGAGCTTCCAGTCCTCTCCCGGAAATGGAGGACCAGGATGGGATTTTATCCAGGCTTACGCTCTAGAAACCTGCACGTCTGGGAACTGAGACCCGGGCGACTAGATGGCCGTGAGCTTGGTGTGGCTGTGGAGAAGGACCTGGGCTGTGGGCTTCTGGGTCTGTGCCGACAAAGCCCCCAGTATGTGCACCCTGAGGTCGGGGGCAGCGCAGCTGTGCTCAAGACTGGACCTCAGTTCTTCACTCCCTGATTTCGTCTTCCAGGAGCCGTGACTGTGCTGTCTGAATGCCTCCTTTCTCCATTTCACTCTTGCTTTTCCCGACTCCGTTTTCTCTGGCTGTGGCCATAGCTCATCCCTACTGAGAGAACAGACCTCAGGGGCTGTTGGACATGGCTGAACAGGCTCAGGGGAGGCTGCCTGAAGGGCACGTCCACTTGGAGGGTGGAGAGGCTGCCTCAGCGGGTCATTGGGCTTCTGAGATCTGGAGTCAAGGAGGAGGTGGATGCGGCAGCTGAGATTTACAGGGGGCACAGACGTGATTCTTTCCTTCGAGGCCTGCCTGGAGACAAGTGAGTCACTGAGGAGACCAAGAACAAACACAGCCACTTGCTCTGGGATCTTGAATATCCCATGGCTGAAAGGAGGATCCCAAGGATCTGGGAAAAGACCCAGCCCGGGCTGGCTGCTCCAGCTCTTGCTTCCCTTTCAGCCTTCTTCCATCCCTGCTCCGGGAGCCCGGCCCTGAGGAGGGTGGGGGGACATCCGTCTTGGATACACCGACGCAGGATGCAGGTGTCCCCAACAGCGGGGAGAGCATGAAGGCTGTCTCCCCTACCCACCCCTATCCTCTGGAGCTGTTTACACTTTTCTCTTTGCCTTTTCTACATTTTTATAACTTCTTGGGCACTCAGGGTTGAGTGGGGTGGAGGGAGGAGTCCGGTGCTGTCACTCTCCTGGCCAGGCGGGGTTGTGGCTGAGGGCGAGGGTGGGCACTCGGCACTTTCTGCCCCTTCTTCAGCTCCTCCCAGGACTCCCAAACAGCCTCACAGCTGTCCTTCCTGCCTCCCCCGGCCTCCTACCGGAGGAAGAGGAAAAAGCTGATTCTTCCTTCCAGGATGGTATATGGTGAGACACAAGCTTCCCTCCCACACTTGGCGTCCATGCTGGTGGGCACTGAGCAGCCTGTGTGCCCCAGGACTTCTGTAAGAGCACAGGCAGAGGACGGGCAGAGCGAAGCAGCAGCGCTGTGGGGCTGGAGAGCACTTGGCCCTGCCACTGCCAGGGTGGCCCCTCCCCAGCCCTTGGCACAGGCAGAGTTTGGGTAGGAGAGAGGCCTAAGAGGTTCACTGCCCTACTTCCTTCTTTCCTCATGCCCTTCTAGGCTCCAGCTCCCGGGCCTTGTGGCCCACCACCTCTGTTGGGGGTCCCACTACTTGCATCCTCTGCTGGAAGGGAGCACTGGTGTCCCCTCCCAGCCCTGGGCACAAACTTCGCCCTCACCCCCAGGCCCCAGAACTTATTATTTTGAAATAAGGAGGTTGAGAGTTGGGGTGTTTCCATCCATCTATGATCCTGTCCTGCCATGAAGTTCATACTCTCTTACACACTCTCCTGGGATGCAAGCAGGGCAGGAGGTCCCAGGTCTTCCCTGGGAAGGGGAGAATTGTTATCCTGAGGTTGGTTTTTGGAGGAAACATGGGCGTAGGCAAGGTGAGCCAAAGCAGATGCAGTCACCTAACTGAATACTGCCTGCACAGGGGAAGAGACCTCTTGTGCTTGCGAATGTATGCTGACTCCGTGTCCCAGGATCTCATTTCTAGGAGCTCCGAGAGGTGGTCTAGCATGCCGGCCCTGGAAGCTGTTCTTTACCAGTCTCCTGCTGCAGGCTCTGGGGTTTTGCATGTTCAACCTTCCTTCCACGGGGTCCCTGGTTCCCCACCTTCTGCAATCCTCGCTATTCCCACATCACCTCTTCCTCTCGTCTCATTCTCCCAGTGCCCATATTATCCCTCCAGACCACAGTGGACATCTCACCCAGTGAATGCGTTCATTCATTACAGTTCCTTCTTGCTCAGGCCCGGGGGAGTTAGGAAAGGTAGACCACAGCAGCTTTCTTTCCTCCTTCCCTTTCCCAAGGAAGCCAAATGGTCCCTGACAAAAGATGACTAAAGGTCTGAAGGATACATGAGCAGGGGCTTGGTGTCCCCAGGGTGCTGGCATATCGCTGCAGACTGGAAGTCAGGTGGGGGTCTGCCTTCTGCAAGGAGCTCCCACCCGCTCTGAAGAGGGAGGAGACTGAGGAGCTGACCTGGGACCATCTTAGGACTCTTCTGGTGCTGGGGGCAGGGTGCATGGGGGTTGCTTATCGCCTATTTCGGGGTGGGGAAGCATGTGCAGGAAGAGGCTGTTGTGGGGTGGGAAAGGGTTGCTTTTCCTTTGGGGTTAGGGCTGTGCAGCACGTTTTACAGCAGTCCCGGAACAGGGCTGTTTTTATATTCTTGTGAATGAAAATGCTCTTGCTAAATGATTTTCTTTTTTTGGGAGGGGGGGTGTACTTTCGTTTACAATTGACTTTATTAAATGAAAATCCATATCTTCCACTCCTCCCCCTCCATTGTCCTCTCCACCCCCACACACCTTCCTTCTTGTCCCTGTGTTGAAGAGGGGATCTTGGGGAATGAGCTCACTATCTTCTCAACCTCACCTTTACATCCCACACACCATCTTCCAGGTCTGGGAAATACCCATTTTTATGGCCAGTCTTAGCATGTTTTCTTAATGTGACATTCCCACCCCAGGCCCAAGAGAGATTCTATGACATATATTACAGAGAGAATTCTATATCAATATATATAAATATTATAGATTATGTACAAAAGGGCATGGGCTCAATGCCCACTGCCAGTTCCTCCCCCCTAGGCTTCAGTGTCTCTCTTGGCCTGGGGAAGTGGGAGGGATGTGATGCTGGAGAAGGCTACAGGCTGTGTTCAATGACACTAAACAGAACATGGTGGCATCCTCTGACTATGAGTGTCTTATTTGGGGGATGGAGGAGACTGGGAAGAGGGGAGGAAAAGGAGGAGAATGTCAGAGAGGGGACATAATGGCAGAATTAAGGCAGACGGGTTGGCAGGGTGGGGGAGAAAAGCCTTGGGTATGGAGCAAGGGTTTGGGGATGCTCACAGCACCTGGCCTCCCTTTCTAGAGAAAGCATGCTGATGGAGCACATAGCCAGGCTTCCTGCTGCTGATCTGGGGAGGGTGAAGATGTAACTGTCCCAAGTGTGGGCAGCACTCCAGAGCCCTGCCATCTTGTCACTCAACTCCTAACTCTCCAACCCTAGGACAGGCATCTGAAGAACTAGTCTAAGAGGGGGCTGGTGTCTGAGTGACCCAGTGACCTAGCTGCTCTGAGCCCTGATTCTTGGCAGGAAAGGCCCTGGCTAGAGCAGCTCCAGGGCAGAGCTGACCTTTGGCAGGAGAGTCAGTAACTACAGTGGAGAGAGGGAGGATGCATTTCCTAGGGAGTAACCTGGACACTGGCAGGCGAGGAAGCTGTGCTGTGGAATAGAAGGGTTTTCTGCCAGAGGGAGTCAGCAGATACCCTGGGGGCGGGACTGTTGGGCAACAGGGCACCTGCTTCTTTTGCACAGAGCCGTCAGCGACCTTTTCTTCCAGCCTGCTGCCCCTGATAGTCTTTTTCTCTGCATCTCACTGCTTGAAGCAGGGGACAACGGAGGGGGAATGTGGGTGGCCTTTCATTGCCCTAGTAACGGCCTGGCCTGGAGACAGGCAATGGGAGCCAGGGAGGGGTCAGAGGCAGATTGCAGGAGCAGCAGCGGATGTGGGCCAGCGCAGGGCTCTAAGAGAGGCGGCTGTGGCTGGCCTGGAGGCACGTTCTGGGGTAGTCAGTGGCTGAGGCCACTGGATGGTCCCATCCCCTCCTCCAGTATGGCACTTGCAGGGCCACAGTCATTCTGGGCCTCCCCTTACCCTACCTCTTGGAGACCCTGAAGCACAGGTAGCAAGGTGCTGGGACAAGAGCACTGGGGAATTGTTGGGGGAGGGGAGGCAGGGTATTCCCTACCTGCACACCAGGAACACTCAGGAAGCCCCATGGAATATCAGGGGCCCTTCGCTAAGGTTGGGGCCACCTGCCAGGCTGGGAATGGGGAGAACAGTCGAAAAAATTGACCAAGGCTCTTCCCTGCCTAAATGCTGATTCCTCCTTTAAGACTAACACTATCACATTAAAAAAATTCCTGGAAGAGGCCACGACATGGGCATGACCTTTCCAAATTCAGGATGTACCCTGTCCCACATAAGTCCACCCTCAGGCTGGGCCTCTCGACAGTCTTTATAAGGGGGTCATGGGAGGGGATCAAAGGATCAGTTCATCCTCATCCTCCTCATCTGTGGATCGCAGGCTGGGGCCTTGTAAGATGTCGGCTAGTTCCTCTTCCAGCCCTGGACTCTCCACCAGCTCCAGCTCCTCCAGCTCACCCTCTGCCTTGCTTGGGGCCAGGGAGAGAGGGGGCTCTGGGGAGGGAGATGGCACAGGGGTCTCTGGGGAAGCAGCAGTCACATCCCCTGCTCCAGTGTCCCCAGGCCCGTTCTCAGTCAGGTTCCAGTTCTCTGCAGAAGGTGAGGGTCCCCCGGGACTCTTTCGAGTTGTAGTTGTGTTCCGGAAGCTGGCAAGGGGAGGGCGGAGCTGTACCCCAGACTTGGTGTGCCCCTCAATGGCCTTCTGTAGCTGAGGAGCAGTGGGAAAGGAAAAGAAGGTAAAAAGTTGGAAAATGAAAAAAGGTGGGCAGTAAGAGACAGAAAAAAACAGATACAATGAAAGGAAAAAAGAACAGAAAAGATAACAGAGTGGCAAAAGGGGGAGACAGAGACAACAAGGAACAATCAGAGAAAGAAGTGAGAAAAAGGACAAGAAAAGGGGCATGACAGATCCACCTGCCAACTCAGACCCTTGGGTGACCTCTTCCTTCCTAGTGACCACCTGCAGCCACATCCCCCCACTGCCCTGTTTCCACAGCTTTCCCCAAAGCTCATCCCTGAGAAACTGTGACTCATGCCTGGAACCCCCATCTCAAACTCGCACTATCTGCGGAAGATCACATGAGCCCCATCTGGGGTGGAGAATTCCATTCCCTTCAGGGCTGTAGCCATAACAGGCTTTGTAGTCTCCTCTACCTCAGCTGGCTGCTCCTTCTACCCCCTGCAATCTCTGCATAAGAAATAGAGAGGGGAATCGGCACAGTGGCTCATGCCTGTAATCCCAGCACTTTGGGAGGCCGAGGCAGGTGGATCACCTGAAGTCAGGAGTTCAAGACCAGCCTGCCCAGCATGGCGATATCCCATCTCTACTAAAAATAGAAAAAATTAGCCGTGCGTGGTAGCACATGCCTGTAATCCCAACTACTCGGGAGGCTGAGGCAGGAGAATCGCTTGAACCTGGGAGGCAGAGATTGCAGTGAGCTGAGATCACACAACTGCACTCCAGCCTGTGTGACAAGAGTGGAAAAAAAAAAAAAAGAAAGAAAGAAAAAAAAGAAATAGGGGAATCTGAGCGGACTTTTGAGATGCTAATATCCCTTTATCCCTTCTGCATCCCCTTATCCTGTGCCCAGCCTCCCCCCTGCTGCTCAAATGGGACACATCGTGATTACCTCCTCCAGGGCCAGGACGCCCCTTAGCTTCCCCATGCTGGTCACGTAAGCGAGGTGGAGGCCGAGGAGTGAGAACAGGGTATGAGTCTGAGTGCGAAGAGCACAGGTCAGTGCATGTTCCTTGCCCCACAGCTCCCTGCCCTCCCTGCAGCCCTGAGCAGTCAGCAAAGGACTTGCCTTGTGCAGGGTTGTCTGCTCCACCAGCTGGAAGGGAGACTGGTCAATACAGCAGGAATCAAAGCAGACAGGCTGGCTCAGCTGCTCCTGCTCCCAGGCCTCAATCTGTCAGCCAGAGGAGGAAGGTCACCAAAATCACAGTGCCTCCTGTCACACCAGATAGCTGATTCTGACCCCAAATGGCCCTCCTAGCCCCTGCCCAGAATCTGAAAACATGCAAGGACTGATCACAGATCCCCCAGATCAGAGGCCTTCCTCCTTCTTCCCAGGTGACAGAGCCTCTCCGTCCTTCCTCATCAGGCCCCCAGCCCACCCTAAACCCCCAGGTACCCAGAATATCCCCCCCGTCTTCTAGGCCCCAACTCTCCCATCCCCTGGTGTCCCAAACATTTGTGATTTCCAACCTCTTTCCCATCTATTTTCCACTACTCCTAGAAGATGTGGAGCTTCAATCAAACCAGACTGCTTTCTGCTCTTCAAATATGCCTTCCCCCCCTTTGTCTTTATGTTCTGACCATCTGGAGTTCCTTTACCTGCCCTACCCTGTCCCCTGACTCTCCCATTCAGATGTGTTTCTCCCTTTTAAAATTCCCATAGTACTTGCTGGTCTCTCCTTCTCAGAAATGACATTGGCCTTGCTCCCTGCTGTGCTGGCATTTGTCTTACTAATAGGTGGGAACTTCTTGAGTGTTATGTGGTATCCACTGCTGTACATTGTCAAGAAACTAGCACATCACCTCTCATGCAGGGAATCATGGGAGTACTTGTTGAAATTGAAGAGCTATGCTGGACCTCTTGGCACTTAGTTGACTTGAGCAAAGCCAGTTTTTGTTTTTGCCTATGACAAAAGGCACAAAGGCCAGCCATCCTCTTCACTTTAGATACGCACACCAAAATTCCCAATAGTCCCAATAATCCATTACATCTCTGGCTCTCACACGTGTTTCTAAAATTTTCTAAAATCTCTTCAGTCAGTACCATCTGAATGACCTAGAACTCTATTTTCCTATTTGTCCAAATCTACACCTCTCAAACTTCAGGGAATGTCACCAAACGCCATTATATAGATTTAGGATCTAGCGTGTGGTCCATAGCGATGCTCACTCCACCTGTCCTGTCCTGGTATTTCTGGATTACAATCATGCCTCCTCTCTACTTTCATATTCCTCAGTAACGGATTACACAGGGTTACATAGCATAGGATGGACGACCACTTAGCAGGTGTGTTGTAGAGAAGATTTAGGTACAGTATGGGGGCCAGACCTTGCCAACCATAGTTTGGTCCATCCTGCCCTCTTGGTCCTTTCTACGGTCATCTGTGGCCTTATGTTCCGTTTTTGCCTTTCCTTAACAATGAGGCAATATTTTCAGTGAACGATTATCAAGTATATCCTCTTTGCCAAGCATTTTTCTAATTGCCTTAAATGTTTTAGCTTAATCTTCTCCAATAACGCTATCATTATCTTCATTTTGTAGATGAGAAAACAGAGGTACAGAGTGTTTAAGTCATTTGCCCAGGATTGTACAGACAGTTGTTTGTGTCCCTGGAATACAAACAGTAGTCAAGATTAGAAGCCTAGCTCCACCAGTTTTTTGCCTAAAGGATACAGGACATTGCTGTTGAGGCTGATGTGTTCCAATACTTGAATAAGCTCAGTCCCAGTTAGAAACAGAGCTCTGTGTGTACTCCAGAGTATGCAGAATTAAAGAAATCCTAGCGGGAACTTCTGGCAACATATAATTTAATCTTTCAATATTCCCATACTGTACCCATACTGTTTTTAGGTCAATATCAACATCTTGATATTGTCAAGGGTGTCATCCGGTCTGAAAATTGTGTTCAAAATATCCTGCATTTTGACTACTATTGTATCTTATCCCTCTAAAATGTCTCAATGAATCACATGGGAGTTGGTAGCTCCTTAAAGTCTTCCTTGAAAAAGACATAAGCTAGAAATGATGGTCTACCTTCTTTTTATTCCTCACTGCACTTTATTTCCAGTGGTCATTAAATAACCACACTGATCTACTAGCTGGTTTTCTCTCTGGTTCATTGAAAAAAAAGCAGGAAAACTTATTATTATTGATTTTAGCAATCTAACAAAATACTCCTTAATTGCAATTTTGGCCTTTCTGATTCCTGCTTGTGGGCAGAAGGAATAGTATTTCTTTTTCCTCTGTGATCAGCTATTTGACTTTTCCACAAGTCATTTATCAGAAGCGTGTGTGTTTTGAAAGGTGGGGAAGGTTTCCTTTCTCTCTTGTCACTCACAACACCCTCCTCCAACCCGGTAATGCTTTTCATTGTCAGCACATATTTATTCTGGATATCTAATAAGATGTTTATTTAAAAATAATATCTGCTGGTTTTTTTTTTTTTTTTTTGTCAGCTAGTTGAGTTTTTTTTTTTTTTTTGTCAGCTTCATACTTTACAAGCTTTATGTTTCCAGCCTTTGCAGCAAACTGTGCATTCTTTTACCATATGGAATAGTTGCCAATGGATTTTCTTTGTTGTTCCTCCATAACCCCTCGGCATGTTCTGATCTGGACTGTTCAGCTGCCTGCTTTCAATCACTATTCCACATTCTGTTCCCTCCTTACAACAAAGCGCATTCAGAATGCTGGATTTTTCTCTCTTGGAGATTTGATAACTACCTCTTTTAGGAAAATAGGCATTTGTTTGCCCCCATGGTCATTATTTTCTTCCTTTTTCAGTTCTTCCCAGTAGCAATGCCTAGCATTTTCCAGTTGTTCACTGTCTCACGGCCCTGATCAATCCAGCACAGTAACCTCCACCAGGAGCAGATTTCCCCATTTTGGTTTTATTTTTTTTTGAGGCAGAATCTGGCTCTGTCACCCACGCTGGAGTGCAGTGATATGATCTTGGCTCACTGCAACCTCTGCTTCCTGGATTCAAGCAATTTTCATGCCTCAGCCTCCCAAGTAGCTGAGATTACAGGCACCCGCCACCATGCCCAGCTAATTTTTTGTATTTTTAGTAGAAATGGGGTTGGCAACGATGGTCTTCAACTCCTGATTTCAGGTGATCTGCCTGCCTCAGCCTCCCAAAGTGCTGGGATTACAGGCGTGAGCCACTGAACCCAGCTTCCCATTTTAGTTTTGATGTTTTTCTTCCATCTTGCTGTTTTAGTGCCAGCCTCCTGGTGCCATTATACCTCCATTAAAGCTTTGCCTGATCCAGAAAGTCCATAATCTCTAAAACGTCTGGGGCTCATCTTAGCATCATGGCCCCATTTGCTCATGGAGGCTCAATGCTTTCCTCTTCTGAAATGACTGTATCCCTCTGAGAACACCTCCATTCCCGTCACACACTCATTACCGTCTCCATAATCATCCTTATTTTTATCCTCTCAAAATACTTCCCATTCTATTTCATGACAACACAATAAAGAAGGTAGAAACAAAATCACAATATCTTCATTTGGCAGAACAATCCACCCCAGGTTTCAGTTTCCCTTACTCACCTCTTCAGGTGACATGTAATCGACTAAATCTGTGGAATCCTAGAGAAGAAAGACATAGGTCCAAGTTATTTCCCTTTTCTTCTCACGGTAGCTATGGGTCCCAATGAAACAATAGCTATCGCTCCCTGGCCAGGACCAATGATGCCTCCCTTCTATCAACCCTTCCATATGAGCAAATTTCTCCTCTTTGGTGGGGTCTCTGCCTTCCTAAGAACCATGGGTTTCTCACTCTTCAAGGGCAGCCTCCCTTTCTCCTGTATCATCAAACACATCTCCTCTCACCTGGGTTGCTTTCTTCTTTGTGGGGTGAGCTCTGCCCAGGA
Source organism: Cebus imitator (assembly GCF_001604975.1). Classification (NCBI taxonomy): domain Eukaryota; kingdom Metazoa; phylum Chordata; class Mammalia; order Primates; family Cebidae; genus Cebus; species Cebus imitator. The sequence goes on from NW_016107761.1 coordinate 568,859, forward strand.
AGCAGCGAAGCAGGGACTGAAAGATGGAGGGTCTTTGACCTGAGAGGAGTGGTGAGTGGATGGAAATGGGCACAAAGCAACAGGAAATGGCCAGCTCCCCCCCCCCACCACAAGGTGCCTGACATTTTCCCTCCAAAGAGGTGCACTTCCCAGGTACTTTACCCTCTCTTCTACCCTCCTAAATCACCCTCTGCTCCCACTCCCTGGGACAGTAACCAGGAAAATTGATGAATCAGAACCCCTCCCTCCCTCAATCCCCCAGCATCACCCCCCACCTCCCATAGGAGTTGCATGCAGGTCAAGATCAGGTCCAAGTGACCAGAAAGAACCCACAGGCTGAGTTGGAGTGCATGAGGGAAGAGTGTCACCTGCAGGCTCTGGTGCTTCCGGCTGCTGTTTGTGGCCAGGCAGAGGCCCATTGGGCTCTTCTGGGGACAGGGGGACAGTAGGAGAGGAGTGGGGAGCAGAGGAAGGAGGCAGCTGTAACGAAGAGTAAGGAGTCTCAGCCTGTTGGGAACAGAGACTGCCTGGGGCTTCACTGTCTTCACCAGTCGGTGGATGTTCTGGGAAAGCAAACTCTATCCTTCCCCCCAGTTAATAAATTCCTATATCCCTTTGAATTGTGGAGGATACCATCATCTGTAACCTTATCTTCTTTAGTCCCTGGATCCAGGGACACTGGTCTCTTTGGAACCTGATCCGGAATTTCTGGCTTTCTCAGTTAACAGCCTCTCCCCTCCCTCTTTCCACTACTTTCAGTGAAACTATGCCTGTCCCAGCCCAGCCCAGCTGACACCTTTCCCTTTGCTCCTCATCTGTCCTGCTCCCTGGCCCTTCCCGGCACGGTCACCTCGCTCTTCCCAGAGAAGTCTTCGTCTTCATCCTCATCCACAAAGGCGAACGACTCGGGCCGGCCTGGAGGCGCGCCGGGGAGCCCTTCCCCAGTCAGCCGCGCCTTCCCGTCGTAAGGCAGCTCGGACAACTTCCGCGCCATCTCCTGGGCCGCGCGCAGCCTGCGCTCAGGACACAGGTGGCGCTGCAGGAGGGCCTGCAGTTCCGACCGCTCCACCGAGCCCAGCAGGATCATGGAATCTGGGGGAAGTCCACGCCCTGCCTGAGTGCCCCCTCCAAGCCCTCCTGCACCACCGCGCTCCGCACCCCAAGAACAAGAGAAGCGCCCCCTACCACTCCCCCACATCTTTCTCAGCTTCCTGCAAACTCAGTAAGAATCCTCCAAGACTAACCTCGCTCAATCCCTTTTATTTCATCCATGTAGCAGGTACAGGGCCAATTGGTAGAGCACTAATTGGGCTAATTTGCGCTTATTTTGGTGAGGTCTCATATAGACTTCGGATAGGTGAGCTGATAATTAAGTAGGCTAATCAATGCTGTCCAAATAAAAAGAAACAGGAGAAGCCATTCAAATAAGCTGAGATGTGAAGACGCTTTGTTAGAAGTCTGTAAGCAATACAAACATTATATCTCTACCTGGAAGAAGGGAAACAAGGCAACTCTCCCTTTTGTATCTGACATTTTATCACTTAAAAAACCTGAGCCAGGTGCAGTGACGCACGCCTGTAATCCCAGCATTTTGGGAGGCCTAGGCGGGTGGATCACCTGAGGTCAGGAGTTCGAGACCAGCCTTGGGCTGGTGAAACCCCACATGGTGAAACCCCATCTCTACTAAAAATACAAAATTAGCTGGGGGTGGTGGCAGGTGCCTGTAATCCCAACTACTCAAGAGGCTGAGGCAAGAGAATCGCTTGAATCCAGGGGGCAGTGCAGTGAGCTGAGATTGTACCATTGCACTCCAGCCTGGGCAACAAGAGCAAAACTCTGTCTCAAAA
>NW_016107761.1:571628-611453 GCF_001604975.1 Cebus imitator
GAGCTGAGATTGTGCCATTGCACTCCAGCCTGCGTGACAGAGTGAGACTCTGTCTCTTAAAAAAAAAAAAAAGAAAAAGAAAAAGAAAAAAAAAAGAAACAGTTCCAACTCTTCCATAAGTTGGGCATTAAAAAACAGTCATGACTTAGTTAAGCATCAAAGGGAACCATGTAAGAAGCTATGGGATTTACATTAATAGTCGTTATTCGTAGATTCCCTATTTGTGAATTCAGCTACTCACTAAAATATGTTTGTAACCCAAGGCCAATACTAGAGGTGCTTTCGCTGTAATTTGCAGACAGGCGTAGAGCAACAAAGATTTTGAGTTGCACGATGCCCCCGTTCCCAGCTGAAGCTGAACAAAGCAGTTCAACATTGTAAACGGGTGTTCTTTTTGTATTTAACGCCTTGCTTTTTGCATTTTTGTGCTTTGTGTTGGTGATTTTGCTGCTGAAAATGGCCACTGAGTATAATGTCAAAGTGCTTTCTTCTGTTCCTGGTGCGAGAAGGCTGTGATGAGCCTTATTGAGAAAACGTGTGTGTTAAGTAAGCCTAATTCAGGCATGGGTTATAGTGCTGTTGACCACAAGTTCATTATCAATTAATCAACAATATCTATTAAATAAGGTGTCTTCACCAGAAACACACATGCAACAAGGTTATGTATTGATTGGTTGATAGAAATGTGACCAGAGGTTCACAGAAACCCAGCCCTGTATTTTTCCTAGGAGCAATTGTTCAATATAGTATTTGAACTTAATACTTAATTGAACATAACTGCCATGAATTATGAGAATCAACTATATTTAATTGGATTTTTAACTGTCTTTTTGTGCTTGTGTTATGGCTTAATTTTTCCTTCCTTGTACATAGCACATTGGATGGCCCCTAAAGACAACTTCCCACCACGGGGCCTCCTCTACCTCTGTGTGACCCTTGTTCAGGTCACTAGCTCTGGAGTCTGTTTCCTTCCTTCCCACTGACCTTTTGAGTCAACCAGTGGTAAAGTCTTGACTGTGGTGGTCTGGAGCAGGGTTCGCAACTCCCCATATGTGTAAGAAGCTGAAACAAACTTCACATCACGCACCATGATGTCCTCAACAAAGATGGTATATTTGCTATGGAGGGAGAAAGCATGGTGGGTTAGCCCCACCATATACCTATCCCTTCCATCCCTCCCATAAGATTTGCCATACTTTCAGTCACTCACAATATCTACTAAATGCATGAGGATATAATAATAATTTAAAACTGTGTTTCCAAACATTAACCTTAAGCTCAATCTCAATCACAGAACCTCCCACTCTCCCCATCAGATCTGAACTAATTCCAGCTAGTGCCCCTGACCTGAGCTGGTTCCAGCCAAGGTCAGGCAGGTAGGGTAGCTTCTTGACCTGGATGATGCTGTCATAGAGAGAGGGCTGCAGGCTCTGAGCCACCATGTTGGCCAAGATAACAGCCACCATCATGGGTAGGATGTGAGCAATCTGACCCGTTAATTCGAAGCAAATCACAGCTGTGGAGACTGTGTGGGACACGGCACCAGTCAGTGCTGCGGCTCCTAGAATGACACAGGAATACACCTGTAGGTTAGGAATGCCATTCTTAGCATGGAGGACATATGGGAATGGGATGGAAACAACACAGAATGAGAGACATGACCCTGGTCAGTGCCAGCACTCATGATTGTCAAGAGTAGGGACTACAGGCTGGGTGCGGTGGCTCCCGCCTGTAATTCTAGCACTTTGGGAGGCTGAGGCAGGCAGATCATGAGGTCAGGAGTTCAAGACCAGCCTGGCCAACATGGTGAAACCCCATCTCTACTAAAATACAAAAATCAGCTGGGCATGGTGGCGCGTGCCTGTAATCCCAGACACTCTGGAGGTTGAGGCAGGAGAATTGTTTGAACTGGGACCCCGGAGGCGGAGGTTGCAATAAGCCAAGATCGTGCCACTGCACTCTAGCCTGGGCTGCAGAGTGAGATTCTGTCTCAAAAAAAAAAATAAAAAAAAAAAAAAAAAAAAAAAAAAAAAAGTAGGGACTACAATACTGAACTCTTAGAAAATCATCATTTTGATCTCATTCTATAACCTTCACCAGTTACAAAATCTCTGTGTGTGCCAACATTTTCATTTATTACATGAAGATAGTGATGTCCTATCCATTTCTTGCTTTTAAAAGTTCGGATGATTATTCACTGAGCATTTTATTTTATTATTTTTAATTATCATCATTATTATTACTGTTGTTATTTGAGACAGAGTCTCACTCTGTCGCCCAGGCTGGGGTGCAGTGGTGCGATCTTGGCTCAAGGCAACCACCACCTCCCAGGTTCAAGTGATTCTCCTGCCTCAGCCTCCCAAGTAGCTTGGACTACAGGCACGCACCACCATACATATCTAATTTTTGTATTTTTTAGTAGAAACAGGATTTTGCCATCTTGGCTAGGCTGGTTTTGAATTCCTGGCCTCATGTGATCTGCCTGCCTTGGCCTCCCAAAGTGCTGGGATTACAGGCGTGAGCCACTGTGTCAGGCCTCTTCACTGAGCATTTTACAACTCAGTTATGACTTTTTTTTTTTTTTTTTAACCTTGAGCTTTAGGTATTAATGCCAACAATTAATAAGTAAATAGAGTGAAAACCCAAGAATCATGCTATGGACTTGGAGCAATGAGACCTGTGTCAGATCCTGATCTGACTATTCCTCAATGGAATGAATAGAGCTTAATTCCTGTGGAGTCCCATGCTCTCAACTATAAAGTGAACGGGGTCATTTAGATGATTTCTAAGACACTTGTAGATCTGAAACTTTATAATTGTATAAGCTCTCTGAAGATAGAATCTATCATAATTTTTGGTACGATAGGAAGGAAGGAAGGAAGGAAGGAAGGAAGGAAGGAAGGAAGGAAGGAAGGAAGGGAGGGAGGGAGGGAGGGGTCACAAAAAGGGAAATATAGGGAGGAATGACACTACTGGATAATGCATACAACATACTTCAGAACATAACAATCACCGGACATGTATACTAGGAAATATTCACAAGGGAGGCATGTGTACCAGGGAAGCATGAAGATGAAGAACAAGAGTTGATGACCCTCATTGATGAAAGAAACTATGTGAGGGGAGCAGGGTACCAAATGAGCTAGAAAGCTGGTCAGCACTTCTCTATCTAGGGAAAGCATGGCCTTAGATGTGACGGGATTTTGGTGAGGAAGGAAGCATAATAATCCCAGGATTCTATTGGTGTTAGGCATAGCTCTATCTCAGAAGTCATTTTAGAATAAAGAAACTAAGGCTCAGAAAGACAGTGATCTTTCTTCATGGTAACTGGTAACACGTGGCAGGAAAAGCCCAGAGCCATGTTTCTTAGCTCTTAGTTGTGTGCTCTTAGTCCCCGTCAATATCAACATATCTCAGGTTGAGTCAATCATCTGCAATCTGAGCCAATCATCCACATTGTTGGTTCTATGATTCTTAGGGAAGACAGAGCCTTTATCAAACATCCAACACAATCCTAGAATCTTACAATCTCATTTAATCCCTGTAATCCTTTTCTACATGAGGAAACTAAGCCTCATAGAAGTTCAATAAGAGCCAATATGGGTCAGGGCCATGGGTTTGTTATCTGGGTAAAAGCTGAGTTAATTAGCACTAAATTGAAACCATATTGTGTAACCTAGAATGAAGATGCAATGGGAGGGTTTAAGTGTGGGGATCTGGGGTACTCAGTGTTTGATTCCAGGGAAGTGGGAATGTTTCTTACCAATCACTGCATAGCCCCCAGGTAGGATTTTGTAGATGATGTCATCAAATAAAATACCATCAGGAAACAGCATGGCCATGATCTCTCCTACCAGCCTTCCAAATGCAGCTCCTAGAGGGAAGATAAAAGGAAGGAAGGTGTTAGGAGATCCAAGTTCCTTGCTCTGTTTTCAGAACCAGTCTCTCCTTGGGCATTAAGACCAAACACAAACTCCCACCATCCCGGGCCTTTCCTTATTTTTCCTGTATTCTAGATTGCAACTGTCAGTCAGACCGCAGACTTCCCATCAGAACTTACCTAGCACAAAAACGGGCATGAAGCCTCCGCAGGGTATAGGCATAGTGGTGGCCACGATGGACATCCAGAACTGGAGTAAAAAGAAGCATTGGAATACCCTCTCAACTCTGCCCAACAGACATGCACACACCCAACTCCCTTCCCACTATCCTTTCTGCAGAAATCCTGGGATAGCCGATCCTTCTGAAAGCCATTTTGCCTGCGGCCCTTCTTCCAGAAACAAAAAACAGGGCTCTCAGGCTGAGATCACCAAAGACAATACTATCAGAAGGTTCTTCTAGATGGCTAGACCAAATCCCTCCTACTTTGAATGCCTGTATTTGCCTTCCAGCATTCTAGCTAGAACAAGGAATGGAACCCCATAGTAATTCTCTTTCTCTGCCCCGAAAGAGCCCCAACCCATTGTACCCATTTAGTTCAGAAAGTTTGCCTCAGCAAAGTAGCCTGAAACTCTTGAAGGTGGAGGAAAACCTTTCCTACTTAGGTTATATTTCTGAAAAAGAGCTCCAGTTTTTTTGTTTTTGTTTTTTTTTTTTGAGACAGGGTCTTGCTCTGTTACCCAGGCTGGGGTGCAGTGGCACGATCTCGGCTCACTGCAACCTCTGCCTCCGGGGTTGAAGCAATTTTTCTGCCTCAGCCTCCTGAATAGGAGTAGCTGAGACTACAGGCACCTGCCACCATGTCTATCTAATTTTTTTTTTTAGTAGAGACGGGGCTTTGCAATGTTGCCCAGGCTGGTCTCGAACTCCTGAGCTCAGGCAATCCACCTGCCTCTGCCTCCGCCTCCGAAAGTGCTGGGACTACGGGCATGAGCCACTGCGCCTGGCCAAGGAGCTCCAGTTCTAAGTGTCAGACGTTTAAAGTCTGAGTGACTTACTGTGTGATTAATCTAATTTCATTGTGGTCATTCATACAGCCATCTATATGGAGAAACTCACAGTAGAACCTAGAGAGAAAATTTACCTGCCTAAGCCACTTGCTTTAACCATCAAATCTCCTTAAGCAAGGATCAAAAATTAGATCTGTCCTGGCTCTCTACAGGAACGGTAAATTGAGAAATCCTGATTCAGTCAATGTAGTAGAAAAAATCTCTAAGGCCAACTTTGTAAGCTAGAATTCCAACAGAAATTGAGACAATTTTAGCAAAAGCATTATGTACATTTTGAGGCAAAGAGGACAAAAGAATTGGGAAATAGAATGGAAAAAAGGCTGGTGGTTGAACTTTTTAAATATCTGTAAAAGAAATAAAAATATCAGATGTAATATGTAAGCAAAGCAACAGGTTTATATACCCCTTCCAAAATAAGTAAACCAATCTTAGAAAAGGATCTCAAACTTATTAGGTCCAAGATTGTAGCTGCTAAAGCTCAGGACAAACTGCCAACATGAAAGTATTGACAATTTTAGAGCTGTGGGCAATTGCACCATAAACTAATGAGAAATATATTTCTTAGTTTTCAGAACCTTAGAAAGAAAGAATGCCCACCATCCAGGGCTGACCTCAGGAGGTTTTTCTCAAAGACTTTCTCAAAGACTCTGAGAAAGTCTCATCCCAGAAGCTCTGAGATGAGGTAAAACACACACTCCTTCATGTCAGAATATGACTATTCAAAAACAGTTGAGAACAGCAAAAATAAATGGGCAAAATGAAGAGATTAGAGACTGAGGATTCCCTAAGGACAGAGAGGGCATCTTGTCCTTTCTGCCTCCTCTCTGCACTGGTACAGTGCTCAATAAATATAGGAAGGAGGTGGCCAGGTGGGTAGGTAGAAATGAAGGAAGGAAAGAAGGAAGATGGGCTGAACAAATAGTATTCATGCAAAGGAGAAAAAGCTTCTCAGAGCTAACATTTGCTAGAACACTAAAGAGTAATGCTCATCCAGGGGAACTTGTTTTAAATAATTTAAAATGCTGATGACCAGACCTTGCTGGAAGCTACCACATCAGATTGTCTGCAGATAGGGCTATAGGCATTTGTAGTTTAAGCTTCTTAAGTGACTCTGACATTTAACAGTTGGAGACCCCTTGAACTATCCTGTACCATCTCTTTGAAATAAGAACATAAGAGCCATAAGAGATTTTGTAGGCTCAGGTTAATCTGAAAGCTCTAGCAATTCATATAACAGGTGACCAATAGGTCTGATTTCAGAGGATGAACTTTAGATTATCCTCCAAGATATGTGTAAGAACAGTATTAGGATCAGAGGACATTGAAGTTACCAACTTCTGTAGCACAAAGGATGACACAAGAGATTAGCAAAGTTTTTTAGCTATTGGCACATGAAAGAAAAGGTCCGTAAGTAATGTTAAACACAAATAACTCCCAAGACTTTCTGACCTTTTCCTCCCTCCCTCCCTCCCTTCCTTTCTTCCTTTCTTCCTTCCTTTCTCTTTCTCTCTTCCTCTCTTCCTCTCTTCCTTTCTTCTTTGTTTTTTGATGGACTCTCACTCTGTCACCCAAGCTGGTGTGCGGCGGCATGATCTCAGCTCACTGCAACCTCTGCCTCTTGCGTTCAAGCCATTTTCCTGCCTCAGCCTCCTGAGGAGCTGGGATTACAGGTGTCCACCACCACGCCTGGCTAATTTTTGTATTTTTGGTAGAGACGGGGTTTTGCCATGTTGGTTAGGCTGGTCTCAAACTCCTGGAATCAAATAATTAGCCCCCCTGGGCCTCCCAAAGTCCTGGAATTACATTTCTTTTTGTTAAGTAGTTTAATAAATTTACATTTAAATTGATTTCTTAAATTTACATACCACTTTCATGTTATTTTTTATGTTTTTTTTTTACATTTTTTTTTTTTTTTTGCTTTCTTGTTTTTCAGATCTAGACCTACAGACCTCCCAAGATTTTAAACACTCAATTCCAGAGAACTGGAAACTGGAAACCTATTATGACAGATTCCACTATATATAGGCCTTTCATTAGATGGAGTAAAATGAAGAATTCACTTCAGGAGAATGAAGTGAAAGGAGTGAAAAAAAAATTCTGCAGCCTCAGGGTGTGCAGAGAACTTAGTGATACCAGGTAACAATGTTAGACTTATTAAAAGGGAAATGAGAATTTGGAATGGTATTCATACTCATTGTAAAAGCGCTTCTCTTGATATATAATATAATGACACTTTCCATGTCATGAGATTGAGAAAGACAGAAGTTAGAAGATAAAAGTTGCTTTCATTAATATTATAAAAAAGCTGAATTGAGAATCTTACCTGCCTGTACAGATACTGCCCAAAGACCACATAGACTAAATTTCAAATTAGACAGTGGAAAAATAGTTTCAGTCATGTTTATATTTTAATTTAGCTATGTATCCTACCTAGCTAAAAAATAAGAGTATGGTTATTGTGTCCAATGATTAGACAGCGAAAATGCTGGGAAGTGGTGATAACCAGGGAGTATCATAGATTTGTAGCGGTGAATGGTTTTATATTTATAAATATTATAGGATATTATAGGCCTGCTGCAAACTGTTGGGCTTGAAATATAGCCCAGGAAGTATGTGGGGTTTTTTTCCTGATACATGTATGATGTAACATTATCAAGGATATAATCTAGTGAGAAATTAATAATCGTGGCATAGAGTTGAGTCCTCCATGTTATCTAAGTAGGTTTCTCAAAATAAGCTTGAATTCGTGAAGTGGAATCCAGATATATACTTGGGAATCTGAGGAGCTGGGATGAGGTTTGGGGGAAATGTTGAAAAAATATACAGTATTTTGTTTTTACAGAACTTTTCGAAATCTTGATATTTTAAAGGTACACATGATTCCAATGTTGCCATATAGCTCAGTCTAGAGGAATCTCAGAAAAATATAGTTATTATCATTGGACTACTGTCCAGTTCTGAGATCCACTAAAATTTGTACTTGGTTACCGTAGGTGGGTTTGTATACTCAACAGCTAATTATAGGAGGTTGGGATTTATGAATTAGAGAAGATGAACTCTATAATGAAAGTCCAAAAATCAAATCCCTAACAAGACACTAAGAACTTCTTTTATGATAAAAATGTCAAATCTCTTGAAGAAAGACATTTTTAAAGGGATTAAGTTAATAAAGTGGGTGTGCAAAATATGAATGTTATAAACCCAATTAAACCATCTGAAGTGAAATGCAGAAGATCATTTGCAAATATAGTTTCTAGAAACCCAGAGTAAACCCTGAGAATATGTTACAGAGTTGAAATCTGGTGTATCAAGTATCTGCTCTCTGTAGTCACAACATCATTGAAAAGTATACTAAATGAACAGCAAAAAATAGAAGAACATTTTAAAATATTTTAAAATATTTTTTCTATTCCAAGCATAAGATTAGCCAAAGATTAATGATGAAATATTATGTACTTGGCACATAGTAAATGCTTAATAACACTTATTGAACAAATGAATACATGAACCCACTGCAGCTATTGCAATATAAATATAACAGTGACTCATATCCTGGGAAAATGTAGATTTATAAAAGGTGTCATAAATAAGTTAATAGCAAAGTATTCAAAAGCTTGAAAGTTCAGTATGAACAGCCTTATAAATGAGGACTAATATACAGAGGAAAATGTTGTGTTATTTAGGCAAGACCTACTTTAGTAAAAAAGGTAATCATCACAAAAGAAAAAAAAAGGGCAATCAACAATTTTTTTTTTTTTTTTTTTTTTTTTTGAGATGGAGTTTTGCTCTTGTCCCCCAGGCTGGAGTGCAATGGCGCAATATTGGCTCACTGCAACCTCCTCCTCCTGGGTTCAAGCGATTCTCCTGCCTCAGCCTCCTGAGTAGCTGGGATTACAGGCATGCGCCACCACACCTGGCTAATTTTGTATTTTTAGTAGAGACAGGGTTTCACTATGTTGATCAGACTGGTCTTGAACTCCTGACCTCAGGTGATCCACCTGTCTCGGCCTCCCAAAATGCTGAAATTACAGGTGTGAGCCACCACGCCCAGCAAGCAATCAGCAATTGTAATAAATGTCACAACCAGGGATAGAAATAAAAATATCTTACTACAAGGCAGTAATTGAGAAATCTATAAATACATAATCCTTAATGGGCAGATATGATAAAGAACTGATGTAAAAGAGATCACCTTTTTTTGCTCAATTGAAGCTAGAATGGCAAAATTCTCACAGTTTCATTACCTAAATAGAGAATAATAACATTTATACAAATTATGTGTTACAATTAATTGTTTTAATTAAATACAATTAATTTAAATATTTTATCCCTTTTGATGTTCTACAAAAGAGATTATTCACAAGACTGGGAAAAAAAAAGATGTGCAAATCACTTAAAAAATGGATCATCAGATACACGAAGAATGAAGCGCTTAATTGTCTAACAAGTGGGGGGATTAGGTTAATGAAGCCAAGGCTTTTACAGTTATCTACTATCGTGTACTTTTTTGCTTGGCTATTGTGATAGCTTAATAATTTAAGAAGAACAATCGGAAGGGTTAAGCCAAACAACAGTAAGTTGTACGAACTGAGCACTCACTAAGACATGAATAGAGCAATTAACTCAGACATTGGTTTACTTCTACAGCAACTTACTACTCTATGGTTTTGTTTTGTTTTGTTTTTGAGAATTAGCTCACTGCAACCTCTACTTCCGAGTTCAAGTGATTCTCCTACCTCAGTCTCCCGAGTAGCTGGGATTACAGGCACGCGCCACCATGCCTGCCTAATTTTTTTGTATTTTTAGTAGAGATGGAGTTTTGCCATATTGGCTAGGTTGTTCTCGAACTCCTGGCATCAAGTGATCCACCTGCCTCGGCTTCCCAAAGTGCTAGGATTACAGGCGTGAGCCACCATGCCCGGTCAACTCCATGGTTTTCAAATGACTTATTTCTAGTTTGGATGAAGACCAAATGAAGTTCTACCCCTTCCTACCCTATGCAAACCCTGGGTTCCCAGATTGAAAACAGACAGAGGTTTAGGGCATAGGTAGTGTCAGGAGCAGTACCTTCATGATGAAGAAGAGAAAGATGATGATGACAACGTTGACCTGGGGGTGAATCCACACAGCCGACTGGCCCAGGCTCTCGAGGTCACCTGCATGTTTCACCCATGTATTGTTGTCAAACAAAGTACTGATGGCTTCGCGGGGCATCAGCTGGGGAAGGAGGAAGCAGGAGGAGTGGGTACTCCAGGGACAGCCTGTGCTTCCGTTTTTTACAGAACTTATTCCCCAGCCTCATTATTCAAGGGTCTCTTTTGCCCTTTTCTCAGGGAGAATCTAGAAAGTCTATCCTTGCACAAAACTACTTATGCTCTGAAGCCAGAGGGATGTCTGTGCTGTTTCCTCTTTCCCATGTGGCCCCAGTAACCTAGTCATGTGCTCAGTGACCCGACCCCACCTCAGCTCCCCAAGAGCTGACCTCTCCAGCCATGAATTGACCCATTCCTGGTGGGAAGGTGAATGAGGCAATGACAAAGGTAATGATTCCAGGATACAGCAGGCGGCTGAAAAAGAAACAGAGTTAACCCCTGCAATTCAGCCAACTCACAGTAAATACCATATTGAACGTCGGCAAGCTGAAGTTTCCTGTAGTCCACTGTAGTCTCGTTTCTTTAAATGAAGAAGATTCTCTTCACATAAAAAAATAATATTTGAAGCCGGGTGTGGTGGCTCATGCCTGTAATCCCAGCATTTTGGGATGCCAAGGTGGGCAGACCACTTGAGGTTAGGAGTTCGAGACCAGCCTGGCCAACATGGTGAAACCTTGTCTCTACTAAAAGTACAAAAATTAGCCAGGCACAGTGGCACACGCCTGTAATCCCAGCACTTTGGGAGGCCAAGGTGGGCAGACCACTTGAGGTCAGGAGTTTGAGACCAGCTTAGCCAACATGGTGAAACCCCATCTCTACTAAAAATACATAAATTAGCTGGGTGTGAAGGTGCGGCCTGTAATCCCAACTGCTCGGGCGGCTGAGGCATGAGAATCGCTTGAACCCAGGAGACAGAGGCTACAGTCAGCTAAGATCGCACCACTGCACTCCAACTTGGGTGATGGCATGAGACTTTGTCTCAAAAAACAAACAAGCATAATCTTTAAAGGGGAGACCACACAATTCACTCCCTAACCATGGTATCAGGGGTTCCTTATATTTTAATGCAAGCCACCCAGAGGCATTTAATGCCTTCCCCAAAGATAAAAAGGGAGGAACTCTTAGAGAAACCAGAAAGTAAATGGGTAGGGCAAAAGGGCAGTGACTCACTGCTTAGCAAGAAACTGGCTGAGGGCCTTGTGCTTTCGGACACCGAGCATGACTTGGCGATGCAGATACACAAATACAGCTCCCAGGAGCCCACAGCAAATCCTGAGGGTGTAATTTATAGAGTTGGAATCTTACAGACATGAAATCCTCATCTCTTGGCCCTAGTTACTGCAGGGAAACAAATACCAGGCTTCTGCCTTTCCTATCTACCCACATAGACCCCAGCAATGTACTCTATCTGTGCCAATCCCACTTTCTTTCCAGCTTGGGTCCCTCCCAATCTACAGCCTCACCCCATTCCCTGCCCACCACACACAGTGCAGGTAACCCCACTGACCCGATGGCAGCAAAAGCTGGGAGTTCCTTCAGGTCAAAGGGGAAATCCATTCGGAAATTGGTTCTGAATAGAGCAGTGATGGTGACTGTAGGATGGAAAAGCCAGGATTAGGGTGGGCGCTTCGTAGAAACCCGACGGGAGACAGAGGTGGGCAGTTTTCAGGATTAGTTCCTTCCTTCCTCCATACCCAGTTTCTCCTCTTGAATCTCTTGAATGTATTTTCCTCTTTTCTTTTTCTTTCTTTTTTTCTGAGACAGAGGCTCTCTCTGTTGCCCAGGCTGGAGTGCAATGGTGTGATTTTTGGCTCATTGCAACATCCGCCTCCTGGGTTCAAGCAATTCTCTGCCTCAGCCTCCCAAGTAACTGGGATCACAGGCACTTGCCACCACACCTGGCTAATTTTTTATATTTTTAGTAGAGACGGGCTTTCACCATGTCAGTCAGGCTGGTCTCCAACTCCTGACCTCATGATTCACCTGCCTCTGCCTCCCAAAGTGCTGGGATTACAGGTGTGAGACACTATGCCCAGCCGTATTTTCCTTTTCTCTACATACATCCCTCTATGGATATACTCCCCTACTCCAGGACGTATATCTTTGTCATATACCCTTGGGCCTTGGTCACATCCCTCAAATGATGCCACCCATTATTCCTTTTCTGAACTGCCTCACAGAGATTTCCTCTGCACCAGCATTTCTGTTTCACATGGCCTTCACCCCAGGCCTCCTTGGTTACCAGCATCCTTGTTCCACACGGCCAGCACTCGGAACATGAAGGCACTGAACGTGGCTGCAAAGAATCCTCTCCAGTAGTTCCGAACAGCAAAGTAGGTGGAGGTGACCTCGATGCTAAATAGCACACCTGCAGGGGTCATAGAAGTGGAGTCGGGGACAGACAGCAGTGAAACGGCTCCCCCACACTCCCCACTCCTTGGACCTAAGGACTTTTGCTGAAACATGAATCTGGACAGAAGCGGTGGTGGAAAATAATGATCTCTTGGATTCCTACGCTTAAAACCACACACCTGCTCATGCTAGGAGTTTTTTGTTTTTATTTTTATTTCAGACCAGGGATGGGTCCAACAAGACACAGAGAAGATTGAAAATGAATGGGCCTTCAACCTCCAAAACATGAGGATCAAGTGTTCATGCCCTTTGCATCCCTTAGAGTGTAGGACTGAATGGGGTTTCAAAACTATCAGATACCCACATGGACTAAAGGCAGTTGAAAAAATTCTGCAGAAAAGTTAAGAGAGAGAAAGTTCCAGAGCAGGTCCTCAGCAGAGTTGCCAAGCAGAGCTCAGGATTCACAGGGACTCTCCTTAACACCCTCCTCTGGATTTTCCTTCCACCTGACATATACCACGTACCTGGGGCAACTTTATAAGGAAGACAGAACTAAAATAGGAGGGGGCTTTGCAGGAGCTGACAATCCTCAATCGTTCAAGAAAAGAAGCTAGAGGAGTCATACACATTTAAAAAAAACTAATACTAAAAACCTGCCTTAAAAGGACCAACCCAAGGGGAAAAACCAAGAGGCTAGAAGAAGATAAAAATAATGATGCCTAAGAAAGGTGGGTGAGGCAAAAGGAAAGCTAAGTAGTAGTTCTAAGTAGTACTGTTTCTGAGCGTAGGTGCTGGAGCAGAAATTGAGGGGGTAGAGCTACAGAAAAAGAACAAGGGTTGGTAGGGACAAAGTAAGGAATGCGAGTGAGGCCATAAAAAGCAACACTCAAGAGATGCAAAGAAAAAAATCTTTCAACATATTAAGAATAAGGGGGGGTGGACTTTAATCCGATGCAAAGTAAAAATTGATGACAAGATTACCTAAAACCAGGCTAACCTCATCTTTATCCCAAATGAGAGAGAAGAAACAGGGAAATGCAAGCACCCACATAACTGGATGAATGGAGATAAGTCCTGGCCTTAGGAAACCATGAACTGGGCAGGTTTATCCCCTTTCTCTCCTTGTGAACAGGGTGAACGCCCCCTTCAGGCAGCATCTAACATCCTAGTAATTTTCTTCTCCCTGAGCTACATTCAAATGTCATATCTCTTGAATCCCCCAGGACCACCACCTTCTCTTCTATAGATGACAGTCAACTAGTTACATCAAGTCATTTGCACCAAGGGGAGGGTGGTCTAATGGTTACATCAGGTCATTTGCAGCAGGGGGAGGGTGGTCTAATGGTTACATCAGGTCATTTGCAGCAGGAGGAGGGTGGTCTAATGGTTACATCAGGTCATTTGCAGCAGGGGAGGGTTGCCTAATGATTACTCCCAGATGCAGCAGCTGCTGCAGTTTGGTAGAGAATTTCCAGTGGTCAGTCCCAAGTCCCCTTCCCTGGAAAGCCATCCCCGATCCTCCTCTTCAGGTTGAAACCATCTGTCCTTCAGCCTGCAACCTCAGAATTCTGGGCTGTTATAGCACCACCGCTTTCAGATCTGGATATTTGTTTACATTTCTGAGATCCCCTAGGATTGAAAATTCCTTGGAGGCCGGGCATGGTGGCTCACGCCTGTAATTCCAGCACTTTGGGAGGCCGAGGTGGGTGGATCACGAGGTCAGGAGTTCGAGACCAGCCTGGTCAACATGGTGAAACTCCATCTCTACTAAAAATACAAAAATTAGTTGGGTGCAGTAGCAAGTGCCTGTAATCTCAGCTACTTGGGAGGCTGAGGCAGGAGAATTGCTTGAACCCGGGAGATGGAGGTTGCAGAGCGCAGAGATTGCACCACTGCACTCCAGCCTGGGTGACAGGGCAAGGCTCCATCTCGGGGAAAAAAAAAAAAATTCCTTGGAAACCAGCACTTAGTACGGTGGCATAATCAGGGCTGAACGCCTATTCTAGGGATGAGCCGTGGAGGAGAGGAAACGACAGGATGAGGAAAGACAACAAAAGAAAACAGAATTTCAGAAAACAGAGCAAGGCAATGGGCAATGTGGGGCAGACAGAGCTTGCTGATGACCCCTTCTGCCCTGCTCTTCACATCACATCAGGTAAGCAGCTGCCTCTGAGGCCTAAAAGGAGGATTTGACACAGCGGGAATCAGGCAGAGTGAGTCTCTCTCCTTTTCTATACCAGTGACAAAAGCAAGTCAGTTTTGACTTGCTTGGGTGTAAACTCTGCAACTGATGAATATTTTACAACAATTTTTTTTGAAATCCTGGGCTAGGTTTTCTTTCCCACAGTGTGGTTCTGGGACATTTTCCCTTGTAGTCTGTCACTGTATGCTCCAGAATGAGAGCTAATTTTAATATAAGCCTGAGCCAAACATAAAATGTGCAGTTAAAAGGAAACAAGGCATTAAAAACAAAAACAGCTTTTGAAAACTCTCTTCTCAGGTTCTGAAACATTGCTCTTCTCCCACCCTGGATTCCCTCTCTACCTTCTCTGCTGCTCCTGTGCCTCTGCCCAACCCTGGGCTCTGTCCTTGTTCTCCTATTCCTGCCACTCATAGGCACACTTTCTCTCTAAATTTCATGTATGCTCCTGTCATCAGCTACACCTATATGCTGCTGATTAGCAAAGCTATGTTTCTGAGCTTCAGACTCATCAACCCCACTGCACAAACAGTATCACCTAGATATGCCATAGGAACATCAAAGGCAATACACTCCAAAGTGAAAAGTATCAGCTAGCTTCCCCCACACTCAAAGTGAAATGTATCAGCTAGCTTCCCACCACACTCAAAGTGACATGTATCAGCTAGCTCCCTGCCCAGACCTTTTTCACTTGCCGAATACCCAATCTTGGTTACTAAAACAACTATCCACCCAATTGCCCTTGTAGGAAACCTGGGTGTTAGCCTAGATCCCTCCTTTCTTTTACTCCATACAAAATTAATTACCAGGTGCGGTGGCTTATGCCTGTAAGCCCAGCACTTTGGGAGCTGAGGTGGGCGGATCACTTGAGGCCAGAAGTTCGAGACCAGCCTGGCCAACATGGAAAAACCCCATTTCTATTAAAAAATACAAAAATTAGCCAGGCATGGTGGCGTGCACTTGTGGTCCCAGCTACTCAGGAGGCTGAGGTGGAAGAATTGCTTGAACTCAAGAGGTGGAGGTTGCAGTGAGCCAAGATCGCGCCACCGCACTCCAGCCTAAGCCACAGAGCCGGACTCTGTTTCAAAATGGAAAAAAATAAAATTAATCACTAGGTTATACCAATTTTACTTGCTATCGTTCTTCTCTCTCTCTTCTGTCTCTGTCCAGTTCAGTCTCTTATTACCTAGCATCAGGACTATGACAATCGTCTTCTTGTTAATCTCGGATTAATCCTGTAAATCCCCAGGCCAATTCTGTCCTGCACACATCTGACAAAGGGATTGGGTGGACGCTCAAAGCTGGTCATGTCACTTCCTTGTGCACAACTCTTTTCATGACTTTAATTCACCCATGATAGCATTTCCCAAAGTCAGGGCTGTGAGAGGCTACAAATCCCACGAGACAGAGTTCTGTGGGAAATGCTGCATTACAGCCACATTTCGGATATTCTCAATGAATGTCAGCATAGCACACGTTCTCATAACTTTTCCAGTTTCAAAAAAAACTATCTCTTTAACCAAGCATTTTCCAGCTAATTTGTAGAACCCCTTTCACATATTATATCTACTAAACCATGAAACACATTTGTGCAAATCTTAGTCTAGAGAAATCTATATTCATTTTTATTCATTTTGTGTGTGTGTGTGTGTGTGTGTGTGTGTGTGTGTGTGAGACAGAGTTTCACTCTTGTTGCCCAGGCTGGAGTGCAATGGCACAATCTGGGCTCACCGCAACCTGTGCCTTCCAGGTTCAAGCGATTCTCTTGCCTCAGCCTTCCGAGTAGCTGGGATTACAGGCATGCGCCACCACGTCTGGCTAATTTTGTATTTTTAGTAGAGACGGGGTTACTCCATGTTGGTCAGGCTGGTCTTGAACTCCCGACCTCAGGTGATCCGCCCGCCTCAGCCTCCTAAAGTGCTGGGTTTACAGGAGTGAGCCACTGTGCCCAGAGGGATGATTCTATATTCTTATACATAGCCGTGAGGGTCTTCGTAATTCAGCCCTCCTTTACTTGTCCAGACTCATTTGCTATTATTCCTTCCTCTGTATCCCCTGGTACTACTCAGCTACTGTAATGAGAGTGCCCCCATCTGGACTTTGCAATGCTGTTTCCTCTGTCCAGAATACCCTGCCCTCACCACCCTCCTTGGAAGTCCTACTTATTATTCAAGCCTCATATTAAACACTCTTTTGTGAAGCTTCACGGGCTCTTGTAGGCAGGTCAGCATTCCACTGCACTTTACCTCAGCTGCCACTGTGGGCAGTGGCAATAGTTGTGCCTGCCTGTCCACCCTCTCAACCAGGAGCACCCTGGGTGTGCAAGATCCAGCACAGGGCCTGGCACAGAATGGGAGCAAGATGCTCGTCATTTTAGTAGAGTGCTGAATTCTATTTTTCTTTCATTAGTATAAGAAATTAAGAGCTGACTCCATAATGAATACATCATTTTGATACTAATTTTCCTTTCAGAATTATTCAATATTTGTTTTAAAAAATCAAGTAATGGGCCAGGCATGGTGGTGGCTCACACCTGTAATCCCAGCACTTTGGGAGGCCGAGGTGGGTGGATCACTTGAGGTCAGGAGTTAGAGACCAGCCTGGCCAACATGGTGAAACCCCGTCTCTACTAAAAAATACAAAAATTAGCTGGGCATAGTGGCACATGCCTGTAGTCCCAGCTACTCGGGAGGCTGAGGCAGAAGAATCACTTGAACCTGGGAGGTAGAGGTTGCAGTGAGCCAAGATCACACCACTGCACTCCAGCCTGGGTTATAGAGTAAGGCTCTGTCTCAAAAAAAAAAACAAAAAAAGTAAGTGTGAACGTTTAACGTGTGTAAAAATCCAGATACATTATCCTCCACTGACAAGGACTAGTGTCTTTAATGACTAGCACTGAGGGACAGAAGTGTGAACAGGATACTAGCTGGTGCGCTTTGCTAGCTGGGGCTCCTTAGTCTGTGCGCTTTGCCACAGTGTTTGCATAAGTTAGATCATGCATCTGCATTAACTTTAAACTCTTCTCTATGTATCATTCCTGTGCCAAGTCATTTTGGTTCCCTGGAAGACTCTATGAAAAGACTGGTTAACATTTCCATAACTGAAAAGATACCTCTAACAGTGGGTCATTTAAGAAGCACACAACCTTCCCGCAATTTTGTTTCTTCACATATCAACTTGATGTCCCTTTTTATCATCAATGAATCCAGTGAATGAACTGTATAATCCCTGCCCTGCTAATCCAGCTATAATTGATTTTGATGAGTCAGTAAAGAGATATGACTGCTTTCTCCGACTGCATCTATTTGTTAATCATTCATGACAAGGGAAATAATCTGAGAGATCACTATTTGCCTTATACTTGGAGAAAGAACTAACTCAACTTTAAACTGCGATGAAGACATTAATCTTTTAAAACTCCCCTAACTATTCCTCACTAAAAGCTTATAATTAATCTAAATAAGGTCTACCTGAATTCCCGTGTCATTAGTAAAACACAACAAAATGTGGATTTTTCCCTTGAAGGAGGAAGCTCATAGAGTCCCCAGTTAGAGATGTCATCAGTGTAGGGCAAAAACATCCAACAATACAAACAGGTTTGTTTTTTGTTTTGTTTTGTTTGAGATGGAGCCTCACTCAGTCGCCAGGCTGCAGTGCAGTGGTGTGATCTGGGCTCACTGCAATCTCTGCCTCCCCGATTCAAGCGATTCCCCTGCCTCAGCCTCCCAGGTAGCTGTGATTACAGGTGCATACCATGATGCCTGGCTAATTTTTAAATATTTTAGTAAACACAGAATTTCACCATGTTGGCCAGGATGGTCTCAATCTCCTGACCCCATGATCCGCCTGCCTCAGCCTCCCAAAGTGCTGGGATACAAACAGGTTTTAATATAAGTAGGGGAGACACGGAGACTGCCTTGGTTTTAATTCCTGGCTCTGACCTTACTAACAGAATAAATTTGTTCAAGTCGCTTGCACTCTCTGTAATTCAGTTCTCTCCTCTTCTTCCTCTGTAATATCTGTCTCCTATGGCTTTGGCCAGGAATAAAAGTAAGTGCTTAGAATGTTATCTGGCACATAGCAAATGCTTACTAAAAGTTAGCTGTTCTTGTGCTCGCTTAGGCAGCGCATATACAATACAGAGAAGATTAGCATGGCCCCTGCGCAAGGATGACATGCAAATTCGTGAAAAGTTAGCTGTGCTTGTAAGTAATGTGGTAATACCAGCACTTGTGGATACTGATTAAAACTGTTTTGGGAGCCAGGCCAGGCAAGCTGATTGATGGGGGAGGGGGCCAATCACTTGCCTCCAAGTGGTGTCCCAAAACAACAGCCGACTCCCACAGCACAGCCCACCGTCAGGATATCAGAGTAGTAGTATGGCTGCTACTAGGGGAGAGACAGACAGGGACACAGGTGGAAGAGAGGGAGGTGGGCAGACAGAGGACAGGAGAACACGCAGGGATAGGGAATAAGGCAGAATGAGAGGATTAAGTCTCAAGGAGCCCTTGGGGTCCCATTTTCCCCAGGCCAAGAGCAGCTCTATGAGTTTTGCAAAAAAGGAAGTGACCTTATAGCACAGAGCCAAAATGAAATAGAAGTAGAAAATGAAATAAAAGTTAGGCAAATAGGCTGGGCATGGTGGCTCACGCCTATAATTCCAGCACGTTGGGAGGCCGAGGCAGGCAGATCACCTGAGGTCCAGAGTTCAAGACTAGCCTGACCAACATGGAGAAACCCCACCTCTACTAAAAATATAAAATTAGCCAAGTGTGGTGGCACATGCCTGTAATCCCAGCTACTGGGGAGGCTGAGGCAGGAGAATCACTTGATCTCGGGAGGCGGAGGTAGTGGTGAGCCAGGATCCAGCCACTGGCAAATATGTCAGGCAAGTAAAACAACAAATGATAACCAGAAAAGAGACAGCAAGAACTCCAGTAAGCAGTACTAATAAATCCTGCAGCAAGCAGCAACCAGTCTCAAAAGAATACACAGCCCTTTGGTGAAAAAATAGAGGTATCTGGACCCCGGGGGCCATGATCCCCAATCATTCACTGGATGCCACTCCAAAGCTTGTGGCAGCCACCCAAACCCCCCCTTCTAGGTCTTGCTTAGGCAACAGGAGTAGGGAGGAAGTGCAACTTGCCTCCAACAGGGGCTGCAAAGCAGCATCCCACGCCCACTGCACAGGCCGACACCAGGAGGTCAAGCTGCCCAGGCACGGTCTGCAACAGAGAAGCAGGCGGGCAAGGGGTGGAGGGGTGGGGCAGGCAGGCATATGTAAGAGGTGGGGTGAGGGATTGGGAGCTACAAAGAGATGGGGCAGCACAGGAGGGAAACATGGAGGGAAACTGACAGAGAGGGTGTGGTGTGGATTAGCAGGGAGAGCATGGGAGCAGACCACAGGCCAGTCCTCCATGTGGGGGGCACAGATCAAAGAGCGGTGGGCATTAGGACAGGCAGAAGCTAAACCGAGGCATTAAGTGGCTAGGGTAGGCGGACAGGGGAAGAGGAAGGGAGAGGGGATTAGTGCAATGCCCCCTTCAGCACCACAGCCAGCCCAGAGCAGAGGCAGCCCTCCCAACACCCGACACACAGCCGGACTCCTTCTACCACCTGGCCCCAGCTCATTTCACTGCCTCAACCTTACCTCATATACCCCGCAGAACACAGACATGAACTTGCTGAGGACAGCAGCACAGATGCTGGCAATGTGGACGAAGGGGCCCTGGGAGAGAGGAGAGCAAGGAATCGGGGGTCAGAGGCCAGATGGAGGCTCTGTAGCACTCACTGGACTCATATTCCTTACTCTAGGCACTGTGCCAGGGGCTGGAAATACAGGAGTTACACAGAGGTCCTGCCCTTATGAGGCTTCATCCCAGAGGAAGGAAGAGGAGAAAACAGTGTGTTTCTCCTCTCGGAGTTTCAGGTAACACCAAGGGCTGTGAAGAAAATCAGGGTGAATAAGGGGACAGAGAGCCAGGGTGGAGGAGGGTGGGAGGGCACGTGTTTAGAGAAAAGGGCCTAAGGAGCCCCCCTCGATAGAGAGAAGCACCTTGAGTGATGGGAGGGAGGGAGCAAGCAGATGTCAGGAGAAAGAATGTTCCACGCTGAGAAAACAACACACAGGGCAGAGTGACTGAGGGACAGAAAGGAAACCTATGAGCCAAACACACGGGAGCTGGGGCAGAGGCCTGGAGAGAGGAGGAGCCGGAGTCCACCATCTCAAAGGTTATGTATGTAGGAAGTTCCACTTCGGCTGGGCACGGTGGATCACACCTGTAATCCCAGCACTTTGGGAGGCCAAGGTGGACAGATCACCAGGAGTTGGAGACCAGCCTGACCAATAGGGTGAAATCCTACCTATACTAAAATACACAAAAAATAGAAAAATTAGCCGGCCGTGGTGGCATGCACCTGTAGTCCCAGCTACTCTCGAGGCTGAGATAGGAGAATCTCTTGAACCCGGGAGATGGGGGTTGCAGTGAGCTGGGATTGTACCACTGCATTCCAGCCTGGGCAAGAGAACTAGAAGAGCTAGACACCGTCTCAAAAAAAAAAAAAAAAAAGTTCTGATTTTATTTTAAGAGGCATGGAAGCCTTAAGAAGTTTTTGACCAAAGGCCAGACATGACTGATTCCATTTTTAAAAGATGCCTCTGGCTGCTGGGTGGAATGCGGCGGTAGGGGGCAAAGATGCTCTCCAGCAGAGAATGGAAGGAGGCTGCACCCCACCGAGCAGCCTTGAAAAAAGCACAGCCTCTTTCTCAGATTTAAGCAAGAAAATTGGTCTGGATGATCATTAAGACTGGTTTTCAACCATGGGAGATGTTGTCCTCTGGGGCCCATATCGCAATGTCGGAGGACTTGCTGGTGTCACCACTGGGGGATGCTGCTGAGCATCTAGAGAGGGTCAGAGAACAGGGATGCCACTAAGTCCCCTCCACTGCCCAGGACAGCCTCTCACAGCACAGAATTTTCCAGCCCCAAATGTCAGGGGTGTCCAGTCTGAGGTCCTGCTCCAAGCTCCCCAAGCTGTGCTTTTGTCATTGTACCCCAAGTGGAGGACCTTCCAAAGCATTTCCCCTTCCTAATGTCCCCTGGCCCTGGCCTTGGTCCTATCCCCGATCCACTTCCACTCCCAGAGCTCCCTCTAGAGTTCGTGCCACTCTGGCTCCCAAGGGTCCTTCCCGGCTCTTGCCTCAGTCATGCCAGGC
Source organism: Cebus imitator (assembly GCF_001604975.1). Taxonomy (NCBI): domain Eukaryota; kingdom Metazoa; phylum Chordata; class Mammalia; order Primates; family Cebidae; genus Cebus; species Cebus imitator. The sequence goes on from NW_016107761.1 coordinate 593,499, forward strand.
CTACCTCTTTCCCCACAGGGATGCCACTGCCCAGGCCCGCAGTCAGTGCGACAACCTTGGCCACAAAGGCTTTCATTGTGAGATATTCCTTCAGGACAACCCCACGAAGTATTGTCTTCATCTCGGGGATTCCGGAGCCTAAAGGCGTTGAAGGATTAGATGCAGGGTCAAAATGGAGATTAAAAGGGAGATGAACATCTGGAACGTGGGAATGGGAATCGGGTAGCGGGGGATGAAGAGGTAGGGTGGGGAGGATGGGACGAAGAAGCACAGGGCTGTGGGTGGGGCTGGACAAGGGGGAGACAGAGAGGGCCCCTCTCAGGCCACCCAGCTCAGGCTGTCTGGTGGCAAGTTCTCACCAACAGCCTGGGGAGAGAAGAGGTGGCAGAAGAGGGCGCTGAAGAGGATGAGGACGAGTGGGAAGGTGACCCAAACCAGGAACTGCAGAGGAAGGCTGGGCCGCATCTGAGCATAGGACCACTTGTAGGCTGCAGAGACACATGCCTGGGGTTAGGCAGAGTGTGGCTGAACAGCCATGTCTGCGCACCAGGCAGTATATCCGGCGTGTTCCCAGGCAGTGCTCATTCTGTGTGCCCTTCCCTAGATGGTGCTGCTCTCATTTGACACATGGGAAGCCTGGGTTGTGGGAAGTGACATGGCCTGTTCCAGTTGGTGGTTGGTGGCTGTGTCACGAATCCCACTGGCGTACCGGGGCTGGAGGCCTGTGTGTGACAAACCACCCAGTGTGCCCAGAACCGAGGGGCTTCCTGGGATTCGGGATGTTCAGTGCTGAAACTGGGAAAGTTCCTGGGAAACTGGGGCAAGTTGGTTACCCTAATAGAGGGGCACCCACTGCTGGGGTGGCGCGAGTAGAGGGGTGTGAGAACTGGGGCAGGCCTGGGTCTGTCTTTTCTGGGCCTAGAGTCCCACCTGATCCCTCTCTGTGCAACATCCGCTTCCCACAATATACCCTGCTTCCCTCGGTAGAAACTCCAGAAGCAACTGTGGGCAAAGGTCCAGGTTAAACCTACCCTGAAGGCTTTTGGCACTGACATAGTCCATGCTCCAGCTGACCAGGGCCATCAGCAGTCCCAGAAGCACCAGAAAGATCCAGTCTTCCCCTAACTTTCTTCTCACCATCTGTCCCAGGCGGCGGACACAATCTAGGAAGAGATGAGGGTGTACAAAGAGAGAGAAAGGGTGACAGAGAGAGAGAGAGAAAGAAGAAAAAAAAAAAAGCAGCTAACCAGTCACTATTTTGGGTGTGAGACTCAGGAGGGGAGGGGAGGCCTTGGGCCCTCAGGGTCTTGTCTGTGCATCTTCTGCACTGAGTTTCTCATTACCCTTCTGCCGATTGCTGCCCTGGTCCCTGCAAAAGGCACCAAAGTCCAATTCCCCATGAATACCTGAATTCCTTTCTAAAACTCGTTTCTTGGAGTTGGGGGAGGAATAACAGGGAATAGGGGAAGTGCGAAGGAGGTGGAGAGAGGTGCCTTTTCCTTATTACTTAGAGAGGCCAAGGATGGTGGCTCACATCTCTAATCCCAGCACTATGGGAGGCCAAGGCGGGAGGATTGCTTGATGCCAGGAGTTCAAGACCAGCCTCAGCATCTCCACCAAAAAAAGTTTTTTTTTTTTTTTTTTTAAAGGAGTTTCGCCCTTGTTACCCAGGTTGGAGTGCAATGGCGCGATCTCGGCTCACCGCAACCTCCACCTCCTGGGTTCAGGCAATTCTCCTGCCTCAGCCTCCTGAGTAGCTGGGATTACAGGCACGCGCCACCATGCCCAGCTAATTTTTTGTATTTTTAGTAGAGACAGGGTTTCGCCATGTTGACCAGGATGGTCTCGATGTCTTGACCTCGTGATCCACCCGCCTCGGCCTCCCAAAGTGCTGGGATTACAGGCTTGAGCCACCGCACCCGGCACTCCAAAAAAAGTTTTAAAATTAGCTGGGTGTGGTGGCATGTCCCTATAGTTTCAGCTACCGGAGAGGTAGAGGCAGGAGGATCACTTGAGCCCAGGAGTTTTGGGCTGCAGTGAGCTACAATCACTCCACTGCACTTTAGCTGGAGTGACAGAGTGAGACCCTGTCTCTTAAAAAAATTAGAGGAGAGTTTTTGTAACAGGGCAGGGAGTATGTATGCACAATGGGATGCCCTAGTTCTCCTCCTAATCCCTGTACCTCTTTCTACTCCAGATTCCTTTATTCCTCAGTCCCTATCACCTTGACATTTGGAGTAGTGATCCTCATCCTTGCTGTCCACAGTAGAACTGGAGTCCGTCTTCTTGGGCATCCCCATGTCCCATTCCCTGTCTGAGAATTGTTCTTTGTGATGGCCATAAATCTGGACAGAGGGAAAATGATCGATGTCTGTCTTGTTGAAGAGTGAAAAATAATAGAGGGCAGCGCACAGACTCACAGAGGAAAAGAGCAACAGCTTAACTCACAGAAGAAAAGAGTAATAGCTTTTCTGAATTCTGGGTGTTGATTGCATGCAGGGTGACTTCGTGGTCATCCCTGTCCTCAACTCTCCACCCTCCATTTCCACGTTTCCCACTCTTTCCCTTGTCTGTTTATCCTTCCTTTCTCCACCCATTCTTCAACCTCTACTCATCTTGATCCGGGGCAGCCTTTATTAAGGAGACCAGTTTCTGCTTTGAAGCAGAGGTACAGGGCGGTGGTGAAACCAGGTGACCATATCAATCGTGTTCTGCGTGTCACTGTGCTTTCTGGATGTCCCACAATTTCCCCAGACCACCTGCACTGACTTTCCTGCTAACGTGAATAGGGTGAGGACAGGCTGGGCTCACTAGCAGGGCAGTCTTGGTTGCACTTTGCCTTAGTGTGTCTAGCCTTACCTGAGGTGCTTCAGGTCCTCTATCAAGCTTCAAGCCCATCCACCTCATCTCCTAGTGCTTGTATGCACACACAGGAACTAGCACCCCAAAGCAGGTCAATCTACTTCTTCCCATAGCCAGGTAATTCCCACCTGCCCCACATGTGAAAAGGGCAGAGGAGCTCCTCCACGTGTGTCTGTGTGAGATTTACAATAGCTCCAACCGCTTTTAGCCTGCCCCACTCCCACTACACTAACTGTCCTCTGGGGCCAGGGTCAGGCTAGGCCACATTGCTGATTCTGGGAGAGCCTGAGTAGAAGAGATCTGATTTCACAATACGAGCAGCATTTTACGTCGCAGTCCTGAACAGGCACACACATGAATTGCCCTGCTCATGGCTGTTTGTCTTCTGGGTTAGTGACCGAGGGAGGCAGTGTTTCCCTCCAAGCCCTATCTGGGACCCAGAGAGAGAAGACACTTCCCAGCGGAAGTCAGAGGGCTGAGGCTGTCTCAGCTCCTAGAGGCCCCAGGCCAGCGGAGATGAGGAAGGGGGCTGCTTCATATCATCATACCTGGGCTGGGAAAACAAAAGGGCTAGTCTGTCCCAGCTGGTCCCATGCTAAACATCACACCAGGGCAGGTGAGGAAAGGGCAAGGGAGAAGTCAACACTCAAGTCTACAAGTGACACGATGTCTGGGATTTGTTAAAAAGTATTCCACAGCATGTAGAGGGGTGAGAGTGGGGAAGGAAAGAATAGCTGGAACAATAGTGACAAAATATTGATAAGTGTTGGGGACTTGGGGCTTCACTATACCATCCCATTTTTGTGTAAGTCTGAATTTTTCATAATAAAAATTAAACCAAGAAAAACAAATCCGGGCGGGGTGCAGTGGCTCATGCCTATAATCCCAGCACTTTGGGAGGCCGAGATGGGTGGGTCACGAGGTCAGGAGTTCGAGACCAGCCTGGCCAACATGGTGAAACCCCATCTCTACTGAAGATACAAAAAATTAGCCAGGTGTGTTGGCAGGTGCCTGTAATCCCAGCTACTCAGGAGGCTGAGGCAGGAGAATAGCTTGAACCTGGGAGGCAGAGGTTGCAGTAAGTGGATTTCATGCCACTGCACTCCAGCCTGGGCGACAGAGCGAGACTCTGTCTCAAAAAACAAACAAACAGAAAACAAAACAAAGCAAAAAAACACAAAACAAAAACAAAAAGAAAGAAAAAGAAAAGAAAAACAAATCCAAACTCGTTTGCTTTTGAGACCTCTAGGAAACAGCCCAATTCTACTCCCCAAACTAACCATACCTTCCCAACATGAGGCTTCATGCTCACCTGGCCAGTCTCCTCACCGTCACCAGGAAGTGCCATAATGCCACTGTTCTCAAGTTGTCATTCCACCCAGATACCACCACATACATGGGTGAGAGCACAGGGTCAGGGGGAGGGGTCTTCCCTCCTGCTGATCCCAAATGGTGTCAAAGGCCTAGTCAGACCCCGCTATCTCCTAGTCAGACCCTGCTATTTCCAGTGTAGGCTGGAATCTTCCTAACGTTCGATTCCAGCCTACACTGACCTGTATGTCCCTGCTTCCCAACTGGGTGCCTGGTGCTGCCTTCGCAACTATGCTTGGGGGTTGGTCAGGGACTGAGAGCAGATCCTTTTGACCCTCAATGTTGAGATCCCCTGCACAACTCACACCTCTGCTTCCCAGACCTAAAGTAACTGTATGCTCCCTGTTAAAACAAAAGACAAAACAAACAAACAAACAAAAGGCCTTTTAAGTGCTGACCAGGCTGGATGTGGTAGCTCACACCTGTAATTCCAGCACTTTGGGAGGCAGAGGTGGGCAGATCGTCTGAGGTCAGAAGTTCAAGACCAGCCTGGCCAACAAGGCAAAATCCCGTCTTTACTAAAAGTACAAAAATTAGCCAGGCACAGTGGCAGGTGCCTGTAATCCTAGCTACTCAGGAGGCTGAGGTAGGAGAATTGCTTGAACCCAGAAGGTGGAGGTTGCAGTGAGCTGAGATGGTGCCACTGCACTCCAGCCTGGGAGACAGAGCAAGACTCCATCTTAAAAAAAAAAAAAAGTTCTGACCAACTGCCATCTGGACGTGTTCCATCCTCTGTTGTTCTCTGCATTCTTTGAAGTGAGAGGCACACTTACTTTTTAACCGTGACCTATCTTTTTCCATGACAATTTCACAACCTTCCCGTCAGTTGTGCCCACCCCCATTCCCCCTTTCCCAGGCGCTCATTTCCACCAATCCCAGCACAAGAGGCTGCTCATCCCTAGCCGCTCCTAGTTTGCAGGCTTCTGTTGCTGGGATCACATCTCTGCACTTTTCCAGGTGCCTAACACTTAATAGGTTCTTACTTGATCATCTTGCCACCTAAAAGCTTAATTACATCTCTGCTCATTTTGACGTTGGTAGGTAGGTTTTTGATCACTGGTATGCAATTCAGTCTGTTTTCTACACTTGCCCAACCCCCTCTTCTGCCTTCCGCAGAAAGATTCATGTGTGTGTGTATTCTGCAGAGGGTCGCAGAGGCAGAGATCTAGCAGTGTCTGCCTGTGGATGAGGGTGTGGGAGACAGCTCCCAGCACACTGCAGTGTGGGCTCCTACGCAATCCACTCCACGTAGGTTATGTAAGCAAGAGCTCTTCATGCCTGTGAGGCTCTGCTGTTTCCCCACATGATTCAGGTATTCTGTTGGTAAAGGCTGGATACAAGTACATGTATATCTCTCTAAGTGCATACTTAGGTGAGTCCAACTCTCAAAGGTTTCCATATTTTGAATACATTACCATGTACTTGCTTTTAAAGTTAAAGAAATGCAGCACTGCTCCCTCTTTTCACCCAATTCCTAATTTTCACCAGTCTCTTGCACCATGGTCTCCCCTCATCCCTGGCTCCCCTCTCCCTTTATAGCACTTTACCTGTGTGGGGTGGACGTTGTGTCGGGGGCCTGCATCCTTCCGGAGCCTGTGCTGGAGGCCCCCGTTCTCAGAGGGCAGTCCGTAGCTGGTGCAGTGTTCAAAGGGCATATACTGGTACTGGGGGGCACTACCCCACCAGCTTTGCTCACCCCCATGCTGCTGTGACCGGGATTGTTCCATGTTCCCTCCCCCCGATCCCCAGGCAGGCCTTGGCCTGCTTGCCCCTGTCCTTCCCCCAGTGTAGCTCCTTAAGCCTCTGCTCTTGCTGTCCCCAAGGCGTCTGGGGCAGCATGCCCACCTCTAGCTATTTATAGCCCCCTCTCCGTCACATGACCCCCCACCACCACATCTGATCTGCTTGGGGTCGAAGCAGGTGTGAGTGCAGTGTGGGGGTGGGGGTTGGGATGAGGACCTGAGGGACAGCCCCACAGGGAATTCCCTCTGCTGAGCCGGTGGCATTGCCCCCCTCCTTAGTCACCAGTAGTAGGCTTCCAGCTCCATGTCACTGGTCCCTCTATAAATATCGCCTGGACCAGGATGAGAAACTGCTGAGTGTATTCTCAAACCTGTGTGTAGAGCCGGATCTGCATGGAAGCCCTCCAGCTGCCCCTCTCTCTTCTTCAGGATGTGGAAGGTGAGGGGTGGGTGCTGGATAAAGATGAAGCGGAAACAGTGGCATGTTAACTCACCTGGGAGAGTAACTGGTGCCTCTCTGCCATGTCTCCTGGCTGGCTTATTCCCAGCTCTGTGTCCATCCAGTGTTCTTTCTGGCCAGCTCCGCCAGCCCATCCCATGTCCAGTGTTCTTCTCCAGCTCTTTGCCCTCCTGTCTGCCAGAGGCTGCTAATAACATCTTAGGAGCATCCTCTGATCCCATCCTTATCACCTGCTGGATGTGGAATGCTTGTGGGAAGTGGGAAGTTGGGGATGGGTAATAGCCTTGGGTTCTAGAATTTCTCCCACTTCCCAGACTGTTAGCTGTCCATCACACTGCCAATCTGGAGGGACTGAACTTCCATTTAGACTGCGGTGTGCCCACCACGGCTCCATCAGGACAGGTTAGATAACAGGGGAGAGTCAAAAGTAAGCCAGAGGCACAGGGAGGGGAGAGGTGGGAAGGGAGTGAGGGCTTCTCACGACAAACCCGACAAACATGAACGATGATGGGGAAGTGCTCTCTGCTCTTCTTCCCTTTTTGGATCAAGAAATACTTCTTGGCCAAGGACAAATGTTTCTTTCTGACATCACATTATAAACCAGTTTTCCTATGACATCTCTTCCCTATGAACTCCTCACTAGAGGAGAAAAGTTAGGAACTCAGCCAAAGCAAAGTTTAGGATCCATCACCAACTGGGGTCTGTCCCAGGAGAGTCCAAGTTCAGGGACTGCAGGGTAGGGATGCCAAACATCTGGTCTACAATGGGATTTTGATCTAGGCTAAATGGAACCACCCAAAGCAACAGGGAAGCCAATACCATTCAAAATACTTTTTCTAGGGGCTCAACATCACAAATCATCATGAAAATACAAATCAAAGTCATAATGCAATATTACCTTATACCTGTTAGGATAGCTATGATCAAAAAAGCAAGAGATAGCCAGGCGCGGCAGCCATGCCTATAATCCCAGCACTGTGGGTGACTGGGGCAGGCAGACTGCTTGAACCCAGGAGCTCGAGACCAGCCTGGCAACATAGGGATACCCTGTCTTTATAAAAAAATCCAAAAATTGGCCAGGTGTGGTGGTGCACACCTGTAGTCCCAGCTACTCAGGAGTCTGAGGCAAGAGGATCACTCAAGCCTGAGAGGTGGAGGCTGCAGTGAGACGAGATAAATGTTGGCGAGAATGCAGAGAAAAGGGAACCCTTGTGCACTGCTGGTGGGAATGTAAGCTGGTATAGTCATTGTAAAGAACAGTACAGAAGTTCCTTAAAAAATAATAACCACTCCCATATGACTCAGCAATTCCCATATATCCAAAGGAAAGGAAATCAGTATCTCAGGAGGTAGCTGCATTCACACATTCATTGCAGCATTATTCACAGTAGCCCAGATATGAAAACAATCTACGTGTCCACTAACAGATGAATAACGAAAATGTTGTGTATATATAAATAGACATAATGGAATACTATTTAACCTTGACAAAGAAGAAAATCCTGCCATTTGTGACAACCTGGATGAACTGCAGACACAGAAAGACAAATACTGCACCATTTCACTTGTATGTGCAATCTAAAATAGGCAAACTCATAGAAGCAGAAAGTAGAGGGTGGTTGCCAGGGGCTAGGCTGGAGTAGGGGTTGGGGGGATGGGGAAATGCTGGTCAAAGGTTCAGTTATACAAGATGAGAAAGTCCTGGAGATCTAATGTACATGGGACCACAGGAAGTATACTTAAAATTTGCTAAGAGGGTAGATCTTGAATGCTCTCACCTCCCTCCACCCCCACAGGAACTACGTGAGGTGATGGATATGTTACCCAGCTTGATTGTGATGATCATTTCACAATGTACACATATATCAACACATCAAGTCATATACCTTAAATATGTATAATTTCTATGTCAATTATATACCAATATAGCTAAAAAATAAAAATAACACTTGCTGTAACAACAATCCTACAAACCTCAAGGCCTATAATCTTTCCACAAAAATTACAAATGTGTGATAAATTGAGAGACTAAAGATTCTGTGATGATACCCACCTTTTCTGCAGGCAGAAAATACAGAAAGACATCTACGGGATTGGTATGAGCAGAAAGGAACACTTTCTTAATTAAAAGAATAGAGTCCCAAGATGAAATTGCATTCCTTGGAGGGCTTCAGAAACAAAAATTTCCCATTTGTGGAGCATAGCTGTCCTGAAAGTAATCAGTTGTTGTAGGAACTTGATAAATATAAGCAGCAAATATGAGATGCAATTATGACTTTCTTACTATTTCTGAGAAAAGCAGGTCCCTGAAACAGGGCAGCCTAGTCATGGACTCTGAGATTTGAAGGCAGAGACCAGTGGGGTGAGGATAGTACTCATGTCTAGCCAAGTCAGGTGGAAGCCTATAGCCTAGAAGGAAAGCACCAACTGCAATCCTTAAAACTAGATTCTAAAATTAGGAGGGTCAAAGACATGTACAGGTTATCAGTGCTGGAGAGCAAGGGTTTGAGAGTAAATATCCTGTGTTTGGGGCCGGGCACGGTGGCTCACACCTGTAATCCCAGCACTTTGGGAGGCCGAGGAGAGTGGATCACGAGGTCAGGAGATTGAGACCATCCTGGCTAACACAGTGAAACCCTGTCTCTACTAAAAATACAAAATATTAGCAGGATGTGGTGGTACACACCTGTCGTCTCAGCTACTTAGGAGGCTGGGGCAGAATTGCTTGAATCGCGCCACTGCACTCCAGCCTGGGCAACAGAACGAGACTCAGTCTCAAAAAAAAAAAAAAAAAAAAAAAAAAAAAAATCCTGTGTTTGAAATTAGAAATAGTTTAAATCCCATGGGTTTAAATCCCTGGAAGAGAACAAGAAAACAAAATGTAAACCATGCCTACTCCTCCCTCCAACATCCTGCTAGGCCAAGTAGCTCATTTGGAGGCACAAAGATGGGCTTCTGGGGATTCCTATGAAGCTCCTAAATGTGGAAGCAAGTTCATAAGCATGTATGAATGATATATATTCTTTTGGGGATTTATTTATTTCTTTTGAGATGGAGTCTCGCTCTGTCACCCAGGCTGGAGTGCAATGGCATGATCTCGGCTCACTGCAATCTCCGCCTCCCAGGTTTAAGCAATTCTCCTGCCTCAGCCTCCCGGTAACTGGGATTACAGGCACTCACCATCATGCCCGGCTAATTTTTGTATTTTTGTAGAGACCGGTTTCACCACGTTGCCCAGGCTTGTCTTGAAACTCCTGACCTCAGGTGATTTGCCTGCCTTGGCCTCCCAAAGTGTTGGGATTACAGGCGTGAGCAACCACACCTGATCTCTTTTGGGTTTTGAATAGATCATCCTAGGGTCCATTACATAAAAAGTTTAAAAGCCCATAGGCTATGGAATTGCTATTTGAAGGAAAATTGTGCAAAGTGGCCATGCAAGCTACATGGAGGAATAGTTTCCTGTTGGGGTATAGGTGAATGATTTTTCTTTCTGGGTTATACCCTTGTCTTCAGACTCACGTCTTCCAGTCTGGCCTCCCCAACATACTGGGCAGTATAACCCTTATGTTCTTTAAAGGTGTTTTTAGTCATCATTTTCCCTCTGCAAATCCAGGGAGCCATGGAACCCATGCCTACCTACTTTCTGAAATTTCAGCTAAGATACTACAACTTCCTGTAAAGACACTTTCTCTGTAGCACACTCCACTGGCAGTCACATCTCCTCTCCTGTTTATTGTGCCTCGCCTCCTTATTCTTTTTTTTTTTCTTTTTTGAGATGGAGTTTTGCTCTTGTTGCCTAGGCTGAAGTACAATGGCGAGATCTCGGCTTCACCACAACCTCTGCCTCCCAGGTTCAAGGAATTCTCCTGCCTGAGCCTCCTGAGTAGCTGGGACTACAGGCATGCATCACCATGCCCAGCTAATTTTTGTATTTTTAGTAGAGACGGTGTTTCACCATGTTGACCAGGATGGTCTTGATCTCTCGACCTTGTGAGCTGCCTGCCTCAGCCTCCCAAAGTGCTGGGATTGAAGGCGTGAGCCACCACACCTGGCCACCTCCTTATTCTTTAAGTATCCTTAGTCCTTTCCTATCCCCTGCATGTCAGGCTTTCCCTGTAGCACTTGACAGGTCTCTTTCTCCCCCTTCTGGCTTTTCAAATATGATACATTTTCCCAAAAACTCCTATCTAATTAGAACTTAACATGGAATAAGGTTTTGGGCCTCAGTTTCATTCCCCCAGCCTAATGGGAGGAATCTTACAGCACAAAAACGCCAGGAAGAAAAACTCCTTCATGCCAGAGTAAGTCACAAAAGCAAGAGTGTTAGCATATGCTCAAACTGATGGCTTTTGTTTCATATCCTGACCTCAGTTTCCTCAGAAAGGCAGTAACTAGAGGGTTAATAAGATAAAACAATGCATGCAAAAAACGTGCTATAATGTTTGACCCATAGTAAGAACTGTTGACTCATATTAAACTGACACTCATTCTGTGAGTTAACATTTATCAAGCATTTTGTATGCATTAACACCATATAATTTACACGTATCATATTTAATCCTCATAGGGACATTGTAAGGTAGACACAATTTTCCTCATTTTTAAATGAGGGAAATTGAGGCTGTGTTAGCTACCTTGCTCAAGGTCTCCAATATCTTCAAAGGTAGAGCCAGCATTCAGAATCAGAGCTACTGAATTCTAGAGTCCATACCATTAAAGCTACATTTCTGGCCCAATGCAGTGGTTCACGCCTGTAATCTCAGCACTTTGGGAGGCCGAGGTGAGCAGATCACCTAAGCTCAGCAGTTCGAGACCAGCTTGGGCAACACGGTGAAACCCCGTCTCTACTAAAAATACAAAAATTAGCTGGGCATGGTGGCAGGCGCCTGTAGTCCCAGCTACTCGAGAGGCTCAGGCACGAGAATCGCTTGAACCTGGGAAGTGGAGGTTGCAGTGAGCTGGATACCACCACTACACTCCTGCCTGGGAAACAGAGTGAGACCTTGTCTCAAAAAAAGAAAAAAAAAGCTACATTTCTTCCTCTTTTGATAACTGAAAGTCTCCGAGCTTCCTTTTCCTCTTCTGAAAAAAAGGGAAAATGGGCCAGGCGTGGTGGCTTGTGCCTGAAATCCCAGCCCTTTGTGAGGCCAAGGTGGGTGGATCACTTGAGATCAGGAGTTTTGAGACCAGCCTGGCCAAAATGGAGAAACCCCATCTCTACTAAAAATACAAACATTACCCAGGGATGGTGGCGTGTACCTGTAATCCCAGCTACTCGGGAGGCTGACGCAGGAGAATTGCTTGAACCTGGGAGGCAGTAAGCTGAGATAGTGCCACTGCATTCCAGCCTGGGTGACAACAGCAAGCTGTCTCAAAACAAAAGAGAAAATGACTCCTTCACAGAAGCACGGGGAAAATGAAATGGAAAGCTCCTCTCAATGCCTACAATATACCAAGCACTCAACAGTTGTAGCTATTATTGTCTTCTTCCTTCTCAGGTTAGACACCTTTCCTCCTCCCTCCCTTTAAAAAAAAACAAAAAAAACCCAAAAAAGATGAGGGTCTATGTTGCCCAGGCTGGGCAACATAGTTTTCAACTCCTGGGCTCAAGCAAATCCTCTCTCCTCAGCCTCTTGAGTAGCTAGGACTCTAGGTGTGTTACTGTGCCTGGCCTCATTCTTTAGAGACAGGGTTTTACCATGTCACCCAGGCTGGTCTCAAACTGTTGAGCTCAGGTGATCCACCTGCCTTAGCTTCCCAAGTGCTGGGATTATAGGCATGAGCCACAGTGCCCGGCTAGCCGGCGCCATTCTTAATATCACAGCTTTGGTTGGGTGTGGTGGCTCGTGTCTGTGATCCCAGTACTCTGGGGGGCCAAGGCAGGAGGATCACTTGAACCCAGGTATTTGAGACCAGCATGGACAACAAAGTGAGACCTCATCTCTATTTTATAGAATAACACTTAAAAAAAAAAAATTTCTTTTAAATCACAGCTTTGGTCTGATATTACACTTTTTCCTTCTTCCTGTTTTCCTTTTCCCCATTAGAGGAAACAGGATGGAGGAGGGCAGCAGAGGGCAGCCTCCAGCTCTGGGAGGGGGATAATTTTAGAAGAGAATCCTCTGGCAGAGGTAAGCAGAAGGGAGCAGAGCTGTGAAATTCAACCTCATTCCCTTATTCAAGGGCAAGGGGGTTGGGGGGCAGGGAAGACATGGAATCCAGTTCAGAGATACTGCTCTGTAATTCCCAAATATACACCTCTGAAAAGCCTTCCTATCCTGAAAATGGGTACTTAACCTTACTCCCACTATTTCCATAATTTCTTCACCTCTCCTAGATTTTGTATCCCTCCCTTGAGGCTATCCCATGGTTTTTTTTTTTTTTTTTTTTGCAGTACAATCAACCAGTTTCAGTCCATTTTTCATGCTCTTTTGCCTCCAGTGTCCTGTACCAAATTCCCCTCTACCAAGGTGCTTCGGCTCACCTCAGTCCCCTTCCGCTCTTCCTAGACAGCCATTGCCTGCTCTATATCACTCAACAATGTTTCCAGCTCCCACAGTTGTTTCCTACCAAACAAAAAAGTTTTGTTTCCGGCTGGGTGTGGCGGTTCATATCTACAATCCTAGCACCTTGGGAGGCCGAAACAGGCTGATCATTTGAAGCCAGGAGTTAGAGACCAGCCTGGCTGACATGGTGGAACCATTACATCACATTAAAAAAAAATTGCTTCCTACCAAAACTTCTGTAGAAGTTCCTACGGAACTTCCTGTCTCTTGTCAAACTTCCATAGCCCATCAGCATTTGCACCTCTCTCTCAGGCATATCCTTTAGATACAATGCCCTCCTAAAGTATCCCAACTTACAAAAATCCATTGCTTTGATCTCTTCCATGCTGCACCAGAATCATCTTACAATCTGTACCCACTCTAGAAGAGCTTAAATGCAACCAGGGAAAAAATGGAATTCTACTATCTTCATTCTCCTAGCCTCCTATTCCAGCCCAATCTGTTAGGCAGCCTACATCTCACAGTCTAAATAACCAAGAACCAGCACTGTTTGCTAATGACCATCTCATCTGACTGTGAGAAATCCCAGGACTATGTCAACTGAGATGGGCCCACAGCTGCATATATTTACAGGATCATGAAGCAAAGTAAGACGGGGTTTTCAGGTCTGGTTATGCCTTGTGAGGTGGTGAGGAATGCTGCAGTGTTAAGGGGCTAAGGAAGCAAAATCTGTGGGCTTCAGAGGCCTGAGTATTTACAGAAACAGAGGTATTGAGCACACATCAGTAATAAATATGAGCATTTATTTGGCACCTGATGGCAATACAAAATCCTGGCAGTGGGAGTGGAAAAGTTACTCACTCAAATACTTCCATACTATGTTGACCCAAAGGCAGGACTTGGCAGCAAGGCTTCAAACCACCCAGCTCACAGAACAAATATTTATTGAGCACCTTGACTACTACAGGCCTAGCATTTTGCTAGAGACCATGGGAGATGTGAAGGGAGTTACCTCACATATAATGTCCCCAAGGAGCTAAAAATGCCAGCAGATAAAAGCAAAACACATGGAAAATCAAAGTACAAAAATAATAAACCATGTATACTGTCAAAAGGAAAATTTTATCAAAAGGCAGAGTTGTAGCTAAGGTTGACTTGCCTTCTTTGTTCTTTTATTCAACAAACATTTACTGAAGACCCACTATGTGTCAAGTACTCAGTACATGATAGTGAATAAAACAAGCAAGGTTTCTGCCCTTCTTTACAGCCTGGGAGGGGAGACAGAAATGAACAAGTAAAACTAGCATATATGTACACTGCAATAAATGCAATGGGGGGAAAGGACAATACGTGGTGACAGCCACAGGAGAAGACTGTTCAACGACAGAAGGGCCTGGGAGTGGTCAAGACTTGAGGAATAAGGACACCGCCTGAGTCAAGAGTGGTGGGGGTGGAGAGCTGAGAAGGCCTAGGAAGAGGGCAGGAAAGAGCGCACAATTAGAAACTGAGAGGAGACCACTGGGGCTGGAGCTTGGCGAGAAATCACCATTTAATGAGGTTCAAGGGGAAGGCAAGAACTAGTTCTCACAAACCAAGTGAATTGTTTAAATTTTAAATGAGGTGTAATAGAAAGCAAAAGGTGTTCTAAGTGGGGTGGGTGGTGGTGGTGGTGACATGATCAGATTTGTATTTAAACAACCAAAACCTGGCCAGGTGCGGTGGCTCATGCCTGTAGTCCCAGCTATTTGGGAGGCTGAGGTGGGAGGATGGCTGAGGCCAGGAGTTCGAGACCAGTCTGAGAAACATAATGAGACCTTGCCCTAAAAAACAAAAAACACCAAACAAATAACCAAATAAAATAAAAAAAACAAAACTACTCTGTCATGTGGAGAATAGACTGGAGGAAGTAAGAATGGAAGTTTTTTTTTTTTTTTTTAAAAAAAAGGCCTTAAAGAACAGGAAAGTTTTAGATAAGCAGGGATAAAGGTTTCTAGGTTGAAAAAAATAATACGTATGGCACTGAAATAAAGACCACACTGTATCAAAGGAGAGTTTAATACTGAAGCAGAAAGCAGAAACAAGGAACTACATGACATCTGTGAGCAGCTACATGGTCCAGTAAAGTAGTATTTGAGACAGATTTGGTGGCAGCAGTCAACAGGATGACATGAAGGTAAAGGGGGGAGAGGTATGAAGCAGGGAGATAGCTAGGAAGCTTTTCTAGAAATCTAGATATGAAGTGCAGGTTGACTGAATGAAGTGGGAATAGTAAGGGAGAGAGATGGACATTTCACAGGAAAGAAAAAGCTACAGAGAGCTTACAGAGTCTGGGGAAATACGCCACTCTTCCCGGCCTTCTCTGATGCTCCCCACGAGGCTCATTTCAGTAACAAAGCTCAGAGAAACAATCAATGAAAGATCTTTGAGACTTCCACAGGCAAACATCAATAAGGTACAGATGCAAGGAAACATCTGCTGAAAGGCTGCGGCGCCTTGAGCCCAAACGAGCCAAGAGCATCCTTCCACTGGGTGGCCCTGCAGTAGTGAAGGGAACACACAGGCCACTTCTGCACACTGCAGCAAGGTGTCTCTCTAGTCATGTTTGCCTCTTCAGAGCCAAACAGTAATGTCTACATTAAATTTGGACAGCTTCCAAACTCTCTCTAGGACAAAAACGGCTGGGGATATGAATAAAAGAAAAGATGACATCTGAGACATCTTAACTAATGAAAGAAAAGCAATGACTAAAGTGCCATCTACAAAAACTAGAACTGAACCCAAATATGGGGGAGCTTATATGCCCTCTCCCCATAACCACACTGTGTTTATTACTTCACTTGTCAGGCTCTTCACCTGCAGCTGAAACATTCCTGGCAATAGGTCCAACCACAGCTGGCTCTACAGGCAGAGGGCTTCACAGAAGAGGAGCTGGCCTGGAGTCCCACTCAAAGGCAGAGATGATGGACACAGGAAACAAGTCTGGGAGATTCCCACATCCCTGAGGGGGAAAAACAGAAACCGTGCATCCTGAAGATCAAAGGGCTCTATCACACCTCCTGTGGTCCAGTGGCTTCCACTTGGCGTGGATGATGGGGAGGCGGCATCATGTGGGAGGGTGTCCTGGGAACAGGTAGAGGTGACGGCACAGAGTGCTGCAGTACTCAGACATCTCCTTGCACCGGTGGAACTCTGTGCCAGGGGCGTAGCCTTCCCGATCCTTGATAAGTGCATTCACCTGGAGGGGCAGAACCAATAGGCCGAAGTCTGAGAATCTCGGGCTTCATGAGAGCAGTGTAACGGGAAGGGGAGACGGATTATGAAAGGGCATTCAAGGGCAGAGGAAGGCAGAGCACTGTAGAGACGCACGGGGGTCACAGAGCCCGCAGACTCACCTTAACCAGCATGTCAGCCACATGCATATCACAAGCCCGCTCAGAAAACACCTGAGCGAGGGCCTCGATGTACCAGGAGCCTCGTTTGGTGTTCCGCATGGCAGCGGTCCCTGCAACCAAAAGAGCATTAATCAGAGTGTAAGTGCCCTCACACAGCTGGACTTCCCAAACTAGACTCGGCCATGGCACCTGCACCCTCCCCAGTCAGAGAGCCCAGCATGAAGAATCCAAGTTTAGGAGGGTACACTCTTTTGGATTACTGGCATACTTTGGAGATACTATAGGTTTGTTTACAGACCAGCTCAAGAAAGTGAATATGGCAATAAAGCAAGTCATACAAATTTTCAGGTCTTCCGGTGTGTATGAAAGTTATGCTTACTGTCCTACAGTCTATAAAGTGTGGAACAGCATTATGTCTAAAAAAATGCATATGCTTTAATTAAAACACACTTTATTGCTGAAAAATGCTAACAGAGGCATGCCAACAGAAAAACGGTGCTGACAGACACTCGATGAAGGATTGCCACAAACCTTCAATTTGTAAAAAACGGCTGAGCATCCCAAATCCAAAAATCTGAAATGCTTCAAAATCTGAAACTTTCCAAGTGCCAAAATGATGCTCAAAGGAAGTGCTCACTGGAGCATTTTAAATTTAGAATACTTGGATACGGGACACTCAACTAGTAAGTATAATGCAAAAATTCCAAAATCAAAAAAACCAAAAAATCCAAAATCTGAAACACTTCTGTTCCCAACACTTCAAATAAGGGATGCTCAACCCGTATCTGCAAAGCACCACAAAGCAAAGTACAATAAAATGAGGTATGACTCAACTCTCTTGGAACTCAAAGTACCTTTGAGGCAGGCATAGCCGCATATCATGTCTGAGCGCGTGGGCAGTCTCATCTTCAGCAACGCCTCTTTACCAGCATCACTCTCCTCGCACCCAGGGGATCCTGCATGGCTCTTTCCATCTTGTTGGTCAACCCCACGATCAGTCTCATCTGTAACAAAGGCAGACAGAATAGACAATGATGTTACTTCTTCCCATCTCTCCTGGGCCTGTCACAGGCAAGCCCATGTTCCCTATAACCTTGATGGGTAAGAGCCATTTCCAGCTGTTGCCTCCAACCTATGGTTGATAAACTTAAAAAAAAAAAAAAAAAAAAATCATTACTCTCCCAGCATGCATCTGTTACTCAGGGGATGCCTCGCACAGGCCAGGTACCACGCTCAAGCACATGCACATCTACGTGGCTGGAGCAGTTTCCATTCTGTGTAAGACAGGGAAAATGCCCA
The DNA here is from genome assembly GCF_001604975.1 of Cebus imitator. NCBI lineage: Eukaryota > Metazoa > Chordata > Mammalia > Primates > Cebidae > Cebus > Cebus imitator. The sequence continues at coordinate 611,131 of NW_016107761.1, forward strand.
ATCAAATACTCCTTGTAAATGGAACTGAAAACCATCTAAGTCCACAATTCACTTGTTCAATTAACAATATGCCTGGGAGTCATAGTGCTTTTTATTGCAGTACATAATAAAATATCGATACATTTAATTTTATTATATAAACAAAAAAGGTAATAAATAACAAATACGGTTACTATATATCCTATATAAAAATCACAATCTCAGTGTATCAAAAAAATATGATCAGTTGTTTCCAAGGTGGTTTTGGTATCTTTGAAGCACTCAGTACTTGTTTATTAATTTCATAAGATAAATTAGAGCAAGCATCCAAAATTTAAGAAAAA
>NW_016107761.1:611493-621577 GCF_001604975.1 Cebus imitator
TTTTTTTTGAGACAGAGTCCCGCTCTGTTGCCAGGCTGGCATGCAGTGGCACGATCTCGGCTCACTGCAGCCTCCACCTCCTGAGTTCAAGCAATTCTCCTGCCTCAGCCTCCTAAGTAGCTGGGACTATAGGGGTGCACCACCACACCTAGATAATTTTTGTATTTTTAGTAGAGACAGGGTTTTATCATGTTGGTCAAAATGGTTTCCATCTCTTGAACTTGTGATCCACCCGCCTCAGTCTCCCAAAGTGCTGGGATGCCTAGCCAAGAAAAATTTTTTTTAATCTTTTTTTTTCCTTCAATAGAGATGGGGTCTCGCTACATTGACCAGGCTGGTCTCGAATGCCCAGCATCAAGTGATCCTTCTGCCTTGGCCTCCCAAAGTGTTGGGATTATAGGCATGAGCCATTGTGCTTGGCCTTAAGAAAATTTTAAAAGAGAAAAAACTTAAAATGGGGAAAATTAGACTATTTTCTCCCAGAAAATTGAAAGAGATCATCCTTATTCAATTTTAGCAGTAGTTTCTCAACACACCTTGAGCAGATGCCCATGTTCTTGATAAAGGCTTTATCTATCACAAGACAGATTCTTATTTTTGATGATGATATTTTGTTTTGGGTGTGGGCAGGGGTGCTGTCAGGAGGAAAGAGAGATAGGGAGGACTTTCAAGTCAACACATCAAAAGTAAGAGTATGCTGTTTTATAGTACTCCCTGCTCCATGCAACAACAGGGGAGCCTAAGAAGGAAAGGAAGCTTCAAGAATTGTGGGGAAAAGGACCAAAACGCAGATTTAATAAAACTGTGTCAAGCAACTGCCAGGTGTTGGGCACTGTTTTACTTTAATCCCTGGGGACAGAGTGAAGAGAAAATTCCTGCCGTCATACAGCTTAAACTCCAGTTTAGAAGCCAACTGGGGCAGGAGCTGGAGCTTTTTCTAGGTATTAATTATATTAACCAAATACAGCAGGAACACAGGGGAACTCAAGTTTTCTAAGAACAGTTGGCTACTGGTCATTCCTTGAGGGATTTAATTTCACAGAAGTTGGAGAGACAGCAAAAGATTCAGATTACTCCAGAAAAGAGCAATTACTCCTTATCCAGGTCCAATAGTGTATTAAATCCCTGGATACAGGAGGAGAAAATGACCACAACTGTCCTTGTTTTGTTAGTAATGACACCAAGTAATAGGCCAAGCTAAAGAGAAAGGAGAATTCCTCTCTCACCTTTATATCACAGATCCATCAATCAATTAATGCCATTAGTTCTTTTGTCACAATATCCTCGTATTTGTTTTTTACATGATATCCACAGTTTTTTAGGCAGATTAATTTTCATCCATTCATTCAACATTTGTAAGTGCTACCATGCGTCAGGCAGTGCTCTAGGCCTGGGGACAGAGCAGGGAATGAAAAGTTCAGTTCCTGCCCCATAACCTCTTTCCTCAGTGCAGCCCCTCCATGGCAACCTTCCTGGAAAAAAATTCACCCCATTATTTCCTACTTATGCTCCCGATTGTTCCATACTTTTACCTGCTGAAGTCCAAAATTTCAGTTATGACTAAAGGTTTGTAATGAGGTAAACCTACTTCACGTGTCCAGCCACATCTCACATACTCACACAGATGTTGTTTTAAAATCAGATCCAAGCACTTGCTTAGGAAGAAGGGAGACACAGCATGCCCTTTTAATTTTAGTGTGCTTATCATGTTGTATTGTTTCTTTTCCCACGACAGACTCTAGATATTACTCTACAACCATGTAAATCAAATTACTCTGGGTGCAAAGCCTTATCCTATTCACAAAATCTCTTTAAACTACCCTCACTTAAAATGATGTATTCTTACTGCATACTCCTTCCTAAGCAGTTTGTACTTTGCTAATTTCACCCTTGCTTACATGAGGCCTGTGAATTAGTCTTAAGCTATTTCATGTATATTTACTTTATTTTCCTGAGTAACTGGTCTGCTCCTTAGAGAGGCATTTCCTTTTGCTTTTCTGGTAGTAACTACTGCAGTCTGAATCACATTGTAGGACCTCAGTAGACTATACTCTGGTAATTTTAGATCAGGCTGACAATAATATTAGCTATTTACATCTGGCCATGCGATAGATTAAAACAGTAGTTATATGAATGTTTGGAAAAAGCGACCTTTAAATCAAACTATAAGCCCTTTATGGCACTGATTGTGTTATAAGAGTTATAGCTGGCATATTTTATGGATGTGCTGTGAGCCAGGTACTGTGCTAAGTAAGCTCTTAAATGCATAATCATCACAACCACCTTATGAAGTAGGTACAAGGACTATCTTCATTTTATATTAAGGAAACTGAGATGGAGGGATGCCATTTAACTTCTTTATCTTCATGTAACTAGTAAATGGTGAAGTCAGAATTTGACTCTGAAGTTAGAGCTATTAAATGCTATTGTTTTCCTCTAGGATGAAAGGCATGCCTTTATGCTTCTAATCCTCATCCTGTGGTCCTGGGTCTTAAAGGAGTAAAATGGACTGCATGAGAGAAAGAGGGGCAGCAGCAGCTCATGGAAAAGGAAGAGTCAAAGGCCAACACAAATTCTGTTCTGCAATCCTGCATGGCCCACGTATGATAAGAGGCAAGAGTGGAAGGCAGGGAAGCAGGGAATACATGGAACAAGTAAAAAGGAGAAAGAGTGAAAGGAGATAAAATAAGGAGGACAGGAAAAAGACAGATCAAAAATCCATAACCGGAATGAGTAACCAAAAAAAGGGCACCAGAGTTAATAAAGCACAGAAAAGAGTAAGAATTCTCAGAAAGGAAGCAAGGACACGGAGAAGAGAACCCTGACAACAGGGTATGGTGGTGCACAGAGAGCTGACCAGCCTGAGAGTCATGGGCTGCCCAAGTCCCAGCACACCCCATGCATTGGGAGACACTTACAGAGCAAGAGAGGCGGTGGCAGCAGTGAACAGAAGGAGGTGCCCAAGGGATCCAATAGCACCTGAGAGGAGCAAACAGGAAAGTGAGAGCTGGTGGGAGGCTGCCCAGGAGCCACCACCCAGGTGCTGGTCTGCCAGGGCACTCACCTCCACGGCAGGCCTGGATGAAGAACATTTTCGGTTTGTTCTGTAGGCTTGGGCAGTTGGCGTTGTCAAAGAGCCGAAAAACCTCTTGTAGCTGCCAGAAAGAAACAAGGAAGAAGGGAGGTTAAGCAGTTGGTGGAGCCTCCTGAGGTCCTACACATGCAACAGTAGCCATCACTGGACAGACATCAGGACGCAGGTGAAGCAGCCTGGTTTCAACAGTTGGCTTCCCCTACCATATCCGCACCTGGAGCAGTTTCCCATCCACACCATAGATGGCGCCCTCCACACCATGCGAGAGGAGTGCTATGATGCAGGAATCCGTGACTCGGTGTGCAGGTAACTGTGCAAAATTCTGGAGTTTCTCTTGCATTTCCTAGAAAAAAGGAGTGTTTAGTGTTGTGCCTTAGAGTCAGCACCAATATAAGCATCAATCTTTGGTTTCTTTTTGAAACCCTAAGCTATTAGAAGATAAAATGCTTTCCGTATATTCCTGCAGTCAATGATAGAAGAATAGACCTTTTGAGAGACTTACTTTCTCTCTCAAGTAAAAAGAAAGCTATGGACTAACAAGAAAAATGCATATGAGCTGAGACACAACATTCTGAATATAGATTCAGACTCACTGAGATAGAGAACTCCTGGATTAAAGCAAGTTACTAAAGAAGCTAATCATGAGCTGATCAACTCTGATTAGTTCCCTGTTCATAACCAGATTCTTCATTACAGCAAGTGCCCTTGTATATAAATGGCACAAGGGTGACTATAAGTGTAGCTATGAATAAGTAACATGCACATTCAGCTACAAGAAAATAAACTATTCTATGACAGCACCATGACAGAAGAGAATAGCAATACTTGTGTATTGTCTTCTAAGATTTTAAGTATCTGAGAGATAGTGATGATACCTGTATAAAATGCCTTGTTTCAGAAAGGGCATGCTATGAAGGAGGATCTGTACAGGGCAGTGACTACATATGCAGGCCCTGGGGTCTGATTAATCTAGGTTTGAACCTTGGGTTCATAAGTTGAAACAACTTACTGGCTGTTGAGATTCCGATTTCCACTTTATAAAAGAAAATTTGAGTACATTTTCTTTAAGTTTGTGAAGATTAAAAGAGATATTATAGACAAAGGCCTTAGTCTGGGCAGCCTAGCAAGACTCCATCTTTAAAAAAAGAAAAAATTAGCCACGCATGGTGGTGCATGCCTATAGTCCCAGCTACTCTAAAGGCTGAGGTGGAGGGATCACTTGAGCCTAGGAGACCGAGGCTGCAGTGAGCCATGATTGCACTACTACACTGTAGCCTGGGTGACAGAGACCCTGTCACCAAAAAAAAAAAAAAAGACCAATCACTGTATTTGGGACACACTGCAAAAATCTGCCATTATTATAATGTGCACATCTAATAAAGAGTACTTTTTTCAAAGAAATCTATTACTGGTCAATGGTGTAGTCCAATTTAAGAACTGTGTTCTTGTTTATCTTTTTAAAAAAAATCCAGGATCTCACCATCTTGCCTAGGCTTGAGTGCAGTGGCTATTCACAGGTGCAAGATGACTACTGATCAGCACAGGAGTTTTCACTTGCTCCAATTCTGACCTGGGCTGATACACCCCTCCTTAGGCAACCTGGTGGTCCCCACTCCCAGGAGGTCACCATATTGATGATGAATTTAGTTTGGACACCTGATCAGCCTAGAACTCCCACGCTCAAGGAATCCTCTCTCCTCAGCCTCTAGAGTAGCTGGGACTACAGGCATGTACCACCATGCCCGCAGAATCTTGTTTATCTCACACTAAGTTGCGATACACAAAGACCACTACTTTGAGCAGTTGGTCCATGCATCAGAAAAAGTTATACTATGTACCTAAAGAGCATAATAATTGGACACACATTTTTAAACCTATGCCTCCCTCTACAATTCACAATGTCAGAGTCTTCTACCTGAGTTGGGCAGAGAGAAAACAAGTTCATTTTATTATAAACTTGAATAAAATGTAAAGAAGACAAATAAGTTATCTGGGTGGAAGACTTAAAACACACATATTTTCAATCACACACACACCGCCAAAATAAAAAGCACACTTCTATAATATAACATATTGCAATGGCTCTCAAAGTGTGGCCCCTAAAGCAGGAATAGCACCATCACCCAGGAACTTGTAAGAAATGTGAAATCTTGGGCCCCAGCAAAATATGTTTTAACAAGTTTTCCAGGAGACTCTGATACGGAAAAGTTTGAGAACTACTGATTTATTTGTTCAGAATACTTCTGTTTGTAGATAATTGAGATGCAGTTAAATAAAATATTTGAAAGTCTGCAATATAACGAGAAATAGACAGATTGGTTTTGTTGAAAAGTATGTGTAGTTTCTGAGTAAGTAGAATCCAACCATAATAATAGAAATCTTAAGGTAATGACAGATAATCAAAACATTGTTTCAAGAATAAATAATTTCAAGAGAATACATAACTGTGAATGCTCCTCTGGAGCTGACCCTAATAAGAGTTTAACATTTAATAGTTAAGGAAGTTCATTTTTCTCAAAGAAGGAAACAAAAATTATATACCTGGGCACTGAATCACCAGCATTTTGAATTTAGTGAGATTAGGTCAGCAAACAGAAAACAAAGCCCCGAAAAAGAATACACGCACTTTGTCATTGAAATTAGTTAAGACTAAACCATTCAATAAATGGGGATTAGACATTTGGAGGAACTTTTCCACAAGTAGCATAGCTTAAAATAGGATCTGCAGATTTGTTTTTGATAAAATTACAGTACTCCTATAAATAGCAAGGTTCTTAACTCCTAAGTGTATTTTTGGCTAGGGGCAGGGGGAATGTGTGAAGTGTGTAACTGGTGAACCCTCTGAAATTATATGCTAAATTATATGGGCAGCTGCATTTTCCAGGGATGACCCACAGCTTGTCCCTGCATTTTCAAAGCAGTTTGTGACCCAAATGCAAGCTAAAAAAACAATACCACATGGTAAAAGGAAATTTCCACTTTGAAAAGTACCTCGTTTACTAACATATGGTAAAGCATAATTCTAGAACTAGTAACCTCATCATGAAGCAGATGCAATGAAAATTTGATAACAAAGAGAAAAGTGAAAACATTTGGGGAGTGAGAATACCCATGTTCTCTGCAGCACTATCAGGGGAGGAGGATTCTCTAAGATTATATTATTTCTTGTTTTTAAATGGAATTTTCCTCTCAAGTAAAAAAGATTTGATGTGGGGAAAAAAGAGGATCTTATGTTTTTTCGTTCTGCCTGTTTGCCAAATAGCTATATGATAAAGGAGTTGAGTCTCTAGGGAGATCCCACCAGGAAGAGAGTATTCTGTGCACTCAATTATGACACGCACTGCAACTACTTGGTTTATAACATATACATTTCTTGTCCATATACTGTTCTCCCTGCCTAGAGTGGCCTCTACACTCCTCTCTGCTTTAGTAACTTCTATCTTTCAAGGCTGACTTAAGTCCTGTCTCCTCCATTTATCCTTTTGATCATAATATATACCTAGGTGTTTCTTCTTCTTACCTATGTCAGAAGACATTTTCTCTAATCTTGCTTGGTCCTTAGGAATACAAGAAGACCCCCTTCCTTTTCTCCTGATGTCAAAACTCCCTCATCTGATCTTTACAAAAATTTGTGGGAGCTCACATAGTTCCCCATTATAGGTGCTTGAAGTATAACTCCACTGCAATTTCAGTTATACAGCAATGTAACCAGATTTAGAATCCAACAGGTCACTGAACATACATCAGGCTTAGCATAAATAAGAATGATATTTATGAAGTGAGCTCATAAACTCACCAAATCTACTGAAGGTCTCTCAAAAAAACAGCAGTATATAGCTGACTTAGTGACTCAGTATTGTATCTTTTAACTATTAGATGTGTAAGATCCTTTATCAGCCTGCATACAACTTGGAAAACCATGACATAATAGATTTCCAGTAAAAGAAATGGCTAGACCAAAACCTCTAAGAAAACACATTTAGTGCACAATTTGTTAAGTCACCTTCTGTAGGAATTATGACTGATACCTCACCCTTTGTCCTTTTATGCCCAGCAGACTTCTCAGGAAAGCATATGAAAGACTTGAATACTTGATGACTGAAGCAGCTGTTCCTGCTGTGGCTTTGAAGCAAGGGTGGATCTAACTACACTGCATGTGCTACAACGGGGAAGCTGGAAAAACACCATGTAAAGGACAACACCCATGTACCTGTGGATGAAACTGGTCTTGACAAAAATATAGTCAATACATAACTATTCTCACAGAAAGAGAACAGCTGAGAAAGAGAAATGAAGCCTACAGACACTGCTGAATGGAAAACAAAGATCCTCTATCTCAACAGATCAAAGTGAATCTCCTAGAAATTTTAATTTCACCACTGACAACCTCAAATCAAATTTAAGAAAGTTCTATTATTCTGGAATCAAAATAAAGAGTGAATATTAATCTACAAATAGGCCATTGTTGATTGCAAAACAGAAACCCTGAAGGTCACAAAGTCAGTCATGCAGTACAGTAACTGAGGTTAATGAGGAACAGCCCATAATGAAAATGCTTACAATTTCTAGAAATCTGATCCAAAAGCAATCCACCCTATGATATCACTTGTGGCTATACAACTGCTATGAATACTTTCCCAGCTGGGCATGGTAGCTCACACCTGTAATCCCAGCACTTTGGGAGGCCAAGGTGGGCGAATCACCAGAGGTCAGGAGTTCGAGACCAGCCTGGCCAATGTGGTGAAACGCCGTCTCTACTAAAAATACAAAAATTAGCCGGGCATGGTGGTGTGCGCTTGTAGTCCCAGCTACTCAGGAGGCTGAAGCAGGAAAATTGCTTGAACCCGGGAGGCAGAGGTTGCAGTGAGCAGGGATCACACCATTGTACTCCAGCATGGGTGAAAGAGCTAGACTCCATCTCAAAAAGAAAAGAAAACATACTTTCCCCATTCCCTGTTTCATTCACAGAAATTTTATCTGCCAAAGTAATCTTTTAAATAATAAACAAATGGCTAAGTAGCAATATCAACTAAGAAGTAAATATCCTGTGTAGCCCTGGCTTATAAATATCTGTACTAAATTGATGATGGTGAATCTCAGTGTCCCATCATTTCCAGAGTGATTGGGAATCAAGCTTCTGAACATGTAAAAGTGAAAACCCAACCCTAGACTATTATTACTCTATGAAAGCACAACCTGAAATGTCAACACTATAACAATTAGCTGGCACTAGTTCTTTCTTATTAGATTGCAAGGTGAGAGGCAGAACAGAGTGAGTAAAAATGTAAGTAGAGCAAACAACTTTCAAGACATATCCCAGCAGGCACAAAAACAAAAAGTATCTCTGGTCCCAAAGTGCTATTCAGTCCTCTAATTTACATGTCAATTTTTCCTGCCTCAGGTACCTGTGCAGTCTGGTCATGTAGATCATGGACGTCATAGCCCAAAAGCTTGAAGAGGATGACTAGCGTACTGTGGTCCACCTCCCCTCCAGAGCGAAATTCCAGGTCCTTCTCTCCAGTGAAGTGTACATTGCTCAACACCAGTGCCAGGCCACGAGGCCGAGACTGCAACCTATAGGCCTAGGAAAGAGGGGCCAGTTAGACCACGAGCGTCTTGATGACAGATGATTCCCTGGCTAGATTAGTCATTTCAACAAAAACATCACATTCTTCTTCTTCACCCCAGCAGGTAAAAATAGACAAATGCTCATAGAAGGCATTTAACCAGCAACAACTTTCTAACAAGGCAGAAGAGAAATGTATATGCAAACTAAGTTCAGGTGCCTGGGAAGGGTGTCTCATTTCCCAATTCGTTTCCTCTTGTCACTATGCAAAACTCACCAGCTGGAAGTGTGTTTGATAAAATTCAGGAGTGCAAGACTTCACTTGAAGGCAGGCAGGACCATCTTTATTGTCTAGGGAATGTTCCACAGTATCTGTGGTATAGACAGAAAATGAACAAACTAGTATATAACTTAAGCATCAATCTTAATATGTCATTATAACTTCAGACATCTCTTGGAACTAGGCTTTGATAAATATTGGTCTCACTCACTCCCCAAACCTGTAAGCTCCATGAGGACAGAGACTCTTAGTTTTAACTTACTAATAGAATCTCTGCACATAGTCTGCACGTGGTAAATGCTCAACTGGCTAAATGACTGAATGGGCTAGCTGATGAAAACCTGGTTCAAATCACTAGGCTGCTCCATCAGCAGGCTGGTGGCCCCAAATGTAGTCTTTTCTCATTCAGCTTTATAGAGGCCTACTGAGCATGAACCTCCTGCCCATACACGCTGCTCAAAGGATCAATTATAAAAACTGTTAACTGTGACAGAAGGGAAATAGTACCAACTATTAATAATACCCTGTCTAGGCCAGGTGCAGTGGCTCATCCCTGTTAATTTAGGAGTCTGAGGTGGGCAGATCATGAGGTCAGGAGTTGGAGATCAGTCAGGTCAACATGGTGAAACTCTGTCTCTACTAAAAACACAAAAAATTAGCCAGATGTGGTGGTACATGCCAGTAATCCCAGCTACTTGGGAGGCTGAGGCAGGAGAATTGCTTGAACCCAGGAGGCAGAGGTTGCAGTGAGCGGAGATCATGCCACTGCATTCCAGCCTGGGCAACAGAGCAAGTATCTGTCTCAAGAAAAGAAAAAAAAAAATCCTGCCTAACTGTCCTACTAGCCTTTAACAAATTCACTAAGAACTATTCCCAATATAAAATATGTGTCGGCTGGGTGTAGTGGCTCATGCCTATAATCCAAGCACTCTGGGAGGCCGAGGCAAGAGGATCACTTGAGGCCAGGAGTTTGACACCAGCCTCGGCAACAAAGTGAGACTCCTTCTCTGCAAAAAATTAAAAAATTATCTGGGTGTGGTGCCATCCACCTGTAGTCCCTGGCACTTGGGAGGCTGAGGCAGGAGGAGCCCCTCAACCCAGGAGTTCAAGGCTGCAGTGAGCTATGATGGTGCCACTCCATTCC
>NW_016107761.1:621690-636393 GCF_001604975.1 Cebus imitator
AAAAAAAAAAGGCTCATGTTAGGGCAAAGCCAGATACCAGACAAGAAAGGGGAAGTCAATCTGGGACCCCTTTTATTCCATCAATTCTCACCTGTCGACAGGTGGTGCTTCTTGTGAGGGGGACAGGACTCACACATCGGGAAAGGGAGACTCAAGTCGTAGTCACAGCTCAACTGTAAGAAATCAAAACTCATGACGATAGACCTTAGGGAGGTGGTCCGGTCCAAATCCAACAAAATCTAGTCTCCCCTACCCTGACTTTCAAAGTCCTTTCCAGTCAAACTAACCCTTCCCAACACGCCAGATTTCTAGGGCTCCGTACCGGCGGGAGTACACGCTGAAGCCCAGAGAGGGTGGTGAGCAACATATCCTCCAGATGGCCTTGCTTGGTCTCCCTCAGTGCTTCACAGAAGGCATCAAAAGCTTGGGGACCCCTCTTGGGCAGCAAGTTGAGGAGTTCCACATTCTGGCTGAAACTGCCCACTTTGGCCTAAGACACAAAAATAAAACATAAAATCCTATTTATTTCTCTAGCTATCATTCTGTTTCCCCACTTGAGCTTCCTGGTAGTGTCCTCATCCATCTCAAGAATTCTTTTTACAGGAATAGTATGTTTGGGTGAAGTCCTTCCTATTATTCTTGAATTATATATCATTTCTGTCAAATGCTCTAAGGCAGAAGGGTATTTCCATTTTCTTAGAAAGGTATGATATCCTTTCTGTATTTTGTCATGCTGTTCTCACCCCGATGATCTATTTATCTTCTCTCTTTTGCCTCCACATACCTGAATGAGCTCCCTCATTTCCAAGGTGATGATGTCCTTCTCCAGAAGATGTTCTAACAGTTCACTCAGCAACAGCTGTTTGGCTAGCACCACTCGGTTCTTTTTTAGAGTTTCCTGATGGTCAGGATGCATGCCATACACTCCCAATATCCTACAGATAAAAGGGAGAGGGAAAGGCTATCAAGCACAAGATTTGGCACAGAAGAGTGGAGTGGAAGAGGCATGAGTCAGAAGAACAAAAAGACTAATAAGACTTACGATAACCAAGATTATGCATATTTATTGAATGGTTAAATCAAAGATGTACTAAGCACATTGATCATAAAAAAATCTCTAATTCTCTATGGTTTATGTTCAGCTGACATCATCTGAGATGAATGGTCTGACTAGGGGAGGGAAATATCTATCTTAAGCAAAATAATATCCCCAAGCACAATATTCATGAGAAGGAATACTTCTCTGATAGACCAATTTCAATTAAGAGAATTATTTCAGAAAACATCTCCCATTATTTATCTAAGCTGCTGAAAGTGATTTATGTGTATAATTATCTTGGATGAGTACTAAAATAATGCTATGGCAAAAACTCAAGCCAATGGCTTTAACAGAAAGTAAATGAGACAGATACTAGTAATATAATTACATGTTTTTTTAAGTTCCAGTGACAAAATGGCATTAGAAATGATCAGAATCCTGTTAAGATGTGGATAAGCAGAAAGTATGACACAAAGTCACAGTGATAGGTACTTATTTATTTACTTTAAAAGAGACAGGGTCTCACTATGAAACCGAGGTTGGAGTGTAGTGGCTATTCACAGGTATGATACCATTACAGGTCAGCACAGAAGTTTTCACTAGCTCTGTTTCCCACCTGGGCTGGTTCACCCTTCCTTAGGCAACCTGGTGGACCCTGGCTCCCAGGATATCACCACCACATTGATGATGAACTTAGTGTGGACACTCAACTGGCATAGCACATAATACTATAGCCTAGAACTCCTGGACTCAAGCGATCCTCCTGCCTCAGCCTCTCACGTAGCTGGGACTATAGGCACATGCTGTCACCTCCAGCTAATTTTGCTACGGGCTTGCAAAGAGATCAGCTTCTGCTTATAAACTGAAATAATCCTATTACCAATATATGTCATCTATATGCCTAGTTTACATAAATCCGGAGTTCTCTAGCCTGCCCAGTCAGTTTCCAAATATGTAACGACTGTAAGGGTGGCACGTGATAGCAGTGAAGATATAACTTCAGTTTATAACTTAAAAACTCTAAAATGCATCCTGATTTCTAAGGTGTTAAAAAATGAGGGGAGGCCAGGAATGGTGGCTCACGTCTGTAATCCCAGCACTCTGGGAGGCTGAGATGGGCAGATCACCTGAGGTCAGGAGTTTGGGACCAGCCTGGCCAACATGGTTAAAACCCTGTCTCTACTAAAACTACAAAAAATTACCTGAGTCTGGTGGTGCATGCCTGTAGTCCCAGCTACTTGGGAGGCTGAGTCAGGAGAATTGCTTGAACCCAGAAGGCGGAGGTTGCAGTGAGCCAAGATCGTGCCACTGCACTCCAGCCTGGGCAACACAGAGAGACTCCATCTCAAATAAAATAATATAAAATAAAATAATAAGAAGAGGGAAACACAGGGTCTTGGAGGAACCAAGAGACCTAAGGGAGCAGGTAGAATAGCAAAGCAGAGGAAGTGGGTTGGAAGCAGCCAATGAATCTGAGTTTGGAAAAGTGAGTCTGAAACTCCATTTTTCCTTCTTTTTACTGTAATATTTCCGTTACCCCAGACTTTCAGTAAAAACTGGCTACAAGAACAAAAGCTATAGAAATCAAAACCCCATTTAAGAATGAATCACTTTCAAATAGATCAAAGCAGGAATAGTGATGATATATAACACTGCAGCTGGGATACCAACCAATGATGCCACAGTTTTCCTCCTTTAGTTTACCAGAAGTATTTGCTCCTTAAATCATTCTCTTCCCCTGGTTTCCATGACATCATTCTCTTGGTGTCTTCTCTCTGCTTACCCAGCTCCTCTTTTCTTTAGAGGGCCTTTGGACTGCCCTTAATGTTAATATTCCATTAGGGACGCCCCCTCAAAGAGTCTTTACCTAGGTAATCTCACCCATACTTGCAAGTTACTGATTTAGATTTAACTCTCGAGTTCCAGACTTGAATTTTGTTTTCTTTTCTTTTTTTTTTTTTTTTCAGATGGAGTTTTGCTCTTGTTGCCCAGGCTGGAATGCAATGGCCCAATCTTGGCTCACCAAAACCTCCGCCTCTCGGGTTCAAGGGATTCTCCTGCCTCAGCCTCCTGAGTAGCTGGGATTACAGGCACATGCCATCACACCTGGCTAATTTTGTATTTTTAGTAGAGACGGGGTTTCTTCATGTTGGTCAGGCTGGTCTCGAACTACTGACCTCAGGTGATCCACCCGCCTCGGCCTCTTAAAGTGCTGGGATTACAGGTGTGAGCCACCGCCTCTGGCCTCAGACTTGAATTTGAAAATTCAAGCCACTACACCTGGCCTATTTTTGTATTTTTAGTAGAGATGGGGTTTCACCAGGTCAGGCTGGTCTCAAACTCTTGGTCTCAAGCAATCCACCTGCCTTGGCCTCCCAAAGTACTGGGATTACAGGCGTGAGCCACTGCACATGGCCCATTATAAATGATTACCTTTTGGGTAAATGGATTAACCTCTTTGATGGGAAGGCAAAATTAGCTAAATTGATAAGAACACATGATCATCTATGTGCTGTCTATAGAACACTCACTTTAGATCCAAAGACACAAAGAGATTTTAGTTTTAATCTGAAGTATCACCCACTCTGCACACCTGTTCCTTCCTCTACTCCAGAGAATTTAATGTGAATATTACAAAAGTTTCCAATCAGACAATTTTGGGACACAACTGGAAGGGGAGGGGGGGTAAAGGACAACCACAGGGGTTTCTACGTTTTAATTCTGTGTTCTTCTACAGGTTCCCTTCACGAAGACCTTAATCTTCGGTCTCGAGCAGGAGGCATTACAATGTTCTCTTGGGTGATGCCTGCCATGAAATGGAATGACCAGGCAGAGGCATGGACACTTGGAGCCACAAGAACCCCTTTGTCCTGTCAAAAGTACTCAATTTCCAAACCCTTTATTGACTTCTTTGAAAATATGGTAATCATATGCAAAGCCATGCAGATCATGATACAGTCGACACAAATCAAATGCAGATCAGGCAGAGCACCGAGGTCTGCAGGTCTCGTCAGTTTTTAAGGGGACAGTGTATAGTCAACTTACAGTTTCCCTCATAAGGGAGCCAGAGGAAAGAATGGGGAATCTTCAAGAGAAGCCAAGATCCGGCAGGACTGCAAAGAGCTCCCCTTATTCAGAACCCTCGTGGGTTGGACGAAGAAAGGCTGGGGCAGTCTTTTCCCACGAGGGACAAGGCCAAGAGGTCCGCCCGCGCGCTAGTGCGCGGAGTCAGGCACGAACTGGCTCTACCGGGCTTTCCACGCTTGGCAGGAAGCTCGGACAAGGCTGCTTTCAGGGGCTCCGAGAGGAGGGGGCTGCAGGGCCGTACGCCTGAGGCCCACGCTCCCCTTGCCTGGGCTCCGCTAAGGAGCCTTAAGACCCATTCCCACTTACCTGCGCCCCATATCAGCGGCCATCAGCCTCTTGTGCTGGAGGGTGGACCGGGACTCCGCGCTTGGCGCCGCCATCTCCCGCCTTTCGTGGGCTCTGTGATGTGCACCGCCCACAGCGCAAACACACCGGAGGCCGTCGCTTACCCCACATCCCTCCCCTAGCCGCGGACACACACCGCGCCTGCGCCTGCGCGCCGTCGCGCGCCCACGCCACCCCACCCTTCCCCCCCCCCCCCCCCCGGGGGCCGGTGCGTGCGCAGGCGCAGAACTCTCGCGGCAGCCGCGGGGTCCAATGGGGTGAAGCGGGAGAGCTCGGCGGAAAGGGAAGAGGCAAGGAGGGAACAGAGCTGGGCGGGAAAAGAGCGGGGGCGGGCGGGTGTGCTGCGTCCGGCCTGGGAATCCGATTGGTTTTCGATTCCCGCGGAAATCTTCCCGGGGCCTCCTGCGCCCCCTGCCCCGCCTATAGCGATAACTTCACGGAGACGGGCGTGGCTGGAGTTTTGCTTTATTGAAGCGAACTGTTGGGGTCAGGCTGTGGAGGAGACTGAGAGCGCGACCAGGCGCTGGACAGATGCCGGCGCAGGGAAGGAAGGCTGGCTGGGAGGCGGCGTCAGCTATGGTTTAGCAGCTTCCAGCGGCCGAAACCTGCATCGCAGCGGCGGCACCCAAGTCCAGGAAATCTGGTGCTCAATATTGTGATCTCGGGAAGCAGGACCCGCGGCTGGAGTAAAAGCCTAAAGGTCTGAGCGCAGGAGTGAGGCAGAAGCGATTGGAGACGCTTTGCAAGTGGCCCTGGGGCTGCATAATGGATGATTCAAGAGGGAATCTCCTCTCCAGAAAGCTCACGTTTCCCTCTTTCTGGCCTTCATACACACCATTGTCAAAACTGGAAGTCCGCCCACCTAGGGCCACTGACTCCACTGTGTTCAGATAGGATGGGGACTGCTCTTTAGCCCCTGGGCAGGAGTGGTACAGTCACTGCTACCCACTCGGAGCAGGGATCACCAGAGCTTTGACTGACTTTGCTCCTCCAGGAGGCTGGGGAACATGGGTGCTCATGCTCAGCCCACCTCTCTGTAGACACAGTTGGCCCCCCATTCTGTGTATGGGAAGTTTTCCACTCCGCACCAGCAGCTGTCCCTAGACAGGGATTGGGAGACATGCAGGTGGCTTGGCTTCCTGTTATTTTGTGTTGAAAACAAAAGGTGGCCGGGCGCGGTGGCTCACGCCTGTAATCCCAGCACTTTGGGAGGCCGAGGCAGGTGGATACAAGGTCGGGTGTTCGAGACCAGCCTGACCAACACGGTGAAACCCCATCTCTACTAAAAATACAAAAATTAGCCAGGCGTGGTGTCGTGCACTTGTAATCCCAGCTACTCTGCTACTCCGGAGGCTGAGGCAAGAGAATCGCTTGAACCTCGGGAGGCAGAGGTTGCAGTGAGCCGAGATGGTACCACTGCACTCCAGCCTGGTTGCAAGAGTGAGAAAAAAAAAAAAGGAAAGAAAACGCAATACGCTTTGGGATCAGGAGTTCATTCAAGTTATTTTAATGCTGTTACTAGCAGTGTGCCCTCATGCACATTATCAAATTCCTCTGACTCTTGGAATCCTCACTTTTCAATAATAACTCACAAAACTGGCAAGCCTAAGGGATCTAACAGCTCTAACAGTACCTGGAACAGAAGCAATAGCTGCCTCTTGGATGTTAATTCTTCCTTCTCCACCTTCTCTGGATTACCTCTCTACTTCATCCTCAATCTAATGCAGGAAATACTGGATATGGGGTAGGTCACCAAATGTTTCCAGAAGACTCAAATTATGCCACCCACATCTCAACTGGGGAGGGCTTACTGTGGCCTGACTCTTCTGAGAGTTCAAGTCCCCATTTATGATGTCCAGGCAGAAACACTGTTTCTGACACATAGTAGGCACTGGAAAACGTTGATCAAATGAAAGAGTAGGTCCGGTGTGGAGAGAAGAGAAATCTTGGGAGAGTCGTTTAAGGGGGTGGCCAGTTGTCTTCATAAAAAACACTGTCATCAGGGTGACCAAAGCAGACATCATAGGCAGGGGGTGGAGTCAGAGGCTCTAATCTGGGGAGTTCCCCCAAACTCTGCAGGTCAGGAGCAGTGGACACAGCCCGTGGTCCCCGAAGCCGGAGGCTGATTGGCGTTCTTCCAGGGCTTCCTTCCTGGGCCATAGACCCCTCTGAGGCCATTCGCCTCTCCAGTCCTCTCCTGGACCCCTCTGGATGGCTAGGTTGTCCCTCCTCAGGTGCTGGAGGTATCACAACAGTGCTGTAGGGGGGTGGTTGGTCCAGCTGTTGAGGGAGGCACTGGGATTCCAGCACCACCACGGCCTCTTCATAGACTGGCACTTCAAAGGCTTCGTTGTCCCTGAGGGAGGAGAAATAAGGTCATTGGTGGCTTTCATGAAAGAAGCCCTTTTTTCCTTTTTTTGTCTGCCTCGGGCAAAAGATCCTCTGTTGGCCCCTGCCTCCTCCTCCCGCTGATACCAGTGACAGAGGAAACTGGAGACTCTATGCCTCAGAGACTACAGGAAGAGGGAGGATGGGCCCAAGGTGTATTCCTCTCATGATACCCACCCCTTAACTCACCGTGCATTGCCTGAGGGCCCTGGGCTCTCAGTCTGCATTGATTGGAGCTGGAACCGAAGACCCCATTCCAGAAACCGGACCAGGAGGTAGGCAAACAAGAAGAAGCCACCCAATGTGAGAAAGAAATAAGCAATGGGGCTGATGTCTGGCTTTACGCCCAGCAAAGCCAGCCCCAGTAGGAAGGAGGCGCAGCACAGGAGGAGAAGTGGCTTCTCCAGTCTCCCCAGTAAGTGAATTGGCACCATGGCCCCTCCCCAGGCTCCTGCAAAAAGACACACAGCTATTGTGTCTACACTAGCAATTGGTGTCATGGCTGTGTCAGATACCAAAGTAGCCATATGATATTTCTTTGTTTGGTTTCTAGGTTCTTCAGTCTCAAATCAAATAAATAATCTGCAGAGTCCCCTCCAGCTCCACAAATCTCTCTAGGTCTTGGCGTGTGTGGAATAGCCAGGAAACCAGCCCAGGAGCCTTGACTTCCAGCCATTCTGTAAGTTGACTGTGTCATGGCTCTGCCTTCTTTCCTTTTCCCTTCCCTGCAGTCTCCCTTCCAGCTCTGTCCCTCTCCACCATCCAGGATCCGGTTCTGGGCACACCCTGTCTGGGGCTTCAGTGCACACTGGCATCTCTGGAATTCAGGTGATGGGCCAGGCCCTGCCCTCCCTCTGTGATTGTTCCTACTGGATCTCCACTCCCCACCTCCCAGCCCTCAATCCAGCCCCGTTAAGAGAGAGAAGAGGGGAGGGAGCCCCACTTACCCTGTCTGACTCCCTTTTTTCCTTTCCTCCGGTGTCAGCCCATGCTCCTGGTGGAGGGAGAAAGTGCACACAGGCACACCAAAGACACAGGGACACAACTGCTCGAGAAAGAATCGTACAGGCAAAGGCCCAGCACAGTGGCCAGAGGCCCTGATCACTTCTGTCCTCTTCTGGACTCCACATGTGCCAGGGCCTTCCTCTACCCTCTGCTGATCCTAACTCGCTAAACTCAGTTTACAAGTTTCCTGCTAGGAGTTAGTCCAGCAGCTGGGAGGCAGAGGGCAGGGGAACCCTGTTCTTTCCTCTGAAACAGCAACAACCCGAGGCAGCCCATACCCCAAAAGCAGGCTGCCAGAAGTTGCCAGAGCTCTGTATAGCAAGGAATTGCAGATTCCCTCCTCATACCTCGGTCCCAATCCCATGACCCTCCCGACCCTCACACCCACACCTGTCTCAGGAGTTCCTGGCTCACCTGTCTCCACAGACTGCAGAAAGTAGATGGCGGCAGGAGGGGTGGGAGTGGGTAGGAGGAGCCCACTGGCCCCACCCTCTTTCTCTGCCCAATCCCTGGTTCTAGCCCAGCCAGTCTCCACCCCTTTTTCCCCTAAGGCTGACCTGCAACCCGCTGCACCTTGATTTGTTCTGGTTTTTACTCTCTCCACCCACCCATGCTGTGCCCTAAAGAGAGTACACCTCTTACTCCCAGTGATCTTTGTACTTAGGACCAGAGTTAGCATTAACCTTTCCCTCTCAGCCCATATTGTATGTTAATTACAGCTCTAGGTACTTTGCCTTCTCTTTGGGTAATTTATTTTGTAGCTCCCTCCCAAGTGACTGGGAGCAGACCATGGCTTATTTAATCTCTGTAGATCATCACACGGTGCATTGCACACAGGAAGCAACGGTGTGGGCATGGAATAGTGTATCCTGCTATCCTGGGCATGGAATAGCCCAGCTGCTATTTTTGGGGACTCACCGTTTTCTGCAGACCTGTCGGAAGTGTTTGTGTGTATACCTCTTGACCCAGTTAGCTCTTGAAACTTCAAAATCCACCTCTGAGGTGATGCCTGCTTTGGAGCCTGCCTCCAGTATATCCACAGCATTCCTTCCTAAATTTGTCCCAGCATTTACCTGGCTATCTAGCATTTTTCTGCTTACTGATTTTCCTTCCACTGTGAGTTTCTCAAGGTGCATGATTAGTTTTAATCATCTCTGAATCCCAGAAAGTAACATGGTTCCTGACACATGGTAGGTGCTCATTAACTAGAAGGCTCCCCTCTCACCAGGCCTCACACCTGTGAAGATCCAAAAGCCATTCCTTTTAGTTGTGAGTCAGGCAGTTAAGTCCGAGTGGGGTAGGTGCTTGGAAGTGGAGAGTGGGTAGAAGCATACGTTTTATTTGAGCCAGAGGATGGACAAGACTGGGCTCCATTCCTTCAGAGCATGACCAACAGACAGACCGAGAGGAGCTGCAGATGATGGGGCACAAATCCAATACAGGCTCCCCAGGGACAGCTGGGGTGGAGGAGCATAGCAGATGGTGTGTGTGTGTGTGAGAGAGAGAGAGAGAGAGAGAGAGAGAAAGAGAGAGAATGAGGATAACTGTGTCTGTAGTGGTGGTATATATGTGTGGTCACTGGTGGGATATTGAAGAATCTCGGTCCCAGGGCCCCATATCAATAGTGGAGAGAGGAAGGAGACACAACAGGAAGGCTGTGGGTGTCTAAATGAGGCATGTCTCTATGCAAAGTAGGCCCGGGAGTGAAAGGATTGTTGTTTTGTATCAGCCAGTTTCCTCACTGTTCTGCTCAGAAGGGGAAAGTACAGCTGGAATCAGGAGTGCAGTTTACAGTTAACATGAATAGAAGGAAATTGGCCAAGGGTCATTGGTGTGTGTGATAGGAAAGGGGGCTTTGTTAAGGAGTGAGTTGTGGGAATGGGAAGGTGTAGGGTAAGTGGCAAGGAGCCAAAGAGGATGGGCCTGAAGTGTAAAGGGAGAGTCTGGGAGAGGAAGAACCTTTGTAGCTTAAGGCTCTTGGTTGCCTGAAGGAGGGTACAATAGATAAGAACTGGATCCCAGCTGGAGAGGCTAGACTGCTGACTGGCTGTGCCCATTCACACATTCTCAATTCCAGTAATGTAAAATCAACTTTTAAAAATTGTATTTGTTAAAAAATAAAACATGACAATATTTAAAAGCTAAAGAAAAAAAATTACCTACCATCTTATTATCCTAACATGGCCATTTAAATGTTTATATATTTCTTTCAGGCTGTCCACATGCAAACCAGAATATACTCACCACTTTGTATCTTTTAAAAGTTTTATACTTTATATAGTATATATTTCACCTTGATAAAGACTTTATTGTAGTAATTTCAAATAGCCATGTAATATTTTGTTGAATCCATATGCCGTAATTTGATTAATATATCCTCATGATACATTGCTCAATAACACTGAACCTATTTCACTCAATATTTTTGGCCATTAAAAATAATGCAGGGTGGGCGTGGTCATGCCTGTAATCCCAACACTTTGGGAGGCCAAGGTGGGCGGATTGCTTGAGCACAGGAGTTTGAGATGAGCCTGGGCAACATGACAAAACCATGTCTCTCCAAAAATAATACAAAAATTAGCTGGGTGTAGTGCTGTGCACCTATAGTTCCAGCTACTCAGGAGGCTGAAGTGGGAGTATTGCTCTAGCCCTGGAAGTTGAGGCCGCAGTGAGTTGTGATCATGCCAAAAAAAAAAAAAAGAACCCAAAATTAGCTGGGGTAGTAGTGCACGCCTGTAGTTCTAGCTACTCAGGAGGCTGAGGTGGGAGGATTGCTTGAACCATGGAGGTTGTGGCTTCAGTGAGCCATGATCATGCACTGCATTCCAGCCTGGGCAGCAGAGTGAGACCCTGTCTCAAAAATTAATTTAAAAATAACAATGCAAAAGACAGAAAGTAGATTAGAAGTTGCCAGGGGTGGGGAGGCAGAGGGAGAAATCGACGGTAACTGCAAATGCGTTTCATACTGGGGTGGTGAAAATGTTTTAAAATTACATAATGGTGATATTTGCACAACTCTGTGAATAGTTCTTTAAAAACCCCACTGCATTGTGTACTTTAAAAGAATGAATTGGCCAGGCGTGGTGGCTCACGCCTGTAATTCCAGCACTTTGGGAGTCCTAGGCAGGTGGATCATGAGATTAAGAGATAGATACTATCCTGGTCAACATGGTGAAACCCCATCTCTACTAAGAATGCAAAAATTAGCTGGGCATTGTAGAACCTGCCTGTAGTCCTAGCTACTCCAGAGGCTGAGGCAGGAGAATTGCTTGAACCCAGGAGGCAGAGGTTGTAGTGAGCTGAGCCAAAATTGTGCCGCTGCACTCCAGCCTGGCAACAGAGCGAGACTCCGTCTCAAAAGAAAAAAAAGGATGAATTATACCTTTATCAATCAAGGAAAATGACTGAGGCAAGTCTCAGTCATTTTAGGAGATTTATTTGCCAAAGTTAAGGAAGTGCACCCAGGAGACAAGTCTATGCCTTTCTTTTAAGATGATTTTGGCGACTTCAGTATTTAAAGGGGTAATGGCAGGACATTGAGAAATACACAATTTTCATGGGGTGAGGGTAGGGGAAAACAGTTATTCATGCCTTTGTCTCCACTCAGTTAATCTGCATTTTTACATAAGATAATGTAGACAATTGGACAGAGGAAACAGTCAGATATGCATTTGTCTCAGTGGGCAGAGGGATGACTTTCAGTTCTGTCCTGTGTCCCCCACCTGTGAAGATAAGCTCTTTACATTGCCATGGTGAACTTTAGCTGAACTGCTTTAGGGTAAAGATCTTGGGGACCACATTTCCTTGTGGGCAAAATGTGAGGGAGGTGTGTAGCTTTTCATCTTTGCAGCCATCTTGCTTAGTAAGCAAAACAGGGCTGGGCGTGGTGGCTCACGCCTGTAATCCCAGCACTTTGGGAGGCGGAGGTGGGCAGATCATGAGGTCAGGAGTTTGAGACCAGCCTGGCCAACATGGTGAAACTCCATCTTTACTAAAAATATAAAAATTAGCTGGTGTGGTGGTGTGTGCTTATAATCCCACCTACTTGGGAGGCTGAGGCAGCAGAATTGCTTGAACCCAGGAGACAGAGTTTGCAGTGAGCTGAGATTGTGCCACTGCAATCCAGCCTGGGCAAGAGTAAGACTCCACCTCAAAAAAAAAAAAAAAAATTAGAAAAAACAAAGCAAAACAAAAAAACGAAATAGGAGGCAGATTTGCACAACCCAGTTCCCAGCTTGACTTTTCCCTTTGGCTTAGTAAGTTTGGGGTCCCAAGATTTATTTTCTTTTCACACCTTAATAAAACTGTTTAAGAAATAATGCAGTGAACATCTTAGGTATAATTTTCCTTTTGTTTTGGATTATTTTCTCAGGATAAATTTTAAGAAATGTCATTATCGAGAGACAAGCAGTAGGAAAGTTTTTATTGTCCTGAATGCATATGGCCAAATTGCTTCCCAAAGATTTTGCTTTCCTTTATTTCTTCATCAAGGTAATATCCTTAGCAAAACAGGAATGCACCATTTAATTCAATTGTCATTCCGCTTTCTACTTGCCTGCCTTGGCAAACCTTACTGGAGATGGAATTACTTCTCCCTGCCCACTGTTCCCAGCTTGTTTGGGCAGATAACGGTGAAGGGAAGTGGGAGGGCAAGGAGAACGAGGGAGAAGTCAAGCTTATTACTTCCCACTGTGTGCTTGTTGCTGTGGCTTTGTATTTCTGTGATTTTGTGTTTCAGAATCTGGGAGTATTTTATAGTTGTAATCAACATGTATAGGATGTTTTGTGCATACTCCTCACTGTGTTAAATACTTTACAAAAATTAAGTAATTTAAAATATGTATGCTATACTAAGAGGTAGTTACTGTGATTATGTCCACTTCATAGATGTGGTCAGACACTTGAGGAATGTGGGTAGCTAATCAAGGGTGGAGTCAGGATTTGAAACCATGATCTGAACCCATAATCCTGGCTCTTAAGCACTATACCATACCTCTCTAAACACTCTCTTGGGCTGCTCTCAAATGATAATTTAACAAAACACTAGAGGCATTCTGAATCATTATTCTGATCTTCTCTGGAGGGGTGGTTAGATGCTATTTTTCTTCACCATTTGGCATCTTAAGAAAAGGCTGATCTTCAGACAGCAAGGGCAGTCAAGGAGACTATCAGAAGGTAAATTAAGGTTATTGACATTTAAGGCAGGTTAGGGAAATGAAGATTGTGAGCTCTGTATCGGGAGGCTTACCTTTTATCATTTCATGAAGGCAACTATAAAATAGATCCCTTTAAACTGAATAAGCATACAACACACTGCTAGTGACTTCTAAAAAGATATCAGTGGCAATAGTTACATACTTTTGCGTAGAATCAATTGATTGGACCCACAGACACGTTCTCATTTGATCCTTATTAACAATCATTTGGGCTGTCTGATTATCATTTTCATTTTGCAGAAGAGGAAACAAGCTCAGAGAAAGTACATGATATTTTTTAGTTAGAATGAAACTCAGAACCTTTACCTTTTAATTCAGCTGGGTATGTTTTCCCATTCGTTAATTATCTTAGTCACAGTTTCTCCAAAATGTGTAAGGAAGGTGGATAAATGGTTTATCATGACATGGATGAGCAACATTGATATTTTCTAGATGGAAATGCTTCCAACAAATAATAAATCCTCCAGTATGTAAGGATAAATACATGCTTTCACCCCCATCAACTAGTTTTAATATTGTACAAAGTTCACTAAGCAAGAACTGAGTGAACAGTGGGGTTGAGGCAGTCAGTCTAACTCAGATATTCAGCCCTAAGCCACAAAAAGCTTCTGGAATTTGAGAAACTGAGTGTGGTTGTTGCTGGGTAACAACAACAAAAAGAGCATTGTGTTTGTTAGAAATGTCTACCAATAGTGACAACAGAGTTCCACATGAATATGCCTGTAAATATGAGCAAACAGGAGGCAGTGCAGTTAAGCACATGTGTTTAGGCCAAACCTGGTTTCAAATCTCAGTTCTACCACTTGCTAGCAGTGTGACCCTGGGCAAGTTACTTAACCTTTCTGAGCTTTGGTTTCTAATCTGCAAATTGATGAAACTATACCCAAGTATATCACCCTTTCCCACCCGGCTCCTCCAGCTTGGGGAACTACAGGCACAGTGAGTCTGGGTCTGACTGTAATGGGCACAACTGTGTGTGGGACCAGTGAGGGGCACCACTCTGTCACTGGGACCCGATTTTGCCATGGAGCATTTGTTTGTTACTACATTGTACATAGCCCTGTGCCAACTTCTAAGGGCATCTACCCAGGAGGGGTAACATATTTGATCATGTTCTCCAGGATTTTCTGATATGGATAGAGAGATAAGACCTGCATATGAAATAATTAAACAGTGATTAAAGACAGTATCTGACAGCCTGGGAACATAGTGAGACCCTGTCTTTACACACGCACAAAATTAAAAATTAGCCAGGTGCAGTGGCACCTGCCTGTAATCCTAGCTCTTTGGGAGGCTGTTTGGGGAGGCTTGTCTGAGCCCGATTTCGAGGTTGCAGAAAACTATGTCTGTGCCACAACTCCAGCCTGGGTGACAAAGCAAGACCCTGTCTTAAAAAAAGAAACAACAACAAAAAAAGAACACAGTATCTGAAAAAGTAATAATGTGCCAGGCACGGTGGCTCACACCTGTAATCCCAGCACTTTGGGAGGCCTAGGTGGGCGGATCATGGGGTCAGGAGTTCGAGACCAGCCTGGCCAACATAGTGAAACCCCATCTCTATTAAAAATACAAAAATTAGCCGGGCATGGCGGCACATGCCTGTAGTCCCAGCTACTTGGGAGG
>NW_016107761.1:636808-640547 GCF_001604975.1 Cebus imitator
AGAGAGACCATAAATATGCAAAGGATATATACAGGCTCCCTTGGTTTATACATGTGGGAGCATGCCATAGATATTGCTTTATATTTTGATGTTGGAGACTGTGCCTTATCAACATATGTAGATCAATATGTATAGACCATTTTATTGTAAATTACTAAAAACACACAGAAAAGGGGCTGGGCATGGTGGCTCATGCCTGTAATCCCAGCACTTTGGGAGACTAAGGTGGGTGGATTGCTATGAGCTCAGGAGTTCAAGATTAGCATGGGTAACATGGTGAAACCCTGCCTCTACAAAAAATACAAAAATTAGCCAGGTGTTGCTGGCTCATGCCTGTAGGCTGAACTACATGGGAGGCTGAGGCTGGAGAATCTCTTGACCCTAGGAAGCAGAGATTGCAGTGAGCCAAGCTTGGGCCATGGCACACCAGCCTGAGTGACAGAGTAAGACATTGTCTCAAAAAAAAATTTATATATATATACATACACATATTTATATATAAGAATTTTACAGTGAACACCCATGTACTTACCACCTAGATTTTACAATTAACATTATAGTGTACTTGTTTTCCATCTATTCATTCCTTTATCTATCCATCAATGCATCTTACTTTTTGATACATTTTAAAGTGTATTGCAGACATCAGTAGTCTTCTGATGTCTGCAACTTACTTTAAAAATAATGAGTTCAGTATTTGTTTATAGTTAATTTTTTCCTTTGAAGTAAAATTTGCCTACAGTGAAAAACACAGACTTTTAGGTAGATCATTCCATGAGTTTTGGCACAGACGTACATTTGTATAACTCAAACACCAATCAGGATAGAAAACATTACTGTCACCCAGAAGGTTCCCTCATATATCTTCCCAGTCAATCCCATAGGCAAGAATATTATATATATATAATATATATACTTTTTTTTTTTTTAGATGGAGTCTTACTCTGTCTCCTAGGCTGGAGTGCAGTGGTGTGACCTCAGCCCACTGCAACCTCCACCTCCCAGGTTCAAGCAATTCTCATGCCTTGGCCTCCCAAGTAGCTAGGATTACAGGTGCTTGCCACCACACCTGGCTAATTTACTAATTTTTGTATTTTTAGTAGAGGCAGGGTTTCACCATGTTGGCTCAGCTAGTTTTGAACTCCTGACGTCAACAAATCTGCCTGCCTCAACCTCCCAACATGCTAGGATTACAGGTGTGAGCCACTGCAACTGGCCTATATTCTTTTAAAATGTGTGTGTGTGTGTGTGTGTGTGTGTGTGTGTGTGTGTGTGTGTGTTTTGAGACAGATCTCGCTGTGTCGCCAGGCTGGAGTGCAGTGGCACAATCTTGGCTCACTGCAACCTTCACCTCCTGGGTTCAAGCAATTCCCCTGCCTCAGCCTCCCAAGTAGCTGGGACTATAGGCACACACCACCACGCCCAGCTAATTTTTGTATTTTTAGTAGAGACAGGGTTTCACCATGTTGGCCAGGATGGTCTCGTTCTCTTGACCTTGTGATCTGCCTGCCTTTGCCTCCCAAAGTGCTGGGATTACAGGCGTGAGCCACTGTGCCCGGCCTTTTTCTTTTTCTTTTTTTTTGAGACAGAGTCTTGCTCTGTCGCACAGGCTGGAGTGCAGTGGTGTGATCTCAGCTCACTGCAATCTCTGTCTCCCTGGTTCACGTTACTCTCCTGCCTCAGCCTTCTGAGTAGCTGGGATTACAGGTATGCATCACTACTCCTCGCGAATTTTTCCACGGTGCCTGGCTTAAAGTATGTTGTAAAGCTATAGCTGCATAGATAGTGATTCCTCTGATGGATCTGGGTACAGTAAATCGAAAACCTGCCAAAAAGGATTCACTATTCTAGATGCCATTAAGAACATTTGTGCCAGGCATGGTGACTCATGCCTGTAATCCCAGCACTTTGGGAGGCCAAGGTGGAAGGATTGCTTGAGCCTGAGTTGGAGACCAGCCTGGGCAACATATAAAACTCTGTCTCTACAAAAAATACAAAAATTAGCTGGGCCTGGTGGCAAGCATCTGTAGTTCCAGCCACTTGGGAGGCTGAGGTGGAAGGATTGCTTGAGCCCAAGATGTCAAGGCTACAGTGAGCTGTGATCAGGCCACTGCACTCCCACCTGGGTGACAGAGTGAGACCCTGTCAACAAATCGCCACAGCCATTTGATCTTTCAACATCCACCACACTGATCAATTAGCAGCCATCCATACAGAGCAAGATCCTCCACTAGCAAAAAGGTTATGATTCACTGAAGGCTCAGATGATCATCAGCATTTTGTAGTAACTAAACATTTTTATACTAAGAAATGTACATTTTTTTTAGACATACTGTTGCACACTTAATAAACATTAGTATGGGCCAGGCACAGTGGCTCATACCTGTAATGCCAGCACTTTGGGAAGCTGAGGTTGGTGGATCACCTGAGGTTGGGAGTTCAAGATCAGCCTGACCAACATGGAGAAACCCCACCTCTACTAAAAATACAAAATTAGCCGGGCATGGTGGCACATGCCCGTAATCCCAGCTACTCAGGAGGCTAAGGCAGGAGAATCGCTTGAACCCAGGAGACAGAGGTTGCAGTGAGCTGAGATTGTACCATTGCACTCTAGCCTAGGCAACAAGAGCGAAGCTCCGTCTCAAAAAATAAATAAACATTAGTATGCCGAACTATAACTTTTATATGCACCAAAAAATTGTTTGACTCACTTTATTGCAATATTCACTTTATTGTGATACTCACTTTATTGTGGTGCTCTGAAACCAAACCCATAATATCTGAGTTGTTCCTCTATTTTAGAAGCATTTAATCCGCATATGTTATGTGCTTACAGGATCAGCTATAGCCACATAATTTATGAAAAATAAATATGCAGGGCCGTGGATTCAGATATTATTAAGAATTTCAAGAAAATGATAGCACAACATTAAATGGTTTTGGGGCCCTGTGTGAATGCATAGGTTTCAAGCCCATGAAACCAGCCTGTGTGCTTAGAACTGTGCGGATAGGATGAAACATGGAGTATCACAGAATTATTATCTCAATATATTCTCTCTTTTTTTACAGCATTTATGTAATACTTTTATTTATTTATTTATTTTTTTGAGGAGTTTCGCTCTTGTTACTCAGCTGGAGTGCAATGGTGCGATCTCGGCTCACCACAACCTCTGCCTCCCAGGCTCAAGCAATTCTCCCACCTAAGCCTCCCGAGTAGCTGGGACTACAGGCGCGCACCACCATGCCCAGCTAATTTTTTTTGTATTTTTAGTAGAGATGGGGTTTCACCATGTCGACCAGGATGGTCTCAATCTACCCGCCTTGGCCTCCCAAAGCACTGGGATTATACGCATGAGCTACCGCGCCCGGCCCATACTTTTTTAATTCAAAATTTTATTTTAAATTGACAAATAGTTGTATATGTGTATGGGATATGGTGTGATGGTCTGATATATGTATACATTGTAGAATATTAAGCTAATTAACATGTCATCACCTCATTTACTCATGATTTTTATATACTGAGAACATTTAGCATCTGTTTTTGTAGCAATTTTGAAATATACAGTACATGATTATTATTATTATTTTTTTTTGAGACGGAGTTTTGCTCTTGTTACCTAGGCTGGAGTGCAATGGCGCGATCTTGGCTCACCGCAACCTCCGCCTCCAGGGTTCAGGCAATTCTCCTGCCTCAGCCTCCTGAGTAGCTGGAATTACAGGCACGTGCCACCATGCC
>NW_016107761.1:640577-642330 GCF_001604975.1 Cebus imitator
TTCACCATGTTGACCAGGATGGTCTCGATCTCTTGACCTCGTGATCCACCCGCCTCGGCCTCCCAAAGTGCTGGGATTACAGGCGTGAGCCACCGCGCCCGGCCCAGTACATGATTATTAATCATGGTCACCATACTACACAATATATATTAAGAACATATTCCTCCTACTGAAACTTTGTGCTCTTTGGTCAACATCTCCCCAGTGCCCATCTCCCATCTCCAGCCTCTGGTAATCACTGTTCTACTCTCTACTTCTGTTAAGTTCAACTTTTTTTAGAGTTCACATGTAAGTGAGATCATGTGGTATTTGTCTTATTTTATTTACTCCTGGGTTCAAGCGATTCTTCTGCCTCAGCCTCCCGAGTAGCTGTAATTACAGGTGTGCACCACCATGCCGGGCTAATTTTGATATTTTTAGTAGAGATGGGGTTTCACCATGTTGGCCAGGATCTCTTGACCTCGTGATCCGCCCCCGTCAGCCTCCCAAAGTGCTGAGATTACAGGCATGAACCACCGCGCCTGACCCTATTCTAAATATTTCAAAATGAATTACAACCAATGAAAACTTTTTTTGTGCACAGCCACTTAGCTATTATCACATATAAAATTAACATTAATTCTTTAATATCACCTAATATTCACTCCATATCATTTTCCCTATTGTCTCAAAAAATGTATTCTTACAGTTTGTAAATTCCTTTAAAATCTATTGTTATGAATATGAGAAATTTTCAAATGAGTCTAATTAGAAAGTGGGCAAAGACATGAATAGACATTTTACTGACAAGCATGTACAGATGGTAAATCACACATGAAAGGATGTTCATTATTCATTGGGGAGATGCAAATTAAAATCAAAATGAGCTATCACTACTCACCTATCAGAATGATTAAAGTAAAAAATAGTAGTAACACTAAATGCTGGTGAGGCTGTGGACAAACCAGATCACTCATGCATTGCTGGTGGAAAAGTGAAATTAGCCACTCTGGAAAACACTATGGCAGTTTCCTTCTTTCTTTTTTTTTTTTCCAGAGACAGGGTCTGGCTCTGTCATCTAAGCTGGAGTACAGTGGTGTGATCATAGCTCACTACAGCCTCCACCTCACAGGCTCAAGTGATCCTCCCACGTTAGCCTCCCAATTAGCTGGGACCACAGGCACACACATCACTGTGCCTGGTAATTTTTTTTTTTTTTTGATATTTTTTGGAGATGGGGTTTCGCCATGTTGCCCAGGCTGGTTTTGCACCTGGACTCAAGCCATCCTTCTCCCTTGGCCTCCCAAAGTGCTGGGATCACAGGTGGGAACCACCTTGACAAGCACCCAGCCTTGACAGTTTCTTAAAAATCTAAACATGCATTTACCATGGGAAGTGCTCCTGAGCATTTACCCAGAGAAATGAAAATAAAAATCTGTACACGAATGCTCAGAATAGCTTTATTTGGAAGAACCTCAAACTGGAAACAATCCAAGTGTCCTTCAACAGGTGAATGTTTAAACATACTGTTACATCCACACTATAGAATATTAATACTATTAAGCAATAAAAAGGAATAAACTCTTGATATATTTCAAAACCTTGGATAGATCTCAAATGAAAACAATAAAATCTGATTCTATTTATATAGCATTATTGAAATAAGATATAAAGAACAGATTAGTGATTGCCAAGGGTTAGGGAAGTATGGGGAAGGAGGGAGGTGGCTGTGGCTATAACAGGGTAGCATGAGAAATCTTTTTTTTTATTATTT
>NW_016107761.1:642655-644141 GCF_001604975.1 Cebus imitator
GTCTCGATCTCTTGACCTCGTGATCCACCCGCCTCGGCCTCCCAAAGTGCTGGGATTACAGGCTTGAGCCACCGCGCCCGGCCCTATTTTTTTTTAGTTTTAGAGATGGGGTTTCACCATGTTGGTCAGGCTGGTCTTGAACTCCTGACCTTGTGATCCGCCCGCCTCAGCCTCCCAAAGTGCTGAGATTACAAGCGTGAGCCACCGCACCCAGCCTAGCATGAGAAATCTTTATGCTGAAAATGTTTCATATCTTGACTGTGGTGGTGGTGATCAGCCCGCATGTGAGAAAATTATATAGAACTCAATACAGACACACAGTGATCATGTGTTAAACTGGTGAAATCTGAATAAGGTGGCTGGATTGTATCAATGTCAATTTCCTGACTGTATTATTGTCCTATGGTTATGCAAGATGTTACCACTGGGGAAAGTATGTGAAGAGAATATGGACTCTCTCTACATTATATCTTATAAAAAGGATATATAAAAAATTAGGAATGGGAATGGGAATGGGAAAGGGAGGACTCTTCACTTTTTACTTCATATCCTGCTTTTACTGTTTTTACCACATGCATGCATTATTTTTTTGAATTACCGTGTGTGTGGCACAAAAAAAGTAAAAAAAAAAAAAAAAAAAAAAATCACTTCTGGAAACTTCACCTAAGAAAATACATATATAATAAGATTGTTTTGGAAACATAAAGCTAGTTGTTAAGCTTGTAATTTGAATTACAATGCAAGAAAGTGGTTCAGTATTGAATCTGAGTATTGGCACAATCACAAAATTTCATATTACATTACAATTATTGATCAGAAGGGAAGAGAGCAAGAAACTAAGAAAAACTGTGAAAACTTCCTTGGATTAGAAGAAAAGAGTGTTCCGTTATTAACATACAGTTGTTTTGAGAGGCTTTCCCCTTTCTTGTTTTGATTCCATCTGGAAGAAGAAGTTCAGAAATTACAATCTGGATCATGAGTATAAGAATTAGTCTAGAAATTGTCTAGTTCCTTCAGAGAAGATTAAAGTCAGCCGTTGGATTCAGAAAATGGAATGATAAAGTCTTCAAATAATGACTGGGTAGCACCAGGAAATATGCATCTACAATAAAACATTATCCCACTTAAGCCTGGGAAGATTCAGGATTAAGTTAAGCAGCTAATACATTTGGAAATCAATGGGCAGGATGTGCAGTTGTACTGCAGTGTGAATCCACACAATTTTTTATTTTTCATTTTTATTATTTTATATATCAGAATGTGATGATTTTAAAAAATGACAAAATTTAAGATATACAATTAAATGGAAAGATTTTTATATATTTTATCTCAGAATTAATATAATTAATAATTTTATCTCCTGTTTTATATTTTTATACATCAAGATATATTGAGATCGTACTATATAGTTTCGTGTTTTTCCAATCAATATTATATCCTAAGAATTTCCAGTGTTCTTAACAATTCTTCACAAATACAGTTTTTT
>NW_016107761.1:644225-655177 GCF_001604975.1 Cebus imitator
CAACCTCCACCTCCTGGGTTCAAGTGATTCTCTAGCGTCCGCCACCTGAGTAGCTGGGATTACAAGCGTGTGACACCATGCCTGGTTAATTTTTTTAGTAGAGACGGGGTTTCACCATGTTGGCCAGACTGGTCTCAAACTCCTGACCTCAGGTGATCTGCCCACCTTGGCCTCCCAAAGTACTGGGATTACAGGCATGAGTCATTGCGCCCAGCCACAAATACAATTTTTGATGGCTGTAAAACGTTATCTCCTGAATGTGCCATAATTTATTATTCTCCTGCTGATAGATGCTTACATTGTTCACAATTTTTGATATCAACTAATAGTACTGAGACAAGCATTTTTATTCATAAAACTGTCTCCATTCACCCTGCTCTGGGCAGCTTTGTTTTGTCTTAATTTGCCCTTATGATTTTTAAGATTGGACATCTTCCCATATTTTTGTTTTATACTAGTTGTACATGCCATGAAACTCCTTTGAAGAAAAGAAGTGCTTAATCTGGAGATGTTCTTTTGCCATTACTTCACGGATAAGCTGGGTAAAGATGATTTTAAATCTTGGAGGATGCTAGAGACATGGAAACGGTGAGAGAGGAAGACAGAAAGTAATGGGAGATAAAAGGGGAAAATGGACTATCTGAAGAGCCAGAGGGAGGGATGGAAGGGAAGGTGGCATTGCTCCTGAAACGATCTAAGGCTCTGTACCTGGTTCCCAACAATGGATCCAAGTGAGACTCCAGCTTCCAAATACAGAGTATTCTCAAAGAAGTCAAAATACTATTAAAACAGGGAATTCTGATCATTACACAGTGGGCACAGCTAGAGGCAGGGACTTTGGGTCAATTACTGGGAGAATGGAAAAGTTATACATATGTAGTAGGAAACAGGGGTTATACTAGGTCAGGAAGAGAAGCCTTGGAGTTTTCTTAAGATCTGCACTGAGGATTAAGGGAGGTAACTATAAAAGGGTGTGCAACTTCTCTAAACCCCATCAACTCCAGCCAGTTTCCCTGTACTGCCTTGCTCTGGCTGTGTGGGTGTGGCTGGACCACATTTAAGTATCTGGGCACAAGCTCAACCAGACTGGTTCCCTCTGCTGTTCACTCCCACTGGGATTCTGATCCCAGCCCCATCTCAGTCACTGCGGGCAGTCAGAAGACAGTAAATCCCAAACTGGTTAGTTGCAAAGTCCATCTTGCTTGGTTTTCTGTTG
Organism: Cebus imitator; assembly: GCF_001604975.1. Taxonomy (NCBI): domain Eukaryota; kingdom Metazoa; phylum Chordata; class Mammalia; order Primates; family Cebidae; genus Cebus; species Cebus imitator. Next base: position 645,442 of record NW_016107761.1, read on the forward strand.
CTGACAGAGAGACCTGGGGAGTTTCTGTGAGAGAACAGGGGACTATTCTCACTTCTTCCACCACACAAGCTGCCCAAGGTGGACTGGATAGTTGGTCTGGCTGGAAGTACAGAAAAAGGTCTCCTTCAGCTACCCCTACAGTGGGCAGGATATGACCCCAGGAATGAACACACCAACAACACCAGAACAGATAGAGACCGACAACGGTTTTGCCTGATGGCATTAGATTTATTTTGTGGCAAAGCAGAACTGGGGCTCTCTGAAAGGCACTTGTGAGTCATAGAAGTACAGGTTGCCACATGGCTAATGGTGGACCCCTTCCTGGAATCCTTGGGGGTAGGGGGAAGAGAGACAGCCCCCAGGGCCACAGAAAATACCTGTATCAGATAGAGAAATCTAAGTCTCAGTGCCTTATCGTGGAGCCGGGGGTTAAGCAGATGGCCCGCTGTTTTATACCAGGAGTTTGCTTCCTCCGGGCAATCTTAAAGTCTGGCATTCACGGCTGGGGGCACAGGGCCCATCCACTTCTCTCCTGGATGAAAAAAATCACAGATTCTGCACACTGTTCTTAGGTGTGTTGGTAGCAAGAGTTGGCCCTAAAAGGTCCCAGGGGTTTTCTAGAAAGAGCCTTGCATGGCTTCAAGGTATAGAAGGCTTCCTTCTTTCCTATGGGGGTGAAGACAGCCCCTCCCCATTCAACCTAGAATAGCACTGACTGCATAAGGCTTTGTTACTGGAAGTGCCAAGAATATTTTTTGCTCTGAGCTCCTCCTTCTGGTCAACTGATAGAGCAGGGTTGGAGCTGGGGTCAAAGGCAGCTCAGTGTTGAATCTTTAACTTACCCAGCAGGTACGCCAGCAGCTCCATCCGGTCAGAGCCAAATACCATGTGAGTTTGGCCATCCACATGGGCCACAGTGATGGGAAGCCCAAAGGCCTGGAGAAAGCGGTTATAGTGCAGGGAGGAGGGCAAAGGAGCCAGTATTAGGCTGGGGTTGAAGGCTTCGAGTGAGTATTTTTCTGAGTTCACAGAAACCAAGAGGTATAAGAGGCTCTGTGGCCCCAGGTGCCTTCCTGTTTCTAAGATGCCATCTTTTCTCTCAATATCCATCTTCTTCCCTTCTTTTCTTGGGCTCAGGGAAAGGAAGGGAGAAGATGTGGGTTGTTTAAGAGCACTGAGGAGAACACTTGGAAAGGGGGCTTTTAATCAGGAGCATGGGGACTCACATCTAGGGATTCTCAGTCTCCATCTTCAGGATGGGGGCTGGGAACACACAAAAAGAGCGGCTCACCCCGTATCTGCAGGCTGCCTCAGTGGTCTCCTTGAGCTGGTTCTTCACCTTTGATGTTGAGCTCTTTTCCAGAAGCCCCTGAGCTTGTTCCGCAGACATACCAGCCTTCTCAGCAGCCTAAGGGAATGTAGTAGGGAATACAACTGTAGCTGCATGGTATTGTATGGGGATCTCATCTCAGAGGAAAACTCTGGTCTTTTTATTTTCTGCCCCCAAGTTTTCCTGGCAATGCCCTTACCCTTACCCCCAAGTGGAGATCTGTCCTTGCCAAGAGGAACTGTTTCCTTCCTCCCAAATCTCGAGATGAGTGGAAAAAGTAGATGGCACAGAGTCAGTTACAGAAATTAACACCAGGGGACATCTTAGAGACCAGCTAGATAGACCTCTTTATTTCACAAAGAGTCTAAATCTACAAGTGATACACTACTTGCTCAGAGTTACAAAGCATGTTGGTGGCAGAGCCAACACTAGAATCCAGGTCTCTAGAATTCAAGTCCAGGGCGCTTTCCTTCCCACTTCCCAGAATTTCTGAATATCTCATGCTTTTTTGAATCAAGAGCTAGGCTCTAATTCCAGTGGAATTTCCTGAGGACTTTTTAACAAGGCACATGGCTGCAGCCACCTACCTGGCTTTAAGATCAAGATGAAGGCTTTAGTTTGGGGTTTGTTGGTATAGTTTGAGATCAGTGGTTCTTAACTTTGCCCATTTGAAACTCTTGGGGAACTTAAAAAAATCTCCACATGAGGTTATCCCTGAAAGCTACAGCCAAGCACTGTGGCTCATGCCTGTAATTCTAGCACTTTGGGATACTGAGGCAGAAGACTGCTTTAGCCCAGCAGTTTGAGACCAGCCTGGGCAACATAGTGAAACTCCCATCTCTACAAAAACAAATTAAAAAATATAGGCATGGTGGCACATGCTTGAAGTCCCAACTACTTATTAGGTTGAGAAGGGAAATCACTGGAGCCCAAGAGGCTATGTCTGCAGTGAGCCATAATCATGTCACTGCACCCCAGCCTGGGTGACAAAGCAAGATACTGTCTCAAAAAACAAAAACAAAAACACACACATAAAGAAAGCAAAAACAATGACATTACAATTCCAGGGGAAAGGGTTAGCTTTAAGCTGCTCCAGGTGATTTTAATGCACAGCCAAGATTGAAAACCACTGCAACTTGACCTCCTAGATCTGATGTGGGACCCATGAAATCATGTAGCCTGTCCTAATGAGACACTATGGTTGAATTAGAGAATTATGTCCCACAGAAAATGTTTAACAACAGAAAAATGGTTAAGTAAAACAAAAATAAGTCCACTCAATGGAATCTCTGTGGAAACAAAGAACTATAAAGAGTTAAAAATTGCATGGAAACTGCACAGTGACTCATTTCTGTAATCACAGCACTTTGGGAGGTGACAGCAGGCAGATATCTTGAGCTCAGGGGTTCAAGACCAGCCTGAGCAACAAGATGAAACCCCTTCTCTACAAAAAAATTAGCGGGGCATGGTAGTGTTTGCCTGTAGTCCCATCTACTCAGGAGGCTGAGGTTGGAAGATCACTTGAACCCAGGAGGCAGAGGTTGCAGTGACTCACAGTCACGTCACTGAACTCCGGCCTGGGTTACACAGCCAGACCTGTCTCAAAAAATATATATTACATGGAAAATGATTATTAAATATGAAGTAAAAAAGCAAGCTAAAAATTACTTATTTACTTTGCAGGAATATAGACTGTAGAAGATATATTTGTCATTCTTCATACATTTAACTTTGTGTGATTTGCCACTTTATGTATTAAATAGGTCTCAACAATTTTTTTGTAAACTGGAGGAAAAATACTGTTTTGAATTTCCTAATTTAATCCTGAAGACAAACTTACTTTTATACCCCCATCTATGGCTCATTGGTCAGTGTTTTGAACTATTTCCAGTTGTTCTCACTCAAACTTCTATATAAACCTGGCATTATTAAGTTATCTCATTTTGTCTTTTTAAAGCCTCTTTGAAAAAGTCTCCTGCTTTCCACTCTGGATGTGTTGGTGAGGTTTGTGTTGGAGTCTGTGGAGACTTGGGAACATACTATCCCTCCCCTTCCAGAGGTTCCATCACTGAGCATCTTTCTCTCACTGACATCTTTCAGCAAATAAATTCTATCCACATATTGTACCTATTGCACTTCCCCTTTCAACCTTGAGATATCTTTTTGAGAATCCTTAGTTCCAACTTTTTAGTAATTTGTCCCCGGAATTACAGACATCCTTTATTACCAGTAATTATAACCTTTTCCATGGAATAAGAGACCTGTTGTCTTCTTTACCCCCAAATGCCAACAGATTCCCTATGAGTGAGGTTGGGGTGGAGCCAGGACACTCACAGCCAGGATGCTCTGGGGCTGGGTGATGTCTTCATCCTGGAAAGAAGCAAACACTCAGTAGTGCTGGGAGAGGGGTGTGACTGGGGGACAGTAGATCCTCCAGGGGAGGGGAGGAACATGACCTTGAAAACGTGCCTGGGGAAGGTCAGAAAGTCATCCAAGGCCCTCCCACGGAATTTCCAGAGCCCTGCACTCACCCGTGACCAGACGCGCATCCACAGCTCCCGGGACACGTTCTCCAGCACCTCTGGATGCTCCAGGTTCACGGCGGTGAGAAAACGCATGGCAGACAAACTTCCTGTGGGGCAAAGGCACTCAGAAACAGGGCTCCTCTTGCTGCTTTCCTGGTGGAGAACTAGCTCTTCCTTGCTTCTGACATCACCCAGAACTCCTCTGCCCTCAGCCTCTCACCCGTTTCCCATGACCTATTTGCCTGCTCTTCCTCCCTTTCATGCCTGGCAACCTTCAGCTTCCTCAATGCTGATCCGGAGGTTTCCCAAGGCAGGCTTCACTCACTTTAGTCTCCCCCAGCCCCTCCATCCTCACCCCTCAATCTCTGACTTCTCTGCCCTTCACTGGATACCCTGTCTACACCCCACTCTCTTTACCTTTTTCAAGAATCACAGAGAAGAAGTCCTTAGGGAACTGGATGGGGACCTGGACATGCTGTCTCAGGACCTTTATGTCATTTGCCATGTATTGTGCTTTGCGGGGAATCAGAGCTGGAGCCTTGTTTCCTGGCAGGGGAAGGTTGGGCATGCAAAGTGAGAGAAGACCTGAGGGTCCCAGGTTTGGGGACCTCGACCTGGGTTTTGGGCAGAGGGCAGCTTTCTTTCTTTTCTTTCCCCCTCCGCTCCCCTCCCCTCTTCTCCCATCCCCTCTCCACCTTGTCTTGCTCTGCCCTGTCCTGCCCTGCCCTCCCTTGCCTTTCTTTTTTTTGACAGAGGCTGGAGTGCAGTGGCGTGATCTCAGCTCACAGCAACCTCCGCCACCCGGGTTCAAGCAATTCTCCTGCCTCAGACTCCCTAGTAGCTGGAAATACAGGCGCCTGCCACCGTAGCGGCTAATTTTTGTGTTTTTACTAGATGGGTTTCACCATCTTGGCCAGACTGGTCTTGAACTTGTGACCTAGTCATCCACCCACCTCAGCCTCCCAAAGTGCTGGGATTACTGGCGTGAGCCACCACTGCAGAGGGCAGCTAGAGGCAGCTTTCTAGCTGCCAGTGCCAGTATAAGGACCCACTGTGGTCGGCTCTCCTGGGCCACTGAAACCACCCTTGCCCCTACCCTCCCTTTCTACCACTGTCTTTCATGATCCCTCCTAAGAAGCTGGGGCGCAATTGCAGGTTGATGTTCCAGATGTTCTGATACCGGCACAGGATCTGCGGGCAGAGGTCAAGAAGGAGAGCCAGTGTGCACATGGAAAAGTGAAAGGCAGATGGAAAAGTGAAAGACCGAGAGAAAGGGAATGGGGGCGCTAAGTACAGAGCAGGGGTTATTCGGACACCCTACATTGTTTGGTTTGAAATGGCAAAACTCCGCCCACTTCTAGAAATCTATTCCAGGATTTTTGCTCCTGTGGCCAGTTTCCCCCAAAACTGCCATCGTTGGGCTAAGAGGTGGCCGTGCCCAGGATTTCTCCCTGAACGTTTGGAGCCGCCCCTCTTTCCACCACTGTGGGAAACTGCGGTCGGGATACAAAGGCTCCGCTTGGAGCCACCGACTCTAACCTGTTTCAAAGAACAAACTGACCTTCAGCCCTGGAGCTCTCCCTGCTTGCCCTAACCCCGTGGGCAGCGCCAGGAGTTTCACGAGACCTCTGTCCCTGGGCCCTGCGCTCGCGCTTCCCTCCGCCCTCACGCCCCAGGCCCCCCCGGAGGTGGCACCCCCAGCGTCACCTCGAAGCCCAGCCAGGAGTAGGGGGACAGCACGTCGTAGAAGAGCTCCAGGGTGCGCGGCACGGGCCCCATGTCGTAGGCTCCGGAACAGCAGCTGCTGCAGGAACTCCTTTCCTCGGAGCTCGGCAGAGACACTCGGGCTCCCGGTCTGCCCCGGACCGCCCACCACCTTAGTGCGCAGCCTCGAAGAGAAAGCCGCGGCTCTGGCAGAGGCCCCCGGCGCGCGGGGCGGGGCCCGCCTGCAGCCCTCAGCCAGGACGGCCCTCAGCCTGGGGGCGGGGTGGTTGGGGACCCTGCGGGTGTTTGGGGACCCCTTGGGGAGCACGCAGGTGTGGACCAGGGGCGCTGCAACCGCTTTCGCATAAGTTTTAACAGTGAGAAAATTACGAGGGGTAATTTTTTCTAACCAACTCCATCGTGCGTTTTGGTCATTCCTGAGCATGGGACGAGCTAATATACAGGTCCTCGCCACCACGCCTGGCTAATTTTTTTTGTGCCTGCAGTAGTTGGCCAGGCCAGTCTCGAAATCCTGATTTTAGGTGATCCGACCACTTTGGCCTTCCAGAGTGCTGGGATTACAGATGTGAGCTACCATGCTCTTCTTTTTTCTTTCTTTTTTGTTTTGTTTTCTTTTGTTTTGTTTTTGAGACAGGATCTTACTCTGTCGCCAGACTTAAGTGCAGTGGTGCAATTCTGGTTTACTGCAACCTTTGCTCCCCAAGCTTAAGCAGTTGCTCCCACCTCAGCTTCCTGAGTAGCAGGTAGGTTCATGCTACCACACCCAGCTAATTTTTGTATTTTTTGTAGAGACAGGGTTTCACCATGCTTCCCAGGCTGGTCTTGCATTCCTGGGCTCAAGTAATCCTCCCACTTTGGCCTCCCAAAGTGCTTAGATTACAGGCATGAGCCACCAAACCCAGCTACATTTTTGTTTGTCTCCAATAATCATAATTTTAAAGTGTCCAAGAACTAATTCAGCATAATAATTAAAGGTATCATTTCAAAGGTAGATCAAAGGTAGATCACTTATTTTAAAAAACTTTTTATATTTGGAAATATTTTAGATTTACGAAAGACTTGTAATGATAGTACAAGGTTTCTGAATACCCCTCATCCAGCTTCACCTAATGTGAAAATCTTATATAAGTATGGTATAATGATAAATGCCGATACATTAACATTGGTACATTACTATTAACTGAACCACAGATTTTACTCAGATTTCACCAGTTTTTTGACTAACGTTCTTTTTCTGTTCCAGGATCCAGTCCAGCATACCACACAGAATTTTGTTATCCTGTCTCTTTATTCTTCTCATCTCTATGAAAGATTCTTGGCCTTTTCTAGTGTTTCATGACCTTTCCATTTGTGAAGAGTATTGAGCAGCTATTTTGTAGCGTGTCCCTTCATTTGGGTTTGTCTGATGTTTCCTCTGAATAAGACTAGGGTTATGGACATTTGGGAAGTATGCCACAGAGGTAAGGGGCCCTTCTCCTTGAATCATAACATGAGATACCGGATATCAACATGATTTATCACTGGTGACGTTACCTTGGTCACCTGGTTAAGGTGGAGCAACTGGCAAATTTCTCTGCTGTAAAGTCACCATTTTCCCCTATTCAAACCCTAGTTTTTGAAAGGGAGTCACTTAGTGCAGCCCACACTGGGAGTGAGGGTTGAGTAGATTAAGTCTATTCCCTGGAGGAAAGAATATTAAATAAGGTGTGGGTATATGTTAACAGCACCGTGGTAACTAATAAATATTTGGGGGAGATACTTTGAGGCTATGTATATATCCAGTTTGCTCCCTAAACTTTCACCCATCAGTTTTATTATTCATCAGTGGATCTTGCCTGCAGCCGTTGTTACTGTGGTGTTCTAATGGTGATTCTCTATTTCCTTAATTTTTTACATTTATTAATTGGAATTTTTCTGATAGGAGAATTGTTCTATTTATTTATTTAGTCAGTTATTTATATGACTATGGACTTATAAATATTTACTTTAAGAATCACAAAATAGTAAAACATTGATCTGAGTTCTTATAGTCTATTTCCACACAATTACTGTTGTTGTTGTTACTATTATTAGGTTGAGCCCTGTTGTGGATAATATGGAGTGGAGACAACAAAAAGAAAAATATATTCACTTCTGTGGGCTATCATCTTCCTATTGCTGAGAGGGGTATCTAGTGTGAAAAACAAACAAACAAACAAAAAAACCTTAGACAATTTAAATTTAAGTTTATTTGAGTAAAGAATGATTCATGAATCAAGCAGTGCTCAGAACCAGAAGAGGTTCAGAGAGCTCTGCAACTGTAGACAATGAGTATTTATAAATACAACAGGAAAGTAAAGTAAAGAAATAGTTTGATTTGTTGCAGCTAAGTGTTTTGCTTGATTTAGACATGAGTCAGTCATTTGGCTGCTTGCGCGTTGCTGAACCTTGGCTGCTTGTGATTGGCTAAGACCTGGCTATCTGTTATAAAAATGAAACTACTAAGTTCAGTTTGTTTACATACTAAGTTAGGTTGCACTTTGTTTCATAGGAATTCAAAGCATGAAGAGAGTCTCAGGTCAATGGCTTCCTGCTTACTTAATTTTACCCTAGATACTGATTAGAGCTGTTGAAATAAGACATAAGGTATAAGTACATTATTTCTTCCTCCTGCTCTAGCCATGTGAGATGTGCCTGTTTCCCCTTCACCTTCTGCCATGATTGTAAGTTTCCTGCCATGCTTCCCATGCAGCCTGTGGAACTGTGAGACAATTATGCCCCTTTTCTTTATAAATTACCCAATCTCAGGTATTTCTGTATAGCAGTGTGAGAACTGACTTATACAGCCACAAAATGAGGCTTAACAAATTCAAGAGGATTATAACCATCACAAACATGTTTTATGATTACACCGCACTCGGCCTTTATTTCATCTTTTTGAAAATAGCCATTCTAACAGTGTGAGGTACTGTCTCACTGTGGTTTTAACTTGCATTTCTCTAATAATTAATGATATTGAGCATTTATTTTATACAGATCTGTTGGCGATTTGTATGTCTTCTTTTGAGAAATATCTAATCAGGTTCTTTGCCCATTTAAAAACCATGTGATTTGTTTTCCTGTTTTGAGTTGTGTGAGTTTCTTATATGGCTTGAATATTAACCCCTTACCAGATGTGTGGTTTGCAAGTATTTCCTCCCACTCTGTGAGCTGTCTCTTCACTCTGTTAATTGTTTTCTTTGCTGTTCGAAAGCTATTTAGTTTAATGCTATCTCATTTGTCTATTTTTACTTGTGCTGCCTGTGCTTTTGGGGTCATATCCAAAAAATCGTTGCCCAGACCTATGTTGTGGAGGTTTTTCTCTGTGTTTTCTTCGGGAGTTTTATAGTTTCAGGCCCTATATTTAGGTCTTTAATATATTTTATATTGATTTTTGTATATGGTCTAAGATAATCCAATTTTATTCTCCTGCTTATGAGTATCCAGTGTTCCAACATCATCTGTTGACGAGCTTATCTTTTCTCCCTTGTTTGTTCTAGGCACCTGAAGCAAAAATGAATTGTTAGCCACACGTGGTGGCTCATGACAGTAGTCTCGGCTACTTGGGAGGCTGAGGCAAGAGGATCTCTTAGTACAGGAGTTCGAGGCAATGTAGTAAGACCCTGTTCTTAAATTTTTTTTTAAAAGCAATTGTCTATAAATGTGTGGGTTTATTTCTGAGCTCTGAATCCTGCTGTGTTGGTCAATGTGTCTGTTTTTATGCCAATATTATGCTCTTTTGATTACTGTAGCTTTCCAGTATATTTTGATGTCAAGAAGTGTGATACCTCCGGCTTTGCTCTTTTTGCTCAAGAGTCCTTTGCTATCTGGGTTTGTTTTAAAGGTTTCATACAAATTTAAGGATTATTTTTTCTATTGCTGTGAAAAATGACACTGGAATTTTGATAGAGGTTGCATTGAATTTATAAATTGCTTTGGGTACTATGAGCATTTTAACAATATTAATTGTTTCACAGAACAACTTTCCATTTATTTGTGTCATTTTCAATTGCTTTTATTAGTGTCTTACAGTTTTCAGTATATACAGATCTTTTACCTCATTTAACCAATTTTTAAAAATTTACACCTATTTTTTTGTTGTTGTTTTTGTTGTTGCTACTATAAATGGAATTGTTTT
>NW_016107761.1:655267-662339 GCF_001604975.1 Cebus imitator
TGAGTCGCTGGGATTACAGGCACGCGCCACCATGCCCAGCTAATTTTTTGTAGTTTTAGTAGAGACGGGGTTTCACCATGTTGACCAGGATGGTCTCGATCTCTTGACCTTGTGATCCACCTACCTCGGCCTCCCACAGTGCTGGGATTACAGGCTTGAGCCACCGCGCCCGGCCGGAATTGTTTTCTTAATTTCTTTTTCAGATAGTTCACTGTTAGTGTACAAGAATGCTACTCATTATTGTGTATGAATTTTGTGTCCTGCAACTTTACTTATATTGCTTATCAGTTCTAACAATTTTTTGATGGAGTCTTCATAGAGTTTTTTATATATAAAATTATATCATCAACAAACAGACAATTTATTTCTCCCTTTCATATTAAGATCCTTTTTTTCTTTCTGTCTCTTGGCTAATTGCTCTGGTAAGGATTTCCAGTGCTATGTTAAAAAAAAAAAAGTTGTGAGAGTGGGCATTATTGTCTTGTTCCTGATGTTAGAGGAAAAGCTTTCAACATTCCACCCTTGAGTATAAATGTTAGCTGTGGGACTGTCATATATGGCCTTTATTGTGTTATGGTGTATTCCATCCATACCTGTTGAGAGTTTTTATTATGAAGGATATTGAATTTTATCAATTGCTTTCTGTGTCCATTGAGCATATGGTTTTTGTCCTTCATTTTGCTAATGTGGTGTATTATGCTTATTGATTTGTATATGTTGAACCATCCTTGCATCCCTGGGATAAATCACATTTGCTTATGGTAAATGTTCTTTTTAGTGTGCTGTTTAATTAAATTTGTAGTATTTTGTTGAGGATTTTTACACCTATGTTTATCAGGAATATTGGCTTATAATTACTATCCTTGTTTGGCTTTAGTATGAGGGTAATACTGTCTTGTAAAATGGGTTTGGAAGTGTTCCCTCTGGTTCAATTTTTTTTTTTGAAGAGTTTTAAAAGAATTGGTATTTGATGTAGCTTGGATGTTTGTCTCCTCCAGATGTCACCTTAAAATGTGATCCCCAGTGTTGGAGGTGGTGCCCAATAGAAATGTTCATGAGGGCAGATCTCTCATTAATAGAATGGCTTAGTGTCATCCCCTTGGTGATGAGTGAGTTCTTGCTGTGTGAGTCTACACAAGAGCAGATTGTTTAAAAGAGCCTGATATCTTGCTTGCTCCCTCTCTCGCCATATGACCTGCTGGCTCCCCTTCACCTTCTACCATGATTGTAAGCTTCCTGAGGTTCGCACCAGAAGCAGATTCTAGCACTGTGCTTTGTGTGCAGCCTGCAGAATTATGAGCCGAATAAACCACTTGTCTTCATAAATTACCCAGTCTTAGGAATTCCTTAATAGCAACACAAATGGACTTATACAGCATTAGTTTTTTTATGTTTGCTAGAATTCAGCTGTGAAGCCATCTGGTCCCGGGGTCTTTTTGATGAGAGACTTTCTATTACCAACTCAAACTTCTTACTCATTCTTGGTATACTGAGATTTTCTATCTATTTGTGATTCAGTCTTAGTAGGCTACATATGTCTAGATTTTATCTATTTTTTTTTTCTGTTATCCTATTTGTTAGAATATAATTGCTCTTAGTAGTTCTTATGGTCCCTCTGTATTCTGCACTGTTTGTTGTGTTTCCTCTTTCATTTCTGATTTTATTTGAGTAGTCTCTTTTTTTCCCCTAGTCTGGCTAAGGTTTTTTTTCACTTTTGTTTATATTTTCAAAATATCCAACTGTTTTGCTTATTATATTTTATCTGACTTTCAGAGACAGGGTCTTCCTCTGTCACTCAGGGTGGAGTGCAATGGTACGATCTCAGCTCACTGCAGCCTTGACCTCCGGGGCCCAAGTGATCCTCCTGCCTCACCCTCTGAAGTAGCTGGGGCTGTAGGCACACATGGCCATGCCTGGTTCACTTTTGTATTATTATTATTATTTTTTTTTTTGTAGAGATGAGGTTTTGCCATGTTGCCCAGGTTGGTCTCAGACTCCTACACTTAGGCAGTCTGCCTGCCTCAGCCTCCCAAAGTACTGGGGTTACAGGTGTGAGCTACCATCTCTGGCCAGTTTTGTTGATTTTATCTATTATTTTTCTAGTTCGTATTTTATTTGTTTCCACTCTGCTGTTTGTTATTTCCTTTTTTCTGCTAACTTTAGGCTTAGTTTGTTCCTTTTCTAGTTTGTTAGATATAATACTAGATTGCGTATTTGAGCTCTTTCTTCCTTTCTGATATAGGTGTTTATTGCTATAAATTTTCTTCTTAGAACCACTTTTGCCACATCCCATGAGTTTTGGTATGTTGTGCTTCAATTTTGTCTCAGAACAGTTTTCAATTTTTTAAATTTCTTCTTTGATTTACTGATAGTTTAGAAGTGTGCTATTTAATTTCCACATATGTGTGAATTTTTGAAGATTTTTCCTCTTACTGATTTCTGGTATTATACTATTATAATCATAAAACGTATTTATGATGGTTATAATCCTCTTGAATTTGTTAAGCCTCATTTTATGGCTGTATAAGTCAGTTCTCACACTGCTATAAAGAAATACCTGAGACTGGGTAAATTATAAAGAAAAGAAGTTTAATTGTCTCACAGTTCCACAGGCTGTACGGGAAGCATGGCAGGAAACTTACAATCATGGCAGAAGGTGAAGGGGAAACAGGCACATCTTGCATGGCTAGAGCAGGAGGAAGAAAGGGGGAGGCACTAAACACTTTTAAACAACCATGTCTCAGGATAACTCACTATCACGAGAACAGCAGCAGAGGGAAATCCACCCCTGTGATCTGATTACCTCCCATCTGTCCCCACCTCCAACACTGGGGATTATACAATTTGACATGCGATTTGGGCAGGGACACAGATCCAAACCATATCAGTGGTCTAACATATGGATCCATCTTGGATAATGTTCTGTGTGCACTTGAGAAGAATGTGTATTTTCTTGCTGTTGGATGAAATGTTCTGTATATATCTATTAGTTCCCTTTAGCCCAACTTGTAATTCAAAGCCAATGTTATCTTACTGATTTTCTGTCTAGATGATCTGTCCATTGTTCAAAGTGGAGTGTTGAAGTTTCCTACTATTATTATATTGCAGTCTATCTTTCTCTTCAGATTGTCTATTTCTTTGAGATAGAGTCTTGTTTTGTCAACCAGGCTGGAGTGCAGTGGTATGATCTTTGCTCACTTCAGCCTACACTTCCTGGGCTCAAATGAGCTTCCCACCTCTGAGTAGCTGGGCCTGCAATTGTGCACTGCCATCCCTGGCTAATTTGGTTTATTTTTTTTGTAGAAATGAGGTCTCACTATGTTGTTCAGGCTAATTTCAAAGTCCTGGGCTCAAGAGATCTTCCTGCCTTGGCCTCCCAAAGTGTTGGGATTACAGACATGAGCCACCGTATCCAGCCTGCCTTCAGATCATTTAATAGTTGCTTCGTATATTTAGATGTTCTAATGCTGGGAGCATATGTATTTATACTTGTTTTCTCCTCTTCATGAATTGAACCTTCTATTATTATATATTATATATGATCTTGTCTTTTGATTTTATTTATTTATTATTTATTTTTATGTTTTGTGCAACTACTATAGGTTTTTGCTTTTGTAGTTACCATGAGGCTTACATGAAACATCTTGTACTTATAATAGGCTGTTTTAAACAGATAACAACTTAACTCTAGTCACATACAAAAATTCTACACTTTTATCCCACCACCTCTTATAATATTGATCTAAAATTTTACATCTTTCTGTAATTTGTATCCCTTAATAATTTATTGCAGCTATAGTTGTTTTTAATAATTTTATCTTTTAACCCTCATAGTAGAGATAAAATTCCTTTATACACCACCATTACAGTAGTAGAGTATTCTGAATATGCCCATATATTACTTACACAATTGAGTTTTATACTGTCCTATGCTTTATGTTATTAATTAACAGGCTTTTATTTCAGCTTAAAGAACTCTTTTTAGCAATTCTTGCATCATTACTAGGAAGGACTAGTAATGATGACTACCCTTAAATTTTGTTTGTCTGGTAAAGTTTTTATTTCTCCCTTGTTTCAGAAGGACTTCTGGATAATGTATTCTTGGTTGGCACTGTTTTCCTTCAGCGCTTTGAGTATATCGTCCTACTCTGTCCTTATCTGCAGGGTTCCTGCAGAAACATCCACTGCTAGCCACATTGAGACTCACTAAGATGTGATCTTTTCTTATCTCTTTCTGCTTTCAGAGTTCTATCTTTAAGTTTTGATAATTTGATTATGATATGTCTTGTTGAACACCTCTTTGAGTTGAATTTTGTTGGAGACCTCTGAGCACCCTGTACCTGGATGTTTACATCGTTCCCCAGATTTGGGAAGTTTTCAACAATTAAAAAAAATACTTTATGACACTTTCTCTCTTTCTGAACTTTCTGCCACTTCTATTTTTACTCATTTATTTATTTGAGGCAGGATCTCTCTCTGTTATCCAGGCTGGAGTGCAGTGACGTGATCATAACCTCAAACTCCTGGGCTCAAGCCTAGCTTCTGGAATATCTAGGACTACAGATGTGTACCACCATGCCTGGCTAATTTTATTTTCGTAGAGATGGAAGTCTTGCTATGTGGCCAGGCTGGTCTTGAACTCCTGGCCTCAAGCCATCCTCCCACTGCCACCTTTATTGTGTAAATTTAGTTATCTTGATGGTGTCTTATAATTCCCAAAGGCTTTCTTTCATTTTATTCTTTTTTCTTTCTTCCCTGAGTAATTTCAAATGTACCATCTTCAACCTCACTGATTCCTTCTTCTGTTTGTAATCCCTTTTTCTGCTTGTAATTTCAAATGTGCCATGTTCAACCTCACTCATTCCTTCAATGAGTCTGCCATTGAAGAGTTTTATTGAATTTTTCAGCTCCTTTATTATATCCTTTATCTCTAAAATTTCTATTGTTATTGTTGTTTACTTCTTTGCCAAACTTTTTATTTTGTGTATTGCATTTTAAATTTTATTTAATTTTATATTCATGTTTTCTTATACTTTCCTGAGCTTCTTGAAGAGGATTTTTTTCTGAAATTTTTGTCAGTCATCTAGGGTCTGTTTCCTAGATTAGTGATACTGCTGTTGGAAATTTTATAGATCTTCATTTTCAGGGTCCATTATTGGAGCATTATTAATTTCTTTGGTTGTGTCATATTTTTCTGGGTTTTTTTTTTGTGTGTGTGTGTGTATGTGTGTAATTCTGTGTCTTTGTGTCAGTGTCTGCACATTTGAGGAATCACCCACCTTGTCTGTTTTTTGCTTGTGTTCTGTGTTGGGGACAGAGCTTCACTATTTAGTTTGGACGGTATTTCTGAATGGGTCAGCTGGTAGTGACCCTATCTATGCAGGCAGATCTTGCTCTTGGGTTTTTAGTTGGGCTGAGTTGCTACCTGAGCTCCAAGGTCAGCTAGAGCTGCTGGCTGTACTCTGCACTCTAGTGAGAGCACTGGCTGGGCTTTGTGTTCAGGTGAAACTTCCGGCTAGGCTCTATAATTATCTCTGATTGAGTAGATTTGCAGGCTCTCTTTTCTAGGTGAGTGGTATGCTGTTTGGAATCCATAGTTGGATGGGGCCACTGGCTGGGCTTTAGCCTTAGGGCTGGATGAGGTCTCTTAGGTCACCGCTTGCCCACTTGGGATGGGCAAGGCCAGAGGCTACGCTCTACAGATATGCACAGTTTCAAGCTTGTCTCCCTCCCCAGGCCTAGAAAGAACCTCAGGTTGGGCTCTGAAGCAGGGAAAGGTCACTGCTTGACCACAAGGGTTGCGTGCAGCCAAATATTCTGCTCTGCAGATATGTGGGGACATGAACTTGCCTTTCTATGAGGTTTAAATTACACCACTTTTTGTAATAGCAACAGATTGGAAAGCACCTAATGTTCATTGTTATGGGACTAATTCAGTATATCTATATTTAGAATATCTTGCATCTTTAAAAAGAATTCGGAAGCTCTTTTATACTAATATTTAATGATATTCCATATATTAATGATGTAATATGATGTAAAATGATGCATATTATTATCTTAAAAGTTTGTAATACTCTGTGTGTGAAATACACATACATATATATACTTCCCGATATTGCTTAATGGAGTGACAAAGAACTGACAAAATTGTTCACTTTTGAGGAGGAAACATAGGTGACTGAGTACTGAGGTATGAGGGAGAGTTTTTGCTGTATATAACATTTGAAACATTAAATTTTTGACCCATGTAAGTAAATTACCCAGAAAGACACAGATGTGAAGGAAAGAAGGAGGGAGGAAATGGGGAGTAGGGAAAGATGAAGGGAGGAAGGAAGGAAAAAAGTAATGAAGAAAGGAAGAAAGTTGCCCTTAGGAACTTATACTGGCAGAAGGGGGAGGGTAGGATTAGAAGGAAGCTGTTATTATTTATGTGATTTTTTTTTTTTTTACCATTTGTATATTTTACTTGGATTTAAGGAAAATGTCAATTATGAAGGCCATGTAGCAACATCTGTGACAGAGTGTTGAGATACAATATTTGCCAAGATACCATGGAGTACCGAGTGTTTACATTGCTGATTCTCAACACTTGACATTTTCCTAAGAATTTATCGGTAGTTATGTGAAACCCTGTGTGCTCGCGTTCTCGCTTAAGAAAACATACCAAAATGTAAGGGAGTGAAATTGACATTATTATAATTCTAATCTTGGGTGTGCTATGCTATATTAAAAAAGATAAACCTTAGCAAACTGGGGTAGTTTAAATATGATTAATAACAAATTTAGGTAGAACATCTCACAGTTCATCAGGACATACCAGTGTGATAATATTGAAGCTGAGAACAGCTAATATGTACTGTAATTATGTCCTTATAAAATATGTATGCACATGGACAAAAACAAAAGAAAATGAAAAAAAAAACTGTATTACGTATCGTGTGTAATTTCTCCTAATCTCAGACTCTAAGGTCTTTTCCTTCCTTCCTTTCTTTCTTCCTTCCTCCCTCCCTCCCTCATTTCCTCTTTATTTCTTTTCCTTCCTTCCTTCCTTCCTTCCTTCCTTCCTTCC
>NW_016107761.1:662379-702902 GCF_001604975.1 Cebus imitator
CTCCTTCCTTCCTTCCTTCCTTCCTTCCTTCCTTCCTCTCTCTCTCTTTCTTTCTTCAGCTTTGTTGAGGTCTAACTGACACACAATAAACTGCCAATATTTAAAGTGTAAGCCTTGGTAAGTTTTGACATGTGTATATCCCTGTTAAATTGCCATCACAATCAAGATAATGAACATTTATGTCACACCCCTCCCCAATTTCCTTATGACCCTTTGTAGTCCCTTCCTCTGTCCCTCCCTGCCTTCCATCCCCAAACAACCACTGATCTGGTGTCTGTCATGATAGGTTATCTTACAGATATATATTTTTGTACATTAAAAGTATTTATGCTCCAGTATAAATTTAAGAAGCAGAGTCATTGTTTCATATTGTCACAGTTGGGAGGTAGACTCCTGAAGATTAGAGTGGAGGGGCTTTGTTAGGGATTGATTTATAATCACCACCTGTGGATAGGAAGTGATGGGATGAGAAGAGAAGGGAAGGGAAGGAGAGAGTCAGGGAGAGGGAGAAGTTGGGCTGTGATGCTGTGATGCTGTTTTAACAAAGGCCTCTGTTGGTCCTACAAGAAATTCTGAGATTGCACTGAGTTCCGGTGAATTGGCTGGGACTTTACATCCCTCATGAGCTAGTCACAGGTTATGTGCTGTTCTGGGAAGGGGCCTTGACCTTGGCTGAGGTAACTCTTCAGCTCAGGGCAGACAGCTGAAGCCTGCTGGCGGCACATCACCTGCTTGGGTTTATGTCTAAGGGAGCCTGTGCGGAACATCAGTGCCCCCAATGCAACAATCCTGGTATTTCTCCCATTCTGAGCCATTCTTTGAAAATAACGTTGTTAGATAAACAAAGTTGAAATGTGGGAAGGAAGGGATATGGAAATATTTTCAGAGACTTTCCTATTTTAAAAAGAATTTGAAAGGACAGTGAAAACAATCGTTAAATTTGTGTCAGAAAAGATAATTTATTTGTTCATTAATTCACAGTTTTATTTCACTAGGGCAGAATTTCTCAACCTCAGCATATGGACACATTGGATTGGATAATTCTTGTTTGTGGGGGCTGTTGTGTTTATTGTAAAATGTTTTTGCAACATTTCTGGCCTCTACCAACAGGATGCCACTAGCAGCCCCCTGCCCCCAAATATGCTAATGAAAGAAAACCGATGCAAAGGACAATTATATAATTTAATTTGTATAACATTTTCAGAAAAGACAGGAAGCAGATCAGTGGTTTCTCTGAGGCTAGCAGTGAGAGTGGGGATTGACTGAACACTGGCATAAGGAAACTTTTGAGGTGACAAAATTGCCAAGTGTCTCCTGGTGGCATCAAAATCACTCTGGTTGAAAACCTGCACTGGTGTTTATTGAGTGCCTCCTCTGTCCCATGCACTGTTCTGAGTGCTTGGGGATATAAGCACTCCATATGATGTGGGAGTCAAAAGGCAAAACATCAATTACCAAATTCAGTATAAAGTGTGTTTGTGTGTGTGTGTGTGTGTGCGCACGCGCGCATGCATGTTGGGGGAGGAGTGTTAAGGACATTGAGAACAAATCAGGGAATGCTTCTCAGAGGAAGTGACCCTAATGAAGACTTGAATGGTAGGTAGGAAGTAAGTAGACCGTGGATAGCTTTGTAGTCAGGGTTCCAATTATAGAATACAAGAGACTGCATAGCTTATAAACAACATTTATATCTTGTAGGTCTAGAGGCTGGAAAGTCCAAGATCAGAGAACTAGCAGATATAATGTCTGATGAGAGTTTATTTTCTGGCTCACAGATGGCTGTCTTCTCCCTGTGTCCTCACATGGTAGAAAGGACAGGGAACTCTCTGGGTCTGTTTCATAAGGCCACCTCCCCCCATTTATGAGGTGTCCACCCTCATGATCTAATCATCTTCCAAAGCCCCCACTTCCTAATACCATCACCTTGGGGGTTAGGATTTCAACGTATGAGTTTTGTGGGAACACATACATTCAGTCAATAGCAGAGAGGAAGAACAGGTAGATATTCCATACAGAGCCAGCAACATGTGCAAAAGTCCATTGTTGGAGTCTCGGGGGACTGAGAGAAGTGTTTTTGGCTGAAGGATTTGAAGGAAGGCAACGGTGAGAGATAAGGCTGGAGCTATGGCAGGTAGAGGCAAGGTGAGGTCATGTGACATGTTTCACAGTCTCTTCTGGAATAACCTCAAGATTAATGTGATCTTAAAAACATATTTTATAGAAAAGAAGTAATTAGATTGCCTAAGTACTCAGAATTGCTTCCTGTTGGTATAGAAAAACATATAGGAACTGTTAGTAATTTATTCTTGGGATGAATCACACAGCCACATTTATTTTTATTGTTTAGCAGACACACATACAGCTTATTATATTAGTCACTCTTCTAAGTACTTTATAAATATTAACTAATTTAATCCTCTTAACAATCCTACAAGGTAAGTACTATTTTTTTTTTAGCAACTTTATATATGTGCCATAAAAATCAGCCATTGTAAGTGTACCATTCAATAATTTTTAGTATATTTATACAGTTGTGCAACCATCACTACAATTTAGTCTTGGAATGTTTTAATCATCTCAAAATTTTTTCATTTTTCTTTTTTGATGCCATTTTGTAGTCAACCCTGGTGAGAACCTGCACTCAATCCCACTCCTACCTCCAGCCCTAAGAAATCACTGATCTTTTTTTGTTTTCTTTGTCTTTATAGATTTGTCCTTTCTGGAAATTTCATAGAAATGGAATAATGCAATATATAGGTTTTTTTTACATCTCACTTTTTTTCACTTAGCATAATGTTCTTGAAGTTCATCCATATTGTAGCATGTACCTATAGTTTTTAACTTTAAATTGCTGAATAGTATTCCATTATATAGATGTACCACATTGTTGGTGGACATTTGGATTGTTTCAGGTTTGTTGTCCATTGTGAACAGTGCTGCTATAAATATTTGCATTCAAGACTTGGCATGGACATATGTGTTCTTTTGGGTAGATAACTAGGAGTGGAATTACTCCTAATGGTAAGTTTATGTTTAACTTTTTAAGAAATGGACAAACTGTTCTCCAAAGTGGCTATTTAGGTAGATGCTATCATCATTGTTTCCTTTTTATTAAGGGAGAAACTGCTACAAGATCACAAAGCCTGTAAATGGTGACAGTAGGAAATGAACTTATGCCATTCACCACCAACTTCTGTGGCCTTAACACTAAGCTTTGATGGCTGCTTGCTTTGTTTAAATTGTCATCAGTTTCTAAATAAATAAAGTTTGCCTACTTTCTCTTACCTGATCTTGGTTTCAAAACTGTTAGAGAATATGTTGTCTAGTTCGGTCCATGGAATTGTGCCTGCTGGAATTTCTGTGATGTTCTTTTCCTTTTTTGCTTCTAGGGTAATTCCCTAGGCAAACTTCAGGCCACTCAAGTATTTTTATTTTCATGTTCTTTCTGTGACAAACATGAACAAGCCTAGTGAGTGTTTTGAAAATGAGATTTCTAAACCTCCAGTGATTAAGTCCTCTTTCCTAGACCAATAACTACCTTCCAAATAACATTCTAGCTACTTACTTAGTCTGTGTGGCTGGTGGTTTTCTTTTTAATACAGCAGCTGGTAGCCTACAGACCACTTGCCAGTGACAGTGACAGTGCATGGGCTGTTTGTCAGGAGCTCCTGAGCCTATTGCTCAGAGGACCCTTTGCTTCTGGCTGGTAATTGCCTCCTTCTGATGTTAAAGGTCATCACAGCCATCACCTGTGACTGCTCTCGAGACCTTAGTATGATCACCACCCTCTCTGATCTTCACTTTGCCGAGGATTACAAAAGAATGAGACAGTCCACTCTCTAACATGTTCAGAGCAAACCAGTAAGGAGATGCATTTTGGGGCTTTTAGGTTAACATACACATGACTGAAGATATGTAGGAAGGATTGTTCATGAAGAGATAGGAACTACCTAGACCGAAGACTCAAGCATACCTAAGGTGACAGCAAGATTCCTCTGGGGTCTTTGAGTTCTAGTAATATGTTCTTAGGTCCTGGGTATTTTCTATCTAGGTGCTGTTATTCTGGGAACATAGCTTGCCAAAAATAATACAAGCTACTAAAAGGCACAACTGTGATCTTAACCCAGGTTCCAAATCTTAAGCCCTAAACCATACTGCCCGCCAAGACTCCTTTTCTCCAGAATTTCTTTGTGAGCTTCCAGGCTAAGTGTCTCACTTTCATGTTCTCATGCCATCTGTGCATTCTCTTATCATGGACCTTACCATATTACATTGAAATTATCAATATCCTTCACCATGCTCTAAGTTTCTGCAGGGAGGAAAATACATGTGTGTGTTTTTAACCTTGGATTCAGAGAGACTTGAGTTAATCATCACCTTTAATTTGTAGCTCACTATTGTACATGAAATCTCTCTACCTTCGTGGTTTTTTTTTTTTTTCTTTTTTGGAGATGGAGTCTCACTCTGTTGCCCAGGCTGGAGTGCAGTGGTGTGATCTTGGCTAACTGCAACCTCTGCCTCCTGAGTTCAAGTGATTCTCTTGTCTCAGCCTCCCAAGTATCTGAGACCACAGGCACCTGCCACCAAGCCCAGGTACTTTTTGTAGTTTTAGTAAAGACGAGGTTTTACCATGTTGGCCAGGCTGGTCTTGAACTCCTGACCTCAGGTGATCCGCCTGCCTCAGCCTCTCAAAGTGTTGGGATTACAGCATGAGCCACCGTGCCCGGTCCCCACCTTCATTTTTTTTTTAATCTTACTTTTCTCTTCACTCTTGATTCCCCACTCATATTATTATTGACAACAATAATAGGAATAACAGTGAACACTAACTGCCAGGCATTGTTTAAGCACTTTCTATTACCTCAGTTCTCACAATAACCCCCACAGAGTCATTATTGTTTCTATTTCCCATTTTTTTCAGACAAAGAAACATTACAGAGCAGTTAAGAGACTTGCTCAAACTGACAGAGTAAGTCAGTGGGAAAGCCAGGATTTGAACCCAAGTGGTCTGTCTCCATAAACTATACTCTTTATACACCTCTTCAGACACATGCTGTTTCAGTTGATGAGGTCCTTGGACATAAATATCACTTCCTAAAACGTATAGTATTGTTTTGTGTGTGAGGTGTGGAATTTGTGGCTATTCTAATGCATGCAAAATGGTACCCTACTGTTGCTTTTAAATTACGTATTTCTGGTTACAGATAAGCATGAGCACCTCTTCTGTTTGCTGGCTATTTGGGTTTCCTCTGTGCATTCGTGTTTGTGTGTTTGTATGTGCGCAAATTGTCCTTACATAGCCTACCTAGTGGTTTCTTGTAGCTCTCAGATATTGTTCATCTCTTACCTGCGCCTTTCATTGAATGGAAGTCCAGTCAACTTTTGCCTTGATTTGAGCTTTTAGGGTCTTAATTAGCCATTCCTTACCCTTTGCTCCCAAAGTTATTCTATGTTTTCTTCCGTTAGATTTATACCTTAACCTTCTGCATGAAGATCGCTTATCTACTTGAGTTTACCTCTGTATGAAGTAAAAGGGAGATATCCAGCTTTACTTTTCTCCAAATAGTAAGTCCCATGTCTAGTACCATCTAATAAATATCCTATCCTTTACCCACTTATATGTGGTTCACTTTTATCGCATCTCAAGTTCCCCTGGAAAAACACGTCTGTTTTTCTGCTCATTTTCTTGTTGTATTAGTCTACCTATAACTTAGTATGTCTTTACATCTCATAGAGATATTAATTGTTCAAGAACTCTTATTACTCTAAGTTTTAGAGTAAGTTGTTTGGTTCATCAAAAAGTTAATACATTATTTCTGGAAAGATCTAGTAAATTTGTTGGTAGATCAATTCCTTTCTTCTATGTGATTTTTATTTACATTTTTATCCTTATTTCCTAGCATAGTATCTTACATGCTTAATAAATATTTATAGAACTGAACTATTGTTGAACTAATTTATGATCTCCTTTTAGTGACTGGGCAGGAGAACAAATTATGTAATGATGGAGGTCAGATTTGGGTGAGAAAAGACAGAAGACGAGCGAAAGGCCAAGGAATTGACCCCCTTCTGTAACAGGGACAACTGTGGCTTTGGTTTTAATTCTTATAATAACTCACTAAGATTAGCAAGTCCTGACTGAGAATAACTTCTGCATGGAGCTTTACAAGTGGCTTCACGTGAGGGCCAGTAGCTGGGTTTCCAGTAGAATTTCAAAGTAAAATATGTAACTTAAACTAGGAGATGACGGAAGGAGAAATGCTATCCGTTAATTCATATAATCGAATTAGCAGTTTTTTGAATGTCAAGTTGCAAATACTGCTGCAGAAAAGGTTTGCGCTACACAAATGAGGAGCCCGCCATCTAGTGGCAATAAATCTGCATACCACTGGAACTCTCGTCCTGAGTAATAGGACACACTATAGTGGTTACTGTAGGCTACGCACTATTCTAAGAATTCTACACATTACAACAATAACACTGTGAGGCATAGCTTATTATTACCCCCCATTTTAAAGATGAAGAAATTGAAACTTAGAGGAGTTAAGCAATTTGCCAAAGTCACAGAGCTAATACTGTGTTGAAATCTAGACTGTGTGGCTCGAGAAACAATATATTCCAACTATTTGCTACTATGCCCAAAAGAAAAAGAGTGTGGTATGCTAGGATTGTCTCCTACCAGCTAGAGCAAGTGAATGGTGTGCATTCTTTCCAACGCCACATTCAGTGACATCACACTGGTAGTTTCAGTTCTGTCATAGTGACAGTGTTTACACAATGAAAATCAGAGAATTCTACACATTCAGGCTTCGTTTTTTGCCCTGCTTCACCCCCTAGAGAGCTGGTTTGCAGGGTGAGAAAGACTAAGAATCAAGAGACATATCCATAAGCTTTCTTTAGGAAGGCTGGAAAAGAGATTTGGAAAGTACTGAAAAACTGGTTTTTGTAAAAAATCAGATAAAGAGATCTAGAGACTTTTCTTCTGATATTTTGTATTAGATCAGAAATAGGTAGTTTATGACTAATGTAAAACTTCCTGAAATAAAGAGAGTCTTACTGCAGAGTAATATGCAGATGCTCAACTTCTTTATGAGGAAAGAACACAAAACAGTTACAGAGGCTCTGTTGCAAAGTGCATATTAAAAATGGCAAAGAAACAGATGAGTCAGAAAAAACAAGCAGAGCTATTTTTTTTTTTAAAAGGGGAACTGAAGCTAAATAAAACAGGACCTACTTAAAGTTTCTTGAGATGGGCAAAATTGCATTGTCTATCTCAAGAAATTTTAAGTAGGTCCTGTTTATTTATTGTGTATTTAATCTCCAAAATTCAGAGAACAAATACATCAATGCCAGTTTGAAGGGGATCAAGTCACACACTGAGAATAGCCATGACATTTAGGGGAAATGACTCAAAGTTGCTACAATTTCAACTTCTTCCACTTTTCTAAATGCTTGGAGTGGAGACACACACACACACACACACACACACTCCTAATCGGGAAGAGACTTTTATTGTATTCTTGCCGACTACATTCAGTAAATAACACCTTGAAGAGATATTACAATGTTGTAAGTATAGTCACCAACAACCTACATTATGTTACAATGTGTAAGAAGAACACATCTGAGATTTTTTCCTCACAGAATCTGTGGTAGAAAAGACATGTTAGAAATTCCAGCTCCTGTCCCTCCCCACCCTTTTTTTGGGGAGGGCATGCCTCTATAGCCCCTCCTAAAGGAATAGGTGCAACAGATTATAATCTGGTCTCCTTGCTATAATTTAGGGATGAATCCCTAACTCAAGCGGTGTTATACTCTGAGAATTTAAAGATACAGGAAACATAGTATTGTATACTGGAGCTGCAAGACTGTTTAGAGTTGGAGCCATGGCAAACTGAAATTATAAGGGGCCACAGACTATAATGAACATCCCTCCAGTGGAAGGAGATTTGAAAAGATGAGCCCAGAGCAGATGTACAGAAAGATGCAGAGGTAAGAGCTATTTAGTGAGAAAGCTGATGGAAAGAAGAGAGAAGGAAGGAGACAAGAGGGATGAAAGAGGAGAAGAGAGAGGGAGACTCCCTAATGGCTTTTAGTTTTCATGATGCTCAGTCATATTTCCTGCAAATGCCTGAATGGGGCTCCATGAGAGCCCTTGAATCATTTTAATAATTCTCTTTTACTTTTGCTTCTTTGAGTTGATTTTTATTTCTTGCATCCAAATGATCCATGATTAAGTATCATCAAAGTAAATTAGAGTAGATAAGTACAGGAATCAGCAAACACCCAGCAGCAGCTGCTGTTGTCCTCTGAGCCAGAACATTCCTGGAATGTATATTTCAGGAAATTACATATATATCTATTTTTAAAATAACATTAGTTTCTTTCTTCTTGGTAATAAAGCTAATGCAAAGAGATGTCATCAAATGGTTGCTCAGAGGTCCTGGCACTTGCCTCTTCCACAAAGAAGGACCAAAACAATAAAGAGATAATAACCACAAGTTGAATAGGAGCATCTAAGTGAGAACACTGAAATTTAGCACAGAGGTGACACTCTTTCAAGCATAGAAACTCAACATGGCAGCATAGAGAGACAAGTGAAACAGCTGGCTGGGATTATCTTGGAGCTGAGAAGGACTCACCATTTTGAGGAAAAGCTAATCAAGGGATACATAGCAATTTATATTCTCATCACAAACACCAGCAGCTCTGATTACAGGAGAGCCAGGTCTAGTATAGGGAGCTGCCTGCGTCCATATATCTACATTGTTCCAGAGAGGACATTTACACCGAGTTTTACTCATGAGACCCAAATTACCACAGCACAGCACCATTTTGGAAGCAGAGTTACCACCAGACTGCATTCTGGCCTGGGACCCAATAGGTCTTGCATCTCCATAGCCCGTGGGCTTCACCAATACCCCTCAACATGCACTCAGAGGGCTGCAATGTTACAACACCAGCTAGACCCAGCAGTACAGCTGTATCCCTGCCACCCCAGTCTGTGCAGCACCCTACATTCTTAGGAACAGGCACACCAAGCAGTCTAGCATACCAGGAAGGCTGTCTCAAAAGATGGGGAGCCAAAGCATGTGCTCCCTAGAACCTGAGGCCTGCCTGCCTGTGGCTGCCACTGTCACTGGTGGTCCCCAATCCCTCCAGCAGTAGAGATTCTGTGTACCACCCAGGGGACCCAAAATCAGAATGCCTGGACCCACTGCCACTACCACTAGTGCCTATGCATGGTGCCCAAGGGCCCAAGGACCAACCCACCCAGTGCCCACCACTACCAATGTCAGAAAACCTGCCCCTTCAAGCAGTGGGGCTGCCACATACCTGCATGTTCCTACTAGGGGCCCAAAGACTGGCCTGCTCAGTGTCTTCATTTCCAGCAAAAGTTTTCCACAGCCCCACAAACAACTATCGTATAAGTAAATGAGGAACTTGTAGATACCACTGATGTTGATTACAGCCAAAGAAATGATATGGAAATTGCACTATTGCACTCACTCAGAAATAAAGCCAAAGCAACCTACCCAACTAAGACTACAAATACATACACAGGAAAACTATTTCCCTATTAAAGCTATTTAATCAAATTAGAAGAAATGACTGTTTTACCAAATGCATGGATATCAACACAAGAACACAAAAAACATGGAAAAGCAAAGAAATATGCTTCCAAAGGAACGCAATAACTCTCCAATAACAGACCCCACAGAAAAGGAAATCTATGAAATGTCCAAAAATGAATTCAAATTAATGATCTTTAGGAAACTCAGCAAGATACAAGAGAACACAAATAGGAAATACAGAGAGATAAGGAAACAATTAATGACCCGAATGAGAATTTTAAAAAGGAATAGATATAATTAAAAAGCCACATAGAAATTTCAAAACTGAATAATTCAATGAATAAAATAAAAGTACAGTTGAGAGCTCCAGCAATAGACTGGATCAAGCAGAAGAATTTCTGAACCTGAAGACAGATATTTTGAAATAGCCCAGTCAGGCAAAAAGATATAAAGTACCAAAAAAAGAATAAAAGGAATGAAGAAAACCTGCATGACATATGGGACACTATTAAGTGAACAAATATTTGCCTTTTGAGAGTTTTGGAAGATATGGGAAAAGGCACAGAGAACATATTTAATAAAATAATAGTTGAAAATGTCCTGAGTCTTGTGAGAGATACAGACATCCAGGTAAAGGAAGCCCAAACATTCCCGAATAGATTCAACCCAAAAAGGTCCTCTTCACAGCACATTGTGGCTAAACTGTCAAAAGGCAGAGACAAATAGAGAATTCTAAAAACAGCAAGAGAAAAGTGTCAAGCCACATATAAGGGAATCCCCATCAGACTAACAGCAGATTTTTCAGCAGAGACTTTACAAGACAGGAGAGAATGGGATGACATATTCAAAGTGCTGAAAGGGAAAAAAACCCCTGCTAGCCAGGAATACTATGCCCCACAAAGCTATCCTTCATTAATGAGGGAGAAGTAAAGTCTTTCTCTGACAAGCAAAAACTGAATTTATTACCACTAGACTTGCCCTACAAATGCTTAAAAGAGTCCTACATCTGGGAGTGAAAGGACAATATCTACCATCCTGAAAACACACAAAAGTATAAAACTCACTGGTAGATCAGAAATATGAATGAAAGAAAGAAAGGAATTAGACATTATCAATACAGAAAATCACCAAAAATAAAAAATAAGAGAGATAGAAAAGGACAAATGATATGCAAAACAATTAACAAAATAACAGGAGCAAGTCCTCATATCTCTGTAACAATCTAGAATGTAAACAGTTTATATTTCCCATTTAAAATATATACACTAGCTAAATGGATAAAAAAGATGTAACTACATGCTGCTTTCAAGAAACTCACTTCACCAGTAAAGAAACACATAGACTGAAATTGAAAAGATGGAAAAAACATGTTTTATATAAATGGAACCAAAGTACACATGAATAGTTACACTTATATCAGACAAAATAGACTTTAAGTCAAAAAGCATAAGAGATAAAGTCAGTATAAAATGATAAAGGAATCAATTCAGCAAGAGGACATACAATTGTAAATATATATGCACTCCACACTGGAGCACTCAGATATGTAAAGCAAATGTTGTTAGAGCTAAAGAGAGAGAGATAGGTGTCAATACAATAATAGGTAAGAACTTCAGCAGCCCACTTTCAGCTTTGGACAGATTCTCTAGGCAAAATCAACAAAGAAACATTGGACTTAAACTGTTCTGTGGATTAAACAGATCTAATAGACATTAACAGAATGTTTCATCCAATAGCAGCAGAATATACATTTCATCAGCACATGAAACATTCTCTGGGATAGACTATATATTATGCCACAAAACAAATCTCAAGAAATTTTAACAAATCAAAATCATGTTGAGTATCTTCTAAGGCCACGATAAAATAAAACTAGAAAACAACAAGGGGGACCTCAGAAATTGTTAAAAATACATGGAAATTAAACAGTGTATGCTCAAACAAGCATGGATCTATGAAACAATAAGAAGAAAGTAAATTTTTTTTAAACAAATGAGAATAGAAACAAAACATACCAAAACCTATGGGATACAGCAAAAACATTACTGGGAGAACTTTATAGGAGTAAATGCCAACATGAAAAAAGTAGAAAGAGTTTGAATAAACAATCTCAAAATGTATCTCATGGAAGTAGAGAAGCAAGAACCACTCAAACTTAAAATTAGTAGAAGGAAGGAAGTAATACAGATCAGAATAAAACTAAATAAAATAGGGACAAAAATACAAAAGATTTATAAATTGAAAGTTGTCTTTTTGAAAAGATAAACAAAGTCAACAAATCACTAGCTAGACTAAGAAAAAAGGGGGAAGAAATAAAATCAGAAATAAAAATGGAGACATTACAACTGATAGCACAGAAATAAAAAAAAGATCATTAGAAACTATTGTAAACAACAATACATCAACAGACTGAGAAACGTAGAGGAAATAAGAAAATAGATAAATTCCCAGACACATACAACCTACAAAGATTGAACCAGGAAGAAATAGAACACCTGGACAGACTAATAATGAGTAATGAGATTTAATCAAATCTCTTTTTCTTTATAAATTACCTAGTCTTGGGTATTTCTTCATAACGATATGAAAATGGACTAATACAGTCATATATTGTATGATAATGAGTAATGAGACTTAAACTAACTTCTTTATAAATTATTCAGTCGGGCATTTCTTCATAGCAATATGAAAATGGACTAATACAGTCACATTTGTATAATTAAAAGTTTCCCAACAAAGAAAAGCCCAGGGCAGAATGGCTGTACTGCTGAATTCTCCCAAACTATTAAAGAAGAACTGACATCAACTCTTCTCAATCGATTTTAAAAAATTGAAGAACAGGGAATTTTTCCTAACTCATTCCAGTAGGCCAGCATTATTCTTATACCAAAGCCAAACAAAGGCACAACAAAAAAAGAAAAAACAACAGGCAATATCCCTGATGAACACACAAACAGAAGTCCTCAACAAAATATTAGCAAACTGAATCCAACAGTACACCAAAAAAATAGTGCACACCATGATGAAGTGGGTTATCCCAGGGATGCAAGAATGTTTCGACAGATGCAAGTCAATAAATGTGATATATCACATCAACAGAATGAGAGACAAATGCAATATGATGATCTCAATAGATGCAGAAAAAGCATTTGATAAAATTCAACATCCATTCATAATAAAAACTCTCTACATAGGAACTTGGGAGTTTAGGAACAGAAGGAACATACCTGAATTATGCATAGAAGGAATTTACCTAAACACAATAAAGTCATCTATGACAAATCCACAGCTAACATCATACTGAATGAGGAAATGCTGAAAACTTTTCCTCAAAGGGCCAGAACAAGGATGCCCACTCTCACCACTCTTTTTCAACATAGTACTATAATTGGGCAAGAGAAAGAAATATGGAGGGTGTCCAAACTGGAAAGAGGAAGTAAAATTGTTCCCTCCGCTTTTTTTTGTGGATGACATGATCTTATATACAGAAAACCCTAAAGACTCACCAAAACAAACAAACAAACAAAACAAACAAAAACTGCTAGGAAAAATACTGATAAATTCAGTAAAGTTTCAGGACACAAAATCAAAACATAAAAATTAGTAGTGTTTCTATACACCAATCACCAACTCATTAAAAAAGAAATGTAGAAAATATTCTCATTTACAATAACTACAAAAAAAAATAAAGTACATAGGAATAAATTTAACCAAGGAGGTGAAAGTTATATGCAATGAGAACCACAAAACCCTGATGAAAGAAATTGAAAGGGGACACAAACCAATGGAAAGACATTCCAGGCTCACGGATTAGAAGAATTAATATTGTTAAAGAGACCATACTATTCAAAGTGATCTACAGATTCAATTTAATCTCTATCAAAATACCAGTGACATTCCTCACAGAAATAGAAAAAGGAATCCTAAAATTTGTATGGAACCACAGAAGATCCTGAATAACCAGAGCAATCCTGAGCAAAAAGAACATAACTGAAAGCATCACACTATCTGACTTCAAAATATACTACAAAGTTATAATAGCCAAATCAGAATGGTATTGGTATAAAAATGAACACAGAGACCAATGGAACAGAATAAAGAACCCAGAAACAAATCCAGGTATAAATATTTACAGCCAACTGATTTTTGGCAAAGGTGTCAAGCACATACACTGGGGAAATAACACGCTGTTTGATAAATGGTTCTGGGAAAACTGAATATTCATAAGCAGAGGAATGAAACCAGATCCCTATCTCTTTATATATACAAAAATCAACTCAAAACAGATTAAAGACTTAAATGTAAGACCTAAAACTATAAAACTGCTAGAAAAAAACATAGGGGAAACACTCCAGGACGTTGGTCTAGGCAAACATTTTATACCTGTGACTCTAAAACACCAACAACAAAACCAAAAATAGACAAATGGGACCATACTAAACTAAAAGCTTCTGCACAGCAAAGGAAGCAATCAAGAGTTCAGACAACCTGTAGAATTAGAGAAAATATTTGCAAGCTGTACATTTAGCAATGTAGTAATATCCAGAGTCTGCAAGGAACTCAAACAACTCAATAGCAAAAGACCCTAACAATCTCATTAAAAAGTGGGCAAAGGATCTGAATAGTCATTTCTCAGAAAAGACATACAAATGACCAGCAAGAATATGAAAAAATGTTCAACATTACCAGTCATCAGGGTAATGCTGTTTGTTGCAGCACTATTCACAATAGTTAAGATATGGAATCAACCTAAATATTCATCGACAGGTAAGTGGATAAACAAAATGTGGTATATATACACAGTGGAATACTATGCATCCACAAAAGAGAATGAAGTCCTGTCATTTGCAGCAACACAAGTGAGCTTGGAGATGATTATATTAAGTGAAATAAGTCAGAGATGAAAAGAAATACTGCATATTTACACTTATGTGGGAGCTAAAAAAAGTTGAGTTCATAAAAGTAGAGTAGAGTTGTGGTTATTAGAGGCTAGGAAGGGTTGGGAGTGGATTAGAAGAGGTTGGCTGACAGATGAATTACAGCTAGATAGGAGGAATAGGCTTTAGTGCTTTATAGCATTGAGTGAATATAGTTAACAGTAACTATATTTTCAAAAGCTAGAAGAGAGGATTTTAATGTTCCCAATATAAAGAAATGATACAGTTTTGAGGTGTGGACATGCTAATTAGCCTAATTTTATGATTACACATAGTATACATGTATAGAAATATCACTCATAGATATTTACTGTTATTACATGTCAATTAAAAATAGAAGGGAAAAAACTTGAATTAGAGGAAATGTATACCAGAAGAATGATGTATGTTTTGGTATATTTCAGATAGTGTGGATTTCAAAGATGGATCATGAAGCCCAATTAATTTTAATAGGTACTAAAAATGTAGCTGGAATCAAAAGAACCCACAAAATCTTTTGGGCTAAAGGTACTAGAAATATTTAAATTATATAATAAACCTCCTCAGAAGTCTTCAATAGTGTGTATTGGCACTATGTTAATGGTTGAATAATGGCCACATAGAGGATGTACCATTACCTGCTTTTGTGTAGGTTTGAAATTTTCCAAAATTAAAATTCAAAAATATTACCTAACCATCAGGCCCTTTCAATGATTATACTTAGCGGAGTGAATAGAATGAAGCATCAAGACCTGCCAGAAAAGGTAGCCCTGAGATGCAGTGTGAAGGGCTTTGCAGGCCAGTGAGAAAGTTTTTGCATAATGAGAAGCCTTTGGAGGATATTAAGCAGATGGTGTGTGTGTATGAATGTGAATGTGTGTAGATGTGAATGTCTATATGGGAGTAGGTGTGAGTGTGTATGTTAGGCGCGTGTGTAAGAGTATATGAGTGTGTGTGTGTGCATGTGCAGTTCAAGTGAATGTGTATAGGTTTCCTGCTCATACAGTCATGCAACTGGTGTGAATATCATAGCTGTAGTTGAAAGGTAATACTTGAAGTCTGAATTTAGCCTCAGTCCTTTGGGTGGAGCTTAGGGTGACCAGCTGTCCCAGGTTATTCAGGACAGAGAGGTTTTCTGGGATATGGAACTCTGAGTTTTTAAAATCTGAGTGGTTAGTCACCTTAGTAGTGGCAATGGATAAAGGGTACAAATTGTGAGTAGTTCTA
This sequence comes from Cebus imitator, assembly GCF_001604975.1. NCBI lineage: Eukaryota > Metazoa > Chordata > Mammalia > Primates > Cebidae > Cebus > Cebus imitator. The sequence continues at coordinate 678,098 of NW_016107761.1, forward strand.
TGTTTGAATAGTGCTTGGTGGATAAGGAAATAAAGAAAAATCAGGCAGCTGAATAGATATGGAAGTCAAGGATGAAGATCTTTAAAACAGAGAGAGTGTCTAACAGTGCCCCGCCCTTAAGGGGATCAGAGACGATGGAGACTCAGGCCACAGGTTTGAGTTTTGAAAATATTATTAACTTACTCAGATTAGGACTTATCAGGCATGTTTTTTGTTATTTAGACTTCAAACAACAACAGCAACAACAACAACAAATTTCTGCCATTGGGTACAATTAATGTGATTAGTGCCAAAAACGTAAATTAGAATATAGACACAGGACTTAGTGAAATAACTCATGAAAGATAAAATATTGAGGCAAAGATGTTTGAATCACTTAACAATTTGATTAGATAACAAAGAGGTTAAGGCCATTTCTTGTAGTATTTGGAGATATTTAATTTTTACTATGTTAAGATAAGTCTCACATAAATCTTAACAAATCTTAGTCAACTCTTATGAGCAGAGTGTGAGTGTTAGGTGGTGCTATTCCACTGAGCAGTGAGATGAGGGAAGAATGGGCCTATGAGGTCTTGGTACTTTCTGCATATCACATTGCCACTTCCTCCCTGACAAGTATTTCTATCACTCATGGTCTCAGCTGCACTCAGGGCTGCCAGCTATAATCTGTTATCCAGCTACTGGTTTGAATAAATCAATGATTTATTTGCAGTCTCCTAGAACTGTAGGCAGGAAATGCAAACAGCAGCTTTCCCTCGGGAGGGCTGAATGTAATGGGACCCTTTTCTGTTTTGCATCCTCAGGCTCTGATGGGAATCTCTGAGGTTGCTCAGTGGAAAATTTCTTTTTCTCTCAGCCCTGATCTCTCCTGAAGGGCTCAGTAAGACTGAAGGAAAAGGATTCCATCCTGAGTTCTCTCTGCTCCCCATGGTGAAGGAAACAGAGAAGGAAGGTCAGGATTAAAAAATTGTTTTTAGAGGATAGGAGTTTTAATTGTGGACATTTAGGGTTTAGGGTACCTTCCTGACTCCACAGTACATAGACTTCTACTCAGGAATTTTCCACATTGTAATTTAATCCAGTATTCTTTTCCAGCCTGTGTACTCTTAGAGGGTGAAATTTTTGTTGAGTTGATCTTTATTTGCTAAAAATGCATTAAGAAATACATTTTTCTTGAATGGATAAATGCACTCATCTTTGTATGGTGGTTTACAGTTTGTCATAGACATATTATTTTGTTTGAGTCTCCCAGCAGCCCTGTGAAGTGGACGTTATGATTATTTCTGCTTTCCAGATGGGGAAACTGAGGCTCAGAGAGGTTTAGTGACTTTCCCAAGATCACACAGAATGGGGACTGAAGTCTAGGTCTTTGACACTAAGTGTAGGTTCTTTCTACACACCACGCTAAACTCTAAGCCTTTCCTATCATCATACAATGAAGCAGTCTTTTGTTGAGTCATCTAAAAAGAACACACAAATACAAACATTGCCCTGCTGGATCAAATTCACAAGGAGAACCACAGCCTAGTGTTCAACCTCAACAGAGATGGTTTATAGAGGCATGACTATTTCAAGCTCGTTTCAAACTCATGGTTACCAAGTGAGTAGCTTCAGGGTCATCGTTTTCAAAGCCTTAGATAGAAACAAATTTGGGGCTATGTGTTTGCCCTTAGCAGGTGGGAGACAGGGGACTATAACATTAGCTTTTTGAGCTTTTTGTTTATTTATTTATTTATTTATTTATTTATTCAAAGAACTAGTGGATTGTGTTTTAAAGACTGCACAGGGACAGAAAAACTGGAGAAATTGAAAGTGGCAAAAATACTGGGGAAGTTGCCACGTTCAAAACACCGCACAAATTTCCACAATAAGTATCCCTGGTTTTGCAATGAAGTGTGACTGGGGCCTAGGGCACGCTATGCCTTCAGGAGTTGGAGAACATGTCTGAGTGAAGGGGCTGCAACTGCAGCCTGGGAGCAAATCTCATCCACTCATTCGTTTTGTTTTGTGTAGCCCACAATCCACTCAACCAAAATTTCACCCTCTGAGAGTGCACAGCTAGGAAAGAATGGACATAGCTATGCTCCAACAGAATTTCATATCATGAAATATTAATTTTTTTCAACCACTTAAAAATGCAAGAAGCATTTACTAAATATGTATTTTTAAATGGTTGAAAAAATTAAAAGAATAATATTTTACGACGTGAAAATTATTTGAAATTCAAATTTCAGCCTCTGTAAACAAAATTTTGTTGGAGCACACCCATGTCCATTCATTTGTTTTTTGAATCTGGTGGCTTTTGTGCTGCAACAGAAGAGCTGAATTCTTCTGGGAGGGACTGCATGTGGCTGACAAAGCCTAAATTATTTACTCTCTGATCCTTCACAGAAAAAGTTTGCTGACCCCTAACCTATTGCCCTGACACTCAAATAACTGTTGGGGAGCTAAACTATGGAACACCACATGTCCTTCATTTCTGCCATTGTCAGGAAGGGAACGGGAATCCAATTCTTAAGGCCACCCTATACTTTTCACCTGCCGCTTGGATTGAACTAGTGGATCTGTGGCCACGTTCTGCCACCAAGCTTATGGGACTAAAAAGGCTGAGCCTTCTGTGTGCATTTGGCCCAATCTAGTTTGGCCTTTTCATATCTGGCCTGCTTTAAATATCTCATTCTAGATGCCTCTCAGCCTACTGTCCTACCCGTTAGAATACTAACAGCTGGCCGGGCGCGGGGGCCAGGAGCTGAGCAAAACAGGTGCTCACTTACTCTGGCCTCTTTCTTTTCTCTTTCTGCTTCCTGCCCACTTCACTCTTTTCCCTGCATTCTTTCTTTCCTCTCTGCTCACTTTGTTCCCTTTCATTCGGAGAAATAAAGCATTCAGGCCGGGTGTGGTGGCTCACGCCTGTAATCCCAGCATTTTGGGAGGCTGAGGTGGGTGGATCAAGAGGTCAGGAGTTCAAGACCAGCCTGGCCAAGATGGTGAAACCCCGTCTCTACTAAAAGTACAAAAAAATTAGCTGGGTGCAGTGGCAGGTGCCTGTAATCCAAGCTACTTGGGAGGCTAAGGAAGAAGAATCGCTTGAACCTGGGTGGCAGAGGTTGCAGTGAGCCGAGATCATGCCACTGCACTCCAGCCTAGGCAACAGAGTGAGACTCTGTCTCAAAAAAAAAAAAAAAAAAAAAAAAAAAAAAAAAAAAAAAAAAAAAAAAAAAAAAAAGCATTCAGTTGACCTTCACATATCCATCTGCCATCCTATAACTCATCTCTGTCTCCAAACATCCTCTCTAGACTATTGGTTTTTACCCATTCCCTCCCTTTTGGCATCATCTTCTGGAACTCCTGGGATCAGGATGTCACTCTATCACTCCACTGATAATAGCACACATGGCCTTTGTTTAGTCAAATCCAGAGCCTTTTTCTTCACCCATTACTTGCGTTGGAACCTCTGCAGCACTTGATAATTTCCAGCAGCCTTTCTTTCCTGCATCTTCTTCCTCTGTAGCTACTTTCGTTCCCTTTCTACCCCATGCACTGAGTGCTGTGCTGTGCTTCACCAGCCCTAACTGTATGTTAGTTGGCTGTCTTAAGTAGGATGATCATGTAATTCTTCATCCAGACCGTGATATTCTTGAGAATTAAAGGGTGCTCAATTGACAACAGACAATAAACAGAGATTGGCCCTGGCAAACCAATATGTCTGGCCACCCTCTCCTTAAGGCTCAGGGGGAAAAGAAAGTGGAGAGATCTCAGGGCAAGATGTGAATGAACATAGTTCAAGTCACTTTCAAAGTCCATCTTCAGGTTTCTTGGTTATTTCTGTTTAGAATCTCAAGTTAAAAATTCAGCTTCATATTCATAAAAGGGTCAAGTTATCTGAGAAGTGTCAGAGCAGGTTTGGGAGAAAAGAGAGGGTGAGGAGAGAGTTCTACCTGAGGAAAAGGCAGAGGTGATTGGACCAGGTCCTGCAGTCCTCCCTGAGTTCATCACAGAGTCTGCCCTTTTAGGTAAAGAAGAACTTGGTGCTGAAACCGCTTCCAGGCTCTTTTCAGCCCAGGGTTGCCCAAGATCAGTTGTACTGAGTGGCTTGCAGGGTAGGCAGCCATGATGATCTTGCACAAAATATTCCAGTAACTGTAAGTGTCAAAAATGTTGGACATGGAAAGAAATAGGGCGATTGCATTGAAAACGTAGAGGATGAGAAAGTAGCTGGTGGCTTTGATGGCCCCTATGTGAGCCTTCATGCTGGGGTCCCTGGACCCCGTGGAATTGCTTTCCATGTGTAAGGTGTGTCTCTTGAGAGAGAGGATCAGCAGAGTAGCTGCCAGGATGAACATGATCAGAGGGATGAAGAGCCCCATGTTATAGAAAAAAAACAGGTTGACCATATTGGTTTCAGAGAAGTACTTCTTCTCCGTGGAGTTGGAGGAGGGGATAGGAATGGAGCTATTCACATACACATTGAAGACATCTTTAGAGAATGGAAAGCTGAAGCTTAAGGAAACCAACACTGACAGCCTCAAAAGCCAAGGCATCAGCACTATGATTTTCCTCTTCATCAGGAAGAACAAAGGGTGATTGAAGTTTGCAATTCTAAGACAATAGAAGACATTGAGCCAGGCAGCAAGCCAGAGGTTGGAATGATTCAGAAAGACAATGATGACTTTGAAGAGGGTATACACTGCGTTTTGGTTATAAGCAATTCGGAATAGCAGAGTGAAAATGTTCTCCAGCATCATCCAAATCTGTAGCAAGAGCCTGGAAATGCTCAGCATCAACATAATGTAGTCACCAGTGGGGAGTGTTTTGCCCCTGGCCCACTCAGCCCCATAGATGGCCGTGATGAAGCCACTCCCAAGGATGCCAATGATGCACTGTATTCCGGAGACCACCAAGGTGAAGGTGACCTTGAACCTGGATATATCTTTATCTGTGGCATCTGTATTCACCGTTGCCATTCTCTGTGATCTTGACTTTCGGGTTTCTGCGCCAAGACTGCTCTGCAATCTTCTGAACCTTGCTCAATGTTTTTATAATTTTCGCTCCCCTCGTTAATGGTTATTTACAATTTTTCTCAATTTGTTTATCACATGACTACAAGTTAGAGCCTTCACATGCAAATGATGAGAGGATCTGGTTACTGGCTCTGTCTCAATTTTTCATAAAGATACATTTGTCTTGGACTTTCAGAAGCTCACTGAAAATAATTTGAGACATGTTTCTAGCTCAGCACCTTCCTATCTTATTTACTTTTAAGTCCACATTTACCTGATGAGGCATGAATAGTAGGCCATTTTACTTGTCTCACAAGATCTCTGTTACCTGCTAAGTTATCTGTAAAAGCTCATATAGCTTTTAAAATTTGTTTTCCCCACTTCTCTTCTTGTCTCTCTTACTTTGGAAGAGATTTTTATTTTGATAGTTACCATGTTTGTGAATAAGAGATTCCCATAAGCTCATATATGAACATCTTTTACTTAGAATTGAGTTTCTTCCAAGAAGGCCTGCTATTATAATGTTCTCAAGTAGTGTACAGAACAGCCAAAATTGGATGCTATTTGAGTTGGAGACAACGCAGTCTCCATAGTCCCAGTTTTCATTGTTTGTGTACATGTCATCAGTTTCAGCTTGCTGAGATCCACATGACTATTTGAGCTCAGAATCAGGAAGAATGAGCCTGGGGAGAATTCAGTGTTCTGGACATGGTGTTGAAGTTCAGAAACGTGATAAGGTACTATAGCTTGAAATTTAATTTCCTACTTTTTAATCCTGGCTGTGAACCAGAATGAACTCTGACAGTTTACAAGAATATGTAGATGCCCAGGACTCATCCAAATCTAGGAAATCAGAATCTGGACTAGGGCTCAGGCATGCTATCTTTTAAAAAAGCCAAAAGGTTTTATTGCTCATAGTCAGGATTGAGAACCAAAATCTTAGCTAGAAACCAATGAGCCTTGGGTCAGATTTGGCCTGTAGTCATTTTACCTTGCATTGGCTAATGCCATACAGCATTAATCCACCAGTGCACAACTTTTTTTTTTTTTTTTTTTGGAGGCATTTTATTGGCCAACATTTAAACTTAGGAGATTACTTATATGTACACACAAAAAAAATCTACCTTCTCTTGAAAAATTGGAAGATTTGGCAGTATTGGGTCTTCACAGTCAACTGGCCAAAGCAGAGTAGTGGCTGCCCGTTTTAAACAAGGTATATACTTTTCAGTTTGTTGACAATACTAATTCCTAGCGTCTTCTTGACACAGAAGCAGAGTGCCAGTTATCATTTTTCAGTGTGCTTGCCCTGTTATTTCTATTTGATCTTTTTTTTTTTTTCTTTTTGAGACTGGGTCTCACTCTGTCATTCAGGCTGGAGAGCAGTAGCATAATCATGGCTCACTGCAGCCTTGACTTCCATGGCTCAGGTAAATCTCCATACTTCAGCCACCTGAGTAGCTGGGACTACAGGTGCACACTACCACACCTGGCTAATTTTTGTATTTTTTGTAGAAACAGGGTTTCACCATGTTGGCCAGGCTGATGTTGACCTCCTGGGCTCAAGCAATCCTCCCACCTCAGCCTCCCAAAATACTGGGACTATAGAGTTGAGCCACCATCCCTGGCCTTGGCCCATTATACTTTTTTATAATATAAATGGAGGAATGATAAAAATGGATTTCCCCACCCCAAATTAATTTTATTTAAAATAAGGAAGTTGGCTGGGCGCAGTGGCTCATTCCCGTAATCCCAGCACTTTGGGAGTCCAAGGAGGAGGATTGCTTGAGCTCAGAGGTTTGTGGTCAGGCTGGGCAACATGGTGAAACCCTGTCCCTGCCATAAATATAAACAAATTAGCCAGGTATAGTGACACACCTGTGGGCTCAGCTACTGGGAAGTCTGAGGTGGGAGGATCCTTGAGCCTGGGAGGCAGAGGTTGCATTGAGCTGAGATAGGGCTATTGCACTCCAGCCTGGATGACAGAGCCAGACCCAAAATAAATAAATAAATTATTTTGAGCCAGTCTCAAAAATAAATTAATTAAATAGGGAGTCAGAGATTTATTATTATTGTGAAAATGTCTGATGTTATTAGATCATATTTGTATAGAAAGCACCTGGCAAAGCAACATATTTCAAAATTAAGAAAGCATTGTTTAGAGAAATTAAAACTTATATCAACACAGAGATTTGTATGAGAGTGCTCATAGCAGCTTTATTCTTAATAGAACTGGAAACAAGGTTTGTTGGTAGGTTCTGAATCTCCTGTAAGAGACTCATTAACTTCAGTTAGTTCTCCTAATTGAGGCCAGTAGTATTTGTCAGCGGCTTTCACATGTTCCAAAGCATTAAACTCATTTTTTGGTTTATTCTGTCCCAACATATGCAAGTTTGTAATAAATGATATCTCCCCAAATTGCTGGCACACAGTTGTTAACTTCCATTGTTCTGGTACTGTTTTCTATTGGTCTTCATTCATGTGTTTTTCTGATTTTAAGAAGTGGGAACAGAAGGAAATGTTGGGCAGGGTCTGCCTGCAGCCCTAGGGGCATAGGCAAGAGGAGCAGGGAGGGGATCAGCCAGTGGAGTGTGGGACTGGTGTTGAGGCTCTATGCAAGCTGATGGTCTAGGCTGACAACTCCAAGCCACTCACAGTGCCACATTTATAGCTGTGTGTGGCCAATTCATTTTTATTCCATATTTTCTTATTTGGAGAGCTGGAATGGAGGCATCATCTCTACTTTAGGGAAGTTCTTTTTTTTTTTTTTAATGTTTTGAGACAGGATCTTGCCCTGTTACCCAGGCTGCAGTGGGCACGATCTCAGATTACTGAAACTGCCCCCTCTCAGTTCAAGTGATTCTCGTGCCTCAACCTCCCAAGTAGCTGGGATTTTGGGTGTGCACCACCATGCCTGGCTAATTTTTGTATTTTTAGTAGAGATGGGGTTTTACCATATTGGTCAGGCTTGTCTTGAACTCCTAGCCTCATGTAATCCACCTGCCTCTGTCTCCCAAAGTACTGGGATTACAGGAATGAGCCACTGCACCTTGCCTGCTTTAGGGAAGTTCTCATGAGGTCTTCAAAGAACAAAAATTTCAAATTCTTGGCTATTAAGTTTGAAATCTTTGGTCCAGGCATAGGATAGAACAGACTGGAAGAATGCGTGGTTGGGGAAACATTTTTCTTTCACATCTCTCTCCATCACCACCATGTAGAATAGAAAATGCTTTCCAGTTAGAGAGGAATGAAAGAAGAGGAGACAGGAAAGAGCTAGAGAAGGTAAGGATCTCTGTTGAAGGGGTCCCACATCTTGGCCCACTGCTCATGGCTGCATGGGGATGTCAAAGGCAGACAGGCTGCAAGAGAGCCCCTGAGTCCCCCACAGCTCATCTGTACTTGGGACAGCTGTTCAGACTTCTTTGTGTTCACAAAAGGAGTTTGGAAATCTGCTAAGGGAGTTAGTGGATGGGGTCTAGTGGCCATATCAAGGAGACATTGCAAGCATGAGATCAAAATGTGGACCCATGAATTGAAGTCAACGTTAAGGACAGAGGAATGGCCACAGTATAGACTCTACATTCCACCTTCATGCCAAATCTTTGAGTGACCCCCAAGGAGCATAGATGTCACTTGTGGAAGACAAGAAGGAGAAATTCCAAGAAAATTTGGTAAGAACAGTGTTTAAGCCTCATATGGCTGAGAAAACACAAAGTACAATTAGTTTATGGAGCAGTGTCAACTCAGTGTGGGGGATAAATACATGTTTCTACTCCTCTAGCTTCAGTGCCCCACTCTGTGCTTCCCATCCCATTGTGATGTCTTGGGCAGGTTTCAAATATTCATCTTCCTTGTGCTGAGAGAATTTAAAAAAACAAATATTCATCTTCTTTTGGTTATTAATACTCAGTCCAGTTTAGTTGCATATTTGGTTTAAGTCTTATCTTCTGCCTTTCCCCAAGCATAGTTTTAGCCGAGACCCCATCTGCTTGGATTGGAATGAGATAAGGTGGACCCTGAGACACCTGTCTCTCTCTCTCTCCAGTTTCTGGCTGGTGTGGGAGAGAGAGGACTGGCAGCAGAGTCTCTTTATTTCCCTGGCTGCTGTTGTAAATGCACTCTCTTGTGTTACTGCTGCTCCCCTGGCCAACACCATCTGGCCCTCCATGCCTTCTGGGTGCCAGACGTCCATATGTTGGCTGTCTTGTGAGGATCTTGTGTGAGTCTTGAGGAGGCTCTGCAGCAGCTCTTCACTCTGCTGCCCATAACTCCAGTAGGCTCCCCCTTCTTCCCCCTTAATCTTTCTACATATGCAGACTCAGGTGGAGGGCTGCTGCTGGGATCCTGGCCGTTTGCAGCAGGGCTGGTAAATATCGCCTCTTATTAAGCTTTGCAGGTAGATGTTTGGTCCCAATTGCTGGCTGCTTTCTTTAGATCTGTTTTTTTCAATCCTGTCCACATCCTAGAATTACCCTTATGACTGGAAGGGCTTTTGCCAAGCCCCTATACCCATGTCCCACCCTCGAAGATTATGAAGAATTGTTCTGGAGAACAGCTAAGCATTGGCATTTTCAAAGCTCCCTGCTGTGATTCTTATATGAAGCAGGACAGGGTTGAGAATCACTGCCCTTTGGGAGGACTTATGCTATGGTTTATAGTATGAGTTCTAGGGTTACTGGGGTAACAGGAAAAGTGGCACTCAGTATCCTTGTGGAAGTGACCGATTGACTTCCTGAAGAAGATTAAGAGGACATATCCTCTTAATCAGGTGGAAGGAGACCAGATTCAGAGGTTGAATTATAGAAAATAATTATAATATTTTGCAGAACTGGGTTTTTGGTGGGGTGAAGTCCCATCTAACATATAGTATTAGAAAAGTAGCCTATTTCTTGTGCTTATATATTTTGAAAAGTAGGAAAAAGTAGATTGAGGGGGTCATATGTTCCGCTTTATAAATTGAAAACCTCTCCTATGTGCGTATTTGGCAAAAGATGTAATTTAAGAAAACAGCCTAGGTGCCAGTATGAAACAAACCACCGGAAGAACAAAGAAGAGGGCCATAGAAGAGACGTGTGATCCAATCCCAAGGAGATGAAGAGAGAATTGAAATGTCAACAGGCTTTGTCTTGGTTGTTTATAAAATAAGAAGTCATAACTAAAAAATCTGCCTGGGACATCAAATTCTTCACAGATAGCAAGTTGTAAAAGAGAATCTACTGAATGTAGCGGAAATTGTGTGTCCTGAAAAGATATAAGCATGTGCAAATGTAAATGTAACTAGAAATACTGTTGCTCAATGCAATGGAAATGTGGCTAAGAAAGAAAAGAAAAATTATGTGAAAAAGTTTTAAAATGGTGGCATTTGCTATTGCAGTTGGTGAGGATACATATTTAGTAATACTTAGATATAGGAATGAGCTCTACTAACCACCATGGGGGCTAAGAATTTTGTGCTCATGACAGACACAACCCTAGGAAATGATTAAGAATATAATTTTTGGGTATAGAGGAAACTTTCAAACAATTTAATGTAATAGATTTGTGTGCCTATAGGATGATTTTCCTGGGATGAGCAATGTTTGTATTGGACTTGCAACAAAGCTTAAACTCTAGGTGGCAAGTTATGTAAAGACACAGGCTTTACATCTACTTACTTGCATTATTTAGCAGGAATTGCTTTCTGCTAGAAGTTAAAAATTGAAGGTGTCCCGAACACAGCACTCATACTGTGAGCTGGAACTCCTTGTAGGGCTTCAGGCACGAAGTGTTGGATGCACCGTGTGATGAACTGGACACATAGCATGGCAGTCTGCTCACAACACAGACGGTGGGTGGCTTAGCCATGGCAGAAAGCATAGGAGCATCGTTGAGCAGTTGAGAGAAATGAAATTCACATCATTGGAGGGAAAAAGACTTGCTTATGTTAAGCAGCAAAGATTGTTATCATATAATTGGCCTTTTGGGTTGACAAACACTTTGAATATTTCCCTGCAAAGGCATCCACAAAGCAGTTATAAAATGTAAGATAGTCTGCTGCCAAGGGTGTTAAAAAAAGAAAAAAAATATTATAGGAAGGCATATCTGGCATCGTTATTAAGTCCTCTTTTCTGTGTTGGAATTAGTTTCTAGAAATGCAACTGATGGCCTGAAACCTGAGATAAAAATTGTGATACGCTGAAAACTGACTTCTCAAAATGGCTTATTGATTTCAGACTTTGTGAAGATAACCTCCCATTGTTCAATGCACCTTGTCAATTCCTACTTATAATGTGAAAAATGATTCATCGTGTGATATAGGATTGGACATTTTGTACAGTGACACTGGAATTCCAAACTTCTACAGATATCTTCACAATTGTGCAAAGACTCACTCTTAAAAATATCTGCATTTTTGAACAGCACTCTTCCAGTATTAAACTAAGTAAGACTATCATTTCTAGTTAATGGCTCCTAGTCAAGGCTGAATTCTGTTTTCATTATACAACTTAACACAGGTTTAACAAGGACATGTTGGTGCTGAAGAAAAAGTGAGCAAATTGTAAAAGAAAATACTAGAAATGAAATATTTATATTTTATCTTTTTTTAAATTTGAATTTAAGATACTATCTTCAATATCACATATATATTCATATACATAAATATTATCTGGTATGGTTGCAGTCATATTTCAGAAAAATAAAGACAGTGCTTATTTTCCTGACAGTTGCTTTGCTTTTTCATATGGCCACCATGTTTGCCTGTACGCCTTGATGTCTCTGGCTTCTGCAGACCCTGGAGTGTTGAATGACCTCTTCAAGGCCTAGGTCTTGCCCAGGAATGGATTATGCGGTAGCTGTAAAGCTTATTAACAGTTTTCACCACAAGATGGAGCCCTATGAATTCTTCTCAGAAAAGAGAGCAATTCCTTAATTCGCCCACTAGTGAGCAGGCATGCTCTTTCTAAATAGGATCCTGCTGGGCAAATCTTTGAAAAACTATTTGAGGCAATTGACTAAGAGTTTTACCTCCTCACTTCTAAGGGGATCTCTGATTCTTTATACTCATGATCAGTTATTTCAGACAGTTTCTGGGAGCTGTGAACACTCAACCCTAGATGCTGCTGTGGGGTTGGAGCCCAAAAAAAGCTCCCCAAGACCTGCTTGTCTGCATGTTCCCACTAGGGGTTTGAGCAGCGGGGCACCGAAGAAGTAAGCCACACCCCTATGGCATAATCTGCAAGAGGAATAAGAGAGCCTTTCCCTTTTAATCAGTATTTGGGCACATGTCAACTAGAGGGCATTGAGTAGCCACATTGCACCGGAACTGGTTAAGTAATTACCTAAACTTTTTCCTCTCCTCTCCCTTCCTGCCTCCAGAAACTGGCAGCACTTGAGCAAGCAGGGAAAGGAGGGTGAGGAAAACAGATTTTATCTGATCCATTCTCATTGCTGGAACTGGGGTAAAACTCTGTGGTTCAGGCCTTGCTGGAGAGAGGAGAGCACCTTAAAATGAGATGGGAGATAATGGTTTTGATTGCAATAGGACTGAACCTTTTTAAATCTTTTACCTAAAAATAATGTTGTTTTGGTTTCTGACATGTCTAGAAAGCCATGGACTCTACCTGGAAGGTTGCTCTTAAACACAGAAAAAAGCTGTTAAACAGTCAAACCAAAGGCAATGATGGAGAGAGGAAAAAGTTATCCTTCATGGTGCTTTGTAGAATCCGGTTGTTTGAATAAACCTGGAACCAGATGAATTTAGGGGAGGGGATTTCAAAATTCTATTAAGCCACCTCATAGACTGTGAAGGTATTCCTAGAGAGGGTGAGGTTGCTAGGAGTTGAGCCAGTCGGTACCAGGAGACTGAGAGGTGGGGCCTTGGAAAGCCCACGTTTTTTTCTCTTTTCCTAGGACCACCAGATGTTTTCTGTTACCTAGACATTTGGGAAGGCAGTTGAGGAAGCAGACAAGGGAGAAGTGTGACAGAAAAGTGGAAAGACCCGGACTGAGAGCCACGAGCCTTCTTGTGAGAGAAGAATACATAGACAGTATTTTAAATCTGTGCTGGCGGAAAATGCTGGGGCATGTGGCCACCAAAGGGAGGGAGGTACAGCTTGCCTCTCTGCAGCTTGGAATCAAACTTTAAAATGCTTCCAATTTGTAAATGGATGGCTCGCTTAAACGCTAAAGCTGTAACCAGGGAACTTTCCTGGGTTTCTTGAGGACACCAATCAGATGTCTAAACCCAAGGTTTTTCCCTGGTGGCTGGGTGAGCCTTCATCCTGAGTCCTTTACTTTTCTGGGATCCAGGAACACAGTAGGACAGATTACTCAAACATGAAAACTTTGAGTGGAAATTGTTAATCTAAAACCAAAATTACCTGTGTTTTTTTTATTATATGTGATATAATTAAAAAGTAATATATATGTATATCTTTTGTTTTTTAAAATATATACACATACATATTTTTTGAGACAGGTTCTAGTTGTCTCGCCCAGGCTGGAGTGCAGTGGTGTGATCACAGCTCACTGCAACCTCCACCTCCTGGTCTCAAGCGATCCTCTCACCTCAGCCTCCCAAGTAGCTGGGACCACAGGCACCACCACACCCAGCTAATTTTTGTATTTTTGGTAGAGACGAGGTTTTGCCATGTTGCCCAGGCTGGTGTCAAACTCCTAAGTTCAAGTGATCTGTCATTCCCAGCCTCCCAAAGTGCTGGGATTATAGGTGTAAGCCACCGCACCCGGTGCTATCTATATATAATTGTGAAGACCATTTTAAGAATTCTGCAAACCAAAAATAAAATTCCAAGGCCCCCAACATTTGAATGGACTCCTTCTCTTCGCCAAAGGCATTGCAAAAGTTAACCTGAAAAATGAGTTCAGACCATGATGGAAAGGGAGAGTCAGACATGCCTCATTACATCCTCCTGTCTTTTGGAATTCAGGCCCAACTGACCAGCATTAACATCAACACAGACCTTAAGACTGATAGACTCTCCATCTAATAAGAAACATTTTCAATCTATTTTCTCTGAAGCCTGCTACCTGGAGGCTTATCTGCATGATAAAACCTTGGTCTCTACAACCCCGTATTGTAACCTAGACATTTCTTTTTATTGACTCCAGACCTGTAGATAATAATAACCAATTGTCAATCAGAAAATTTTTGAATTTGCCTATGATTTGGAAACACCCCCTTCCATTTGTCCCACCTTTCTGGACAGAACCAATGTACATCTTATATCGTTGATTGATGTCTTTTTTTTTTTTTTTTTTTGAGACAGAGTCTTGCTCTGTCACCCAGGCTGGAGTGCAATGGCACAGTCTTGGCTGACTGCAGTCTCTGCCTCCCAGGTTCAGGAAATTCTTCTGCCTCAGTCTCCCGAGTAGCTGGGACTACTGGTGTCTACCCCCATGCCCAGCTAATTTTTGTATTTTTAGTAGAGACGGGGTTTCACTGTGTTGGTCAGCCTGGTGTTGAACTCCTGACCTCAGGTGATTTACCCTCCATGGCCTCCCAAAGTGCTGGGATTACAGGTGTGAGCCACCACACCCCGCCTGATTGATGTCTTATACACCCCGCCTGCTTGATGTCTTATACCTCCCTAATTGTATAAAACAATGTTGTAGCCTGACCACCTTGGGCCTATGTTCTCAGGATCTCCTGAGGGCTGTGTCATGGTCCATGCTCACTCATACTTGGGTCAAAATAAATCTCTGCAAACATTTTACAGAATTTAACTCTTCAAGTTGACAATTAAAACTGACAAATATATTCTGGTTATAGTTTTTCCATAAAAAGACATACAGTGCTTTGGGTTTTTTGCTTGCTTTTGTTTTTTGCTTTTTTGGGGGGATGGGAGATGGAAGATTATGGAGCACCAAAAATGGTTGTGTGTTACGTGAAGGGAACAAGATGTTGGAATATCTGTTTGAATGGAATGGAGTATTCAGGGTAAAGTGTAGCAGGTCGTGAAGATAATGCAGTAAGACGTAGATATTTTGTGCCTTCCACATCAGTATAGGGCCTGAGGGAAATGCAGAGCTGGAGAACAGGGTTCAATCCTTGACAGAGATTCAAGTCCAGAGAAAAAAGCCACATAAGAGACTGACATGGTGGGAAGGAGGGAGGGAGGGCTGATAAGAGTTAAACAGGATTAATCCATCTCTAGGTTCTAAATAAGAATGATCTGGCCGGGCATAGTGGCTCATGCCTGTAATCCCAGCACTTTGGGAGGCCGAGGTGGGCGGATCATGAGGTCAAGAGATCAAGACCATCCTGGCCAACATGGTAAAACCCTGTCTCTACTAAAACAAATACAAAAATTAGCTGGGTGTGGTGGCGTGTGCCTGTAGTACCAGCTACTCGGGAGGCTGAGGCAGGAGAATTTCTTGAACCCGGGAGGCGGAGGTTGCAGTGAGCCGAGATCCCACCACTGCACTCCAGAGCAAGACTCTGTCTCAAAAAAAAAGGAAAAAAAAAAAAGGAAAAAAAAAAGAACAATCTGTGAAATCTCTACTCCAGGTTCACTGGAGATATTGAAAGTAAGGTATCATTTATGTACTTACCTCTGTGGGTGCATTCTATCTTCATGCCAAAACGTTACATAGGATTATCTGACAAAGGAAAGAACCTGGGTAGTTGTATGTTTGCTCAGGTGGGTGGGCAGAAGTATACAGTTGAAGCTAGATTCTGTCTCTCTCTGGGCATTTGTCCCTGTTTATCTGGGAGCAGGTACTTTTTACTTTTAAATTGCACGTAGTAAATTCTTATTTTCTAAATTAAAGAGATGTGCCTGTCCATATGTGAGGCTATCAATACATAAATTGGTTGAGGGAAGAAAGGCGGAAGAAAGAAAAGTGGAAAGAAAACAAGGAGGGAAGGAAGGAAGAGAAGGAATGAGGGAAGGAAAGAGGGAGGAAAGAAATGAACAACACTTTCCTGTATGTGCATGTGCTTCTGTGTATGATCACATGATTTTATACAGGGAATAGCATCTGAAATTATGGAGGAAGTGAAATCTGTGAGGGACTCTGAGGTTTTGGGCTGTGGCAGAGAAAGCAGGAAGGCTACTTTGATGGCAAATATCTTTGGAGGTTTGTGGTGGGGAGAAATATGACTGTTCTTCCTCTGCAAGTGAGGGTAAGAAATGTGACCATGGTGGTGGCACAGCCACTCTGTTGCTTGCCAGTCAGCTCACGGTCCCTTGTAAGGCGGATTATCTCTAAAGAGCTGCCAAATTGCCTTTTGCTGGGTGCATCAATACAGCAAACCCCAGAGAGCCCTGTGCCACCTTCATTTACTGCCTGTATTGGGACCACTTGCTTTATTTCCTTCCAGCAGCGAGTCCTCCCTCCCCTGTTCTTGTGTTTGATGTGATCAGCCTTATACTCAGTGGTTGTATTTTTTGAAGGGAGAGAGGGTGGTTCTCTACAATGTGTGATTCTCAGGAGGGATGTGGTTGCTGTCATTTAGGAAATGCCCTTTGTGCTGGACTGTTGCTTGCAAATGTGTACATTATACAGTGCCCAGAACTTGGATGGGTGTAGTGAATATTAAGTGTAAAGAATCTAGTTGTATAGTGGGCCTTGGTCAATATTTATGGAATTCATAATGTTTAAATGCCTATTCTTAACTATTTGCCTTTCTTTGTTGTTATTATTATTATTATTATTTGAGATTTGAGATGGAGTCTCACTCTGTTGTCAGGGCTGGAGTACAGTGGCATGCTCTCGGCTCACTGCAGCCTCCTCCCCTCAGGTTCAAGAGATTCTCCTGCCTCAGCCTCCTGAGTAGCTGGGACTGCAGGTGCCTGCCAACATGCCCAGCTAATTTTTGTGTTTTTAGTAGAGACGAGGTTTCACCATGTTGGCCAGGCTAATCTCAAACTCTTGACCTCAGGTGATCCACCCACCTAGGCCTCCCAAAGTGCTGGGATTATAGGTGTGGGCCACTACACCCAGCCTCTTTGTTCTTAATCCTATTTTCATTTGTTCTCTAACCAAGACCCCAGGTCTACAATGATCTAGAGGGTTGTTTTATTTTTGACAAGTGGAAACCCACACGTTTCTGAAAAGCAGAGTGGTGGTGCTGATGGTGGTGGCATAATCTGGAAGACCCCTAAAGAAGGCAATGCTATCTGCCATATTTGACTTGGGGGTCAGAGTGAGAGTCTAAGTTGGAGAGTTGGGAAGCTAGAAAAATGAAGGACTAAAGTAAGATGTAGACCTTATTTCTCCTTTTCCTTTTCCACATATCTTGGGAAAGAGAAATGTTTTTAGTTCAGCAGAAAATGGGAGATGCTGAGGCAGAGACAGTAATGCTCCCCAAACATGGCAGGAAACTCCGTCTATTTCTCATCCTCCTTGCAGTTAGGTTGAGTTAAAGGAGATGCTACTAATGAAATTTGAAATCTTAAGGTTAGACATGTGAGAATACATTGCCTGCCCTTCCATCTTGGCAGTAACATGGACTAATTCCCCCCAGTTTCCAGAGCTGTGTCCTTTTTATTCCTCTTTTCAAATCCACCTCCACTTGTGCTTTCAATCTGTGCCTGGGTTCTGGTTTGAATAAGCCAGTGATTTATTTGCAGCCACCAGGGATCTGCAGTGCAGATGCAAATGGCAGTTTTCCCTGGTAAGTGCTGGTGACAATTGGATCTCTCTCTGATTTGCATTACCAAGGCCTGCAGGTTCTCAGAAAATCACATCTTATAGGCAGTTCAGTGGGGGATTTATTTTCAATGTCAGCTACAAATGCCAGCCCATCATAATTCTTAGAATGAAAGAGCTCTCATTTGCAAGGGAGAGGATAGTTAGAGCCAGAACCATTCATTTAGCAAAAATTTGGACCCAACAATATATATATATATATATATATGTGTGGGAGAAGGGATTGTTGCGGGGTAGAGAGGCCTGGAGAACAAGAGCAAGAGATGGGATAAACACAGTTTGGAAGCCATTGACTTGTTGGGGGCACCTGAGCACTTAGAATGGAGGAGACCCCTCAGGGAGAGCTTGCAGGGGGAGAGAGAAAGGTGCATCCTGGCCTCATCCTGGGCATTTCTCTTTGAAACTTAGCCTTGTTATAATTCATTCCTAATTCTGATATCAGCAGTGAGGGTTCATCTAATCTATTCTCATCACTTCTTGGGCCTCTCAACTCTCACTGGTCCTTGCTCTTGCCTGGAGATGATTTTACTAGAAATTCTAGTTCAAGGTTTGGAATTGGTCTAAGTGCAGATGTGCATCAGGAGGCTATTGCAAAATCCTAAATGAGCTCATGCATAAAGTAAGGATTAATGTTTTATTTGGTGAACCAATTGTGTAAAAAAACCAATGCACGTTAAAGAAGTAATTCATTTAATTTCCATGACCCTCCACCTCCTGCCCACAAGCCCTCCTCTCTTCCTTCCCACCCAATCCACCTCACAGATAAAAACATATTCTGGGCAAACTGACTCATTTCAAGTCACATTTATCCCACTCAAGACTGCCCCTCCTGCTTTGAGGCTGGGTGCTAGTTAAGGGTAGAAGGTGATTTGGGCTGGGCTCCAGGCAGTCACCACCTGCAACCTATTTTCTTCTCATCACAACACCTACGTTCAGCATCACCTTTTCTTTTCCCTTGGGCTGCGCCTTCCCTTGCCCACCCCTGTGTTCCAATGCCAGCAGCTCTGTCTTTGTGCTCAGCCAGGCTTGTTGTACAGCAGCATTCCTCATTTGAATCCCATTGCTTGATGGTGGAAGTAGGGTATCCATGGTGATACAGGCACAAGTATAGCCAGGATTCTGCCACCACACCTTACCTACTTGGCAGGCAAACTAGAGTTGGCCTAAATACTGTTCCTATCATTTATGTGTTTGTTCTTATGCTTTTGTGAAAAAAAAAATCCTGAGATAATGGTGAAGGACAGCAAGTGTTTGTCTAGAGTGCATGCTAAGAAGTCTCATATAGATGTTTTCCTTCTTTTTAAGTATCCTGACCACTGAATATATTGATGAAGACCTCTTATTTCCAGGTCAACAATCACCTTTTACCAACTTAAGCTTTCTGGATATTTTCTGTGAAACAAAGTTTTGCCAGTAAGAAAAGGAAATTGGGAGCTGCCACTGCTTAATTAATTTAAAGCCTTGATAAGCTTTGCCAGAGAGTCACAAATTAGCAAGTTTCTTAACCGGTGAGAAAGCACATGAGCATAAACAAAAATAAGATAAGCCTATCATCAATGGGGTTTATGCACTAGCCGAAAAATTTCCTTGAGAAAGCCAGTTTGGGGGACTTTTATGACTCCAAATTAAGATTTGTGCAATATAAGACTGTGAATGATCAAATATTTTGGGCACCAAACATTAAGCTTCTGAAATAGACCCAGAGGTGGCCGAGCACAGTGGCTCACACCTGTAATCCCAGCAAGTTGGGAGGCTGAGGCGGGCAGATCATGAGGTCAGGAGATGGAGATTAACCTGGCTAACATGATGAAACCCCATCTCTACTAAAAATACAGAGAATTAGCCTGGCGTAGTGCCACATGCCTGTAATCCTAGATACTTGGGAAGCTGAGGCAGAAGAATCACTTGAACTCGGGAGGCAGAGGTTGGAGTGAGCCAAGAATGTGCCACTGCACACCAACCTGGGTGGCAGCAAGACTCTGTCTTAAAATAAAATAAAATAAATAGACTCAGAGATTATTGTATGATTAAAAACATAGTATGTAAAAGGTTTTGATTTGATTTTTTAAATGATGCGTTCACTACTTCCCTTTCTTCTGAGACTCCATAGAGAAAAAAAAAATCGTAATATTAAAGAGAGGGAAATGAAGATGGCCAAGAGCAGACTAGAGATTTCATCCTATTTCTTGGTTGTGGTCAATCAGAAAAAGCATATTGTGGGAAGAAGTGGAGTAGAGGATGCTCAAAATATGCAAGTGGTGGGCCTCTGGGAATGTGGTGGCTGATCAGTCTGCTAGAAGCCTGGAGAGCCTTGGCTGTTGGATTCCTAGCTTTGGATAGCAGGAGTGAGACACGGTGCAAAGACCAGAGGCATTATTAAAATTCTGTCTGCCATATAACTGCATCATTGATGCCTTCCAATGCCTTCCCTGCTACTGCATACAGAACCATTGGACACCTCCATATTGGCAATTCTTATCTAGAAAAATTAAGTACATTTCCAAGGAAGAGCTAGGGCTTCTATCGTCGATGTTTGCACACAGATTAAATCCTTTTTTTAATTATGGCATTTTGAATTTCCAGGCTAATGTCAGATTCCACACCCACATACCTAAAAGAGGAGCCAACCTGTCAAGATGGCCCAGTTACAAAACAGAGCTCCCAATCAGCCTTTCCAATCAGGAGACCGTTCTACTGGAGAATGATACCTAGTTACCCAAAATAGCCCTTCCTTTTCCTTCATGAATTAGTAACCAAGGATGACCAGAAATAAGAACAAAATCCACAGCCTAAAAGAGAATGACCAAGATAAACAGTAAGAGTAAATTACCCCTGAAGAAATAAAGATCAAAGAACACAAGAAAGTTACACTTGTGTCTTTAGAGGCAGCACAAAAGATATGGCATCCATAAAATAAGAAAAGGATGCTATTAAAAATAAGCAATTAAGAAATGAGAAGGTGAAAATGTAAATTAGTACAGTCATTGTGGAAAACAGTATGGAAATTCCTCAAACATTAAAAATAGAATTAGCCATATGATCCAGCAACCCCACTACTGAGTATATATTCAAAGGGAATCACTGAGAGGTATCTGCCCTCTCAATGTTTATTGCAGCACTGTATACAAGAATCAAGATATGAGATCGACCTGTGTCCACCAATGGATGAAAAGAGAAAGAAAATGTGTTTTATATATGCACAGAGGAATACTATTTTTTTTTCCTTTAAATAATTAATTTGATTTGATGGGCAAAACCACGTCATCAGCTAAAATAAACAAGAAGAAGAGAGACTGTTTAAAGGCTACACAGATTAGAATAGTTTCCATTTCAGATATCAGAAATTCAGATAAAGAACAGTTACAGTTAATCCTTTTCCCCTCATAAGGGAATGTATAAACTGAATAAAACTTCAATCTTTGGTTTCCATTCAAGTTGGTACCATGCAACTGATAAAATTAATAAAATGTTGAGTCTCTGGTTTCTGTGCAGAGTGTCAGTTAAATATCCATCTGCTTTCCATTCCTGAAAGACTAATATGGAAATGGGCATGGATTTAATACTTCTTTTGGTTGCTGTAATAAAATATTTCATTAGAGGAATACTATTTAGATGTAAAAAATAATTGGAATATGGCCTGTATGCTGGCTCACGCCTATAATCCCAGCTCTTTGGGAAGCCAAAGCAGGCATATCGCCTGAGGTCAGGAGTTCAAGACTAGCCTGGCCAACATAGTAAAACCCCATCTCTACTAAAAATACAAAAATTAGCCAGACATGGTGGTGCACACCTGTGATTCCAGCTAGTTGGGAGGCTGAGGCAGGATAATAGCTTGAACCCAGGAGGTGGAGGTTGCAGTGAGCTGAGATCATGCCACTGCACTCCAGCCTGGGCAACACAGCGAGACTCCATCTCAAAAAAACAAAAAACAAAACAAAACAAAAAACATGGAATACTATTATTTGTGGCAACATGGATAAACCTAGAGAACATTATTTTAATGAAATAAACCAAGCACAAAAAGACAAATACTGCATGATCTTACTTACATGTGGAATCGTTAAAAAGTTGATTTCATAGAAGTAGAATAGTGGTCACCAGAGGCTGGGGAAGATAGTGAGATTAGGGGGCAAATGGGGAGAGATTGGTCAATGAGTACAAAGTGTCAGTTAGATAGGAGGAATTAGTTCTGGTCTTCTATTGCGCAGTAGTGTGACTATGTTAGTTAACAATGTTGTGTATTTCAAAATAGGCCGGGCGCAGTGGCTCATGCCTGTAATCCCAGCACTTTGGGAGGCCGAGGTAGGTGGATCACCTGAGATCAGTTCAAGACCAGCCTGACCAACATGGAGAAACCTCATCTCTACTAAAAAAACACAAAAATTAGGCAGGCTTGGTGACGCATGCCTGTAATCCTAGCTACTTGGGAGGCTGAGGCAGGAGAATCACTTGAACCTGGGAGGCAGAGGTTGCAGTGAGCCAAGATTGCGTCATTGCACTACAGCCTGGGCAATAGAATGAGACTCTGTCTCAAAAAACAAACAAACAAACAAAAACAAACATCACAATAGTTAAAGGAGGATTTTGAATGGTTTCACTGTAAAGAAATGATCATTATAAGAGGAGATAGTATATTAAATATACTGATTTGATGATTACACAGTATATACATGTATTAAAAGATCATACTGTACCCCATAAATATGAATAATTGTTAAATGTCAATTAAAAACAGTTAAAAAAGACATGAGAAGCTTTCAGATATTAAAAGCATGATTTAAAATTACATCCAGATAACATATGATTATAGCAAAAACACGATAAAGTCAAGGTAATTTCTCAGAATTCAGAGCAAAACTCAACCATGAAAAAGATAAAGAAAAAGCTGAGAGACACAGTTGTTTAACCCAGGAGGTCTAATCTCTGACTGAAAGAAGTTTTAGGTAGTGAAGTTAGATGGAGGGAAAGACATTATTATTTTTTTTTTACATAGAAGAAAAAAATTCAGTGCTGATAAAAAACATATTATTTTAATTGGTAAGCCCAGGGTTGGTCTTATGTAATTTTCATCAAGTGGAACATTCACTACAAATTTACTAAGACATGTTCATTCTCCCCTTTTTTTCCTGAAAAACCATCAATTTTATTTAGTATGGAAGTGTGCACGATGAAAAATCATTTCTCCTACAGAGGTCCTTGCAGGGATGTCCATGTGACCCAGTTCTGCCTGGGATGTAGATGTGATGCCTTGGCTGGCTGCAGTGGCTCCTGTCTATAATCCCCGCATTTGAGAGGCCGAGGTGGGTGGATCACCTGAGCCCAGGAGTTAGAGACCAGCTTGGGCAACATGGCAAAACCCTGTCTCTACTAAAAATACAAAAATTAGCTGGGCGTGGCGGCATGTGCCTGTAGTCCCAGCTACTTGGGAGGCTGAGGCAGGAGAATTGCTTGAGCCAGGAGGTGGAGGCTGCAGTGACTTGAGATTGTGCCACTGCACTCCAGCTTGGGTGGCAGAGGGCAACCCTATGTGGAAAAAAAAAACGTGATGCCTCTTTGTGGAGAAGCCATCCTGTGACAATGAACAAGAGAGTAAGCAATAAGAAAAGAGTGATAGGACAGGAAGCTGGAAGGATCCTAGGACCTTCATGACTGTCTGGAGCATTTTGTTCAGCCTCTAGACTTCATGTTACATTAAAAATGTTAGGCATTATATGGTCACTGTAGCTAGATTTCTGTTATATGCAGTTGTACAATACTAGTGGATCACCAAAAATAAAGAGAAGACCATAAAAAGTTCTAGGGAAAAAGAATGTGAAAATGTACAAAGGAAAAATACACATTGCTTTCAGACTACCAATTAGTAATAAGGTGATATGGCTTGGCTCTGTGTCCCCACCCAAATCTCATCTTGAATTGTAGTTCAGATAATCCCCATGTGTCATGGGGGGCACCTGGTGGGAAATGATTAGATCATAGGGGCAGTTTCTCTCGTGCTGTTCTCATGATAATGAGTGAGTCTCATGAGCTCTGATGGCTTTGTAAAGCATCTAGCATTTCCCTTGCTCGCACTCATTCTCTATCCTGCTGCCCTATGAAGGGGTGCCTTCCACCAGGATTGTCAGTTTCCGGAGGCTTCCCCTAGCCATGCGGAACTGTGAGTCAATGAAACTTCTTTTCTTTATAAATTACCCAGTCTCAGGTATTTCTTCATAGCAGCACAAAAATGGACTAATATACAAGGAATGTTAGAAGATAATGAAATTTATTTTAGGTTCTTAAGGGAGATTATTTTAGACCTAAATTATATATTTAACAAAACTACCAATCAAGAATGAGGGCAAAATAAAAAGAAATTATAAACATTCAAGGACTGAGATAGTTTATGTTCTCAGGTAACTTTTCTGAGGGAGTTACTTGAGGATGAGTTGAGCAGAGATTGTGCCACTGCGCTCCAGCCTGGACGACAGAGTATGACTCCATTAAAAAAAAAAAAAGAGGGAACAGTACCAAACTAGTTTTGTGGTTCAGCCTTATCGTGATAGTAAAACCAGACAAAGACATCATATGAAAAGAAAACTGAAAACTACAAACCAATATCCCTGATGAGCAAACATGCAAAAATCCAGAACAAAATAGTATTAAATGAATTCAGTAGCACTTCAAAAACACCATGATCAATTGGGATTTATTGTTGGGATGCAAGGATACCTCAGCCTATGCAAATCAATAAAAGTATACACTATGTTAATGGAATGTAGAATAAAAATATCATCATCATAATCAATGCAGAAAAACATTTGATAAAATTCAACACCCTTTCATGATGAAAACTTTTAACAAATTATGTATAAAAAGAATGTGCCCCAACATAATAAAGGCCATATATCACATGACAAGCCCATAGCTCAAAGCTGACAGCTTTTCTTTTGTCCAGATCAAGACAAGGTTGCCCACTCTTGCCTCTGCTATTCAACATAGTAAGTCCAGTATGGCCATTTTCACGATATTGATTCTTCCTAACCATGAACATGGAATATTTCTCCATCTGTTTGTGTCCTCTCTTATTTCGTTGAGCAGTGGCTTGTAGTTCTCCTTGAAGAGGTCCTTTACGTTCCTTCTTAGTTGTATTCCTAGGTATTTTATTCTCTTTGTGG
>NW_016107761.1:705227-708107 GCF_001604975.1 Cebus imitator
AAAAAAAAAAAAAGAAATGGAAACTTAAAATTATCACTTAATAATTTAAAGGTAATGAAAATAAGAGCTAAAAATAGTAATACAATTGAAAATTTTAGAAGAGGACAAAATTTAAAGGTAATGAAAATAAGAGCTAAAAATGGTAATACAATTCAAAATTTAGTTGAAGAGTAATGTAAGCAACACTTAAATTCTCACTTAAAAAAAAAATAGACGTGGAGTCTCCCTATATTGCCCAGGCTGGTCTTGACCTCCTGGCATCTCAAGGAATCCTCCCTCCTTGGCCTCCCAAAGTGTTGGAATTATAGGCATGAGCTTATAATGATGATTATAATGATAATTTTAAAAAGCAATATTATTATATTTTTGTAAGTCTTCCCAATCTATTTTTTTAAAAAGGCCACACATGAGAATTTGAGTTATGATGATTTTAATTTTCTACTAATCAGGCTATTTCACAAGAAAACAAAACCTCTCAACATTACCAGGAAATAGTAGCAAACAATTGTGATATATGACATGTTTTCTCCAAATTACCTGTTATTAAGATGGTTGGCAGCTGCTTGATAAGGAATCTCAGTGTTTCCCATAAATAGTTTCTCCCAGGTGGTTTTCTCTGGCTTTAATGCTGTAGTTCCAGCTGCCCATGACAGTGTTTTGACAGTCATTGACTTAATGTTTTCAGCCACTGAGAATGATGAGATAGGAAAAAGCATCACAAAGTACACTTACTCGTTTTCTCTGCATTCAGTATATTATTCAAAATCCGTTTTATTAAGGTACAAGGAAGCATGCCATCATTTTGAATACCAAACACTTTATTTTTTTAAACAACAACATAATCCTCACTAGGGATTAAATGAAAGATAATGATGTTGTTTGTCTAACACACTTGGAACAGACATTTTTCTTCCTGGAAGGCTGTGAAAGGGTGTCAACCAAATGTCATCTTACTTGTTAGCTTTTAAGGATGGTATATGTGAGGAACGATGGCTAACACAGATAAGTTATTGGCCCAATGAAGACCCTCAACAGGTGTCCATGTTTACAGACTGTCTTAGAGATTAGTTTAGGAAATGAGGGCAGTTCCATTCACCTTTTTTCCCTTTAGGAAGGTCTACCTTCTGAAGCCCTTTCCACACCAGGTCAGAAGCCTAATGCCCAGAACCTGCTGGGAATAGATTAAAATGATCTGTATTATCTGTTTCTTGACTTGAGAGTTTCACAATTGTTCTTGCTTTTAGCTCTTTTGCCTTTATGTATCTCCTCTTAGAAGTCTATGAACATTAAAGTTCAGAAAATGAGACCCTTAAAAAGATTCACTACAATTTCCTGAAGAGAAAAAAGAAATAGTGCCTCTATTTCAGAAGAGTTCCACCTAATACTTTGCAGAGAGGAATGGAAGGTAAAATAAGTTTTGTTTGGAAAATTTCTCATATGTCAAGTCTGGAGACTGGCAATTCAACATTAGTTGATACCCCCATACAGCTGCTTTCACTAATAGGTACAACCACCTTGTATCAGCCATTTATTTTATATAAATATTATTTTAATTGTTGTTCAGGACCCTCTTGTGAGGTCAGCATTGTTATCCTCCTTATTTTACAGATGAGAGAAATAAGAGTTGCATAGGTTAGTTGTTTGTTCAAGAATAAATAGAGTAGATGGCAGAGACTTAGAATTTAACTACTCCGCCTGTATTCTTACCATTCCTTGCTCGTAGACACTTTCTTCTCTGTGGTTGGTTATTTGGTTGTTATTGCTGCTACTTTTGTTGTTAATTCAATTTTCTCTAAGATTCAACCTGATTTTCTTCTCAGAGCACTTTCTTAATTACTGTTTCCTCAGCATTTTGTTTTTAGTTTGTCTTTAGTTTTTTTTTTTTTTTTTACCTGTATGTCACTCTGGCTTTCTCAACCCAACTGTAGGCTGTTACTCTTGCTCTAGTGCCAAGTAGAAGAAATTCTTTCTGCTAAATGGCCAGTGATATGGGAGATTTTATGTTATTATGTGTATAATAAAAATGAAAGAGGCAGCTGACTAGGTAGGGTTTGTCATTTCCAATGCTGATGGTGAATTAGCAACATTTTGTTTACTATATAGAAACTTGTTTACTGGGGCTCAAGAGAGCATTTCTTAAATTTATTTGGCCACAGAAATATGTTCTCCCTTAATCCAAGTTAGCACACATTGAGAATACTCCTGGCTGTCTGAGAATCACCATTGCATAGTCTATACTAATTCTTGACCAGACACGAAAAAAATGTTTGTGGCTGAAACAAATGAAGTTCTGGAAACACAGAGGATGGCAGTGGATGTTGTTAGCATTAGAATAAGCATGACTAAATCCTCAAGCTTTAGTAGCACTGATATGGTTTGGCTGTGTCCCCACCCAAGTCTCATCTTGAATTGTAGCTCCCACAATTCCTATATGTTGTGAGAAGGACCCAGTGGGAGGTGACTGAATCATGGGGACAGGTCTTTTCCATGCTGTTCTCGTGACAGTGAATAAATCTCACGAGAGCTGATGGTTTTATAAACCCTGCACAAGCTCTCTCTTGCCTGTCGCCATGTAAGATGTCTTGCTCTTCCACCTTGATTGTGATTTCCTATTTGTTTCTATTATAAACAATGCTGTAACATGTAACCTGTACTGTGTTACCTTTTATGTGTTTAAGTGTATGTATGAGATAAATTCTCTCATATAAAATTCTTGAGTGAAAGTATGTAGCATCATAATTCTCATAGATATTACTAAACTGTACTTCAGGCAGTAGTGATGAACACTTCCATCATGTATGAGCTCACCTGGTCCCTATGATCATCAGCACAGTGTGTTATTATATATATATATATATATATATATATATATATATATAT
>NW_016107761.1:708885-735486 GCF_001604975.1 Cebus imitator
TCAGCCTCCTGAGTAGCTGGGATTACAGGCACGCGCCACCATGCCCAGCTAATTTTTTGTAGTTTTAGTAGAGACGGGGTTTCACCGTGTTGACCAGGATGGTCTCGATCTGTTGACCTCGTGATCCACCCGCCTCGGCCTCCCACAGTGCTGGGATTACAGGCTTGAGCCACCGCGCCCGGCCCCCAAGCTTTGAATTTCTTAAGCGCCACCTTTATTTCATTTTCTGTAACTCAGTTCAGATCCTTTGCCAATTTTTAAATTCAGTAATTGTTCTTATTGATTTGCATGAGCTCCTAATATATTCAGAAAATTAAACTTTATCTGAAATGTGAGTGGCAAATATTATTTCCCAATTTCTTCCTTGTCTTTGACTTTGCTGAGGGTAGTTTTTGACATGTAGTATCTTTTTATTTTACGTAACCAGATTAAATAAATTGTTTTATGCTTTTTTTCACTTATCGTGCTTAGAAGGGTCTTCTCAACTCTAAAATTAACTTTGAAAGCTCCAAAATTTCTTCTAATATCTCATAGTTTTTTTAAATGAATTATTTGATTTATTTGGCCTTGTATAAGATGTGAGAGACATCCAAAATTTTTTTTTCCACTTGGCTAGTTGTTCTAACATAATTTATTGAATAATCCGTGATTTCTTTACTAATTTGCAATACCACTTTTATAATTTACTAAATTCCTAAATTCCCATTTTTCTGATATCTACTGTGTTTTATTGAGTATTCATTTCCACTGTCACACTATTTTGTGTTTGTTAGCTTCATAGCATGTGTGTTATTTCATGGGGTTAGCCCTCCCTCATTACTTTTTCATTTTCAGAATGTTTCTGGCCATTCTTGCTTCATTTTTTCCACATTGTTTATTATCTGTCTAAAAAATTTTTGGCATTTGTGTCAAATTACACTAAATGTAGATTCATTTAGGGAAACGTAATATCTAATGACATTGACACTTTCCACTCAATAGCATGGTAGCCTTTCTCCTGTTGAAGTCTTCTGTTGGTCTATCTGAAGCATTTAAAAGTAGTCTTCATATAGTAATATTATGATATGCACGGGAGGCAGCAAAATACTAGGCAGAAGAGGGTGGGGTCCTTTTTGAAGCCCCACCCTCAAGCCTGGACCCAGCCCAAAGGGAGGACATGCATTTCTGTTTTCCTGCTGAAATGTTGCCTTTTCCAAAACCACCGTGTCCCGCTCCACCCCCACTCATCCTGTGCCCATAAAAACCCCAGGCTTCACTGCCAGTGGAGCGGCAGATAAGGAGCAAAGAGAAGAAGCAGTTTGACATTGGCAAGCAGCAGCTTGACTTCAGAGGGTCAGTTTGATGGCGGGACCTTGGAGAAGAGTTTGGCCCGAGATGACCTATCTCTGGGGAAAGACAATCTTCCCGCTCCATCCACTTCCCAGCTCTCCATCCCACCGAGAGCCACTTATATCAGCCATAAAATCTCCTGCATTTACCATCTTCAATTTGTTCCTGTGACCTGCTTGTTCCTGGACGCTGAACAAGAGCTCAGGGTACAGAGGGCTGTCGCACTGAGCTGTTAAACACATGCCGCATATGTATGGCAAAACTAAGAGAGCACTGTAACATATGCCCTCTGGGGCTCCAGGGGTCATGGGTACTCGCCTTGATGCTGCCGTGGGGCCACACAGAGTTCTGCTCCTGCCAGCACCCAGAAGAAGTCGTCCTGGTCCCTGCACCCACTCACCTGCATGCTTCCCTTCCCAGAAGGAATTGAGAGCTGCAGGCTGAGTAAACGAGCCACCCCCTTTGTGAGTCCCATGAAGCAGTCAGTGTAGGTTTCCTGTTTCAGTCGTGCTCATTTTTTGTTAACTTTATTGCTCTAGCATCTTATCTTTTGTTGCTCTTTATTCTTTTCATTCCATGCTTCATGCTTCTATTATTTATAATAATATTTTAGTCACTTCTCTTGGGTTTTTTATTTATACAGCCATCTGCAGATAATGACACTTCCACCAGGAAACTTCCAATTTTTAAAAATCCTTTAAATTAATTTTACTTCTGATTGTACTGGATACTATCTAGGGATAATATCAGTTAGTAGGGTGAGTGTAAACAGCTTTGTCTTTTTTTCTGAAATTAATGGAAATAATAATGTTTTCTCATTAAGAATGATGCAAACTGTTAAATTAGCCGGGCTTGGTGGTACATGTCAGTAATCCCAGCTACTTGGGAGGCTGAGGCAGGAGAATCACTTGAACCCAGGAGGCAGAGGTTGCAGTGAGCCGAGATCATGCCATTGCACTCCAGCTTGGACAACAGAGTAAGACTCTGTCTCAAAAAAAAAAATGGTTGTTGAATTTTATTTTTCAGCACTTATGAACATTATTATATGATTCTTCTCTTTAGTATTATTACTATGGTAAATTACATTTATATGTTTTCTAGTATTAAACCAGCTTTACTTTTATGGAATAAACCTGTATTCTGTATTTAGTATTTTTGCATAAATACGGATAAGTGAGATTTATTTGTAGTTTTCTGGGAGCCAGTTTTTGTTAGGTTTTGATATCTCAATTATATTTATTTCACAAAACAAATTTGGAAGCTTCCTTTAACTTTCATGCTGTGAAACAATTTACACAGCCTTGATATTATCTGCTTTTAAAAAGTTGATAGAATTCCCTTGTGAACATCTGGTGCCAGTATTACTTGAGGATAGGCTCTTCACAACTTTTTCTAGCTCAACTGTGATGATCATTCTGCTTAGATTTTCTTCAAGTCAATTTTAGTAAATATATTTTTCTAGGAACATCTATCTTATCTATATCTTCAAACTGTAGTGCAGAGTTAAACAAAATAGTTTCTTAAAAGTACTGGAATTTCTCGGATTTGTAGTTATTTTTCCTTCATGTCTTATTTTGTGTATTTATGCCTTTTTTCTTTCTTGATTATATAAGCTAATGATGCCAATTTTACTGTCATTTTTCAATGAACCAGTTTTTGTGTCCATTTTAACTTTTTTAATCTTTTATTTATCAAATCAACATTTCATATGTTCTGATTTCCTTAGATTTATTTTGTAATTATCCTAAATGTTTGGTTTATATTTACAATGTTTTATTTTCATAGTTTTGTTTTATTTTTAGTTAACATGTAGTAATTGTACATATTTATGGGACCCAGTGATATTTGGGTACATATATACAATATGGGATGATCAAATCATAGTAATCTGCATAGCTATCACGTCAGACATTTCGTGTTGGAAACATTCAAAATCCTCTCTTCTAGCAATTTGAAAATACATGATAAATTATTGTTAACTATAAGTCACCCTCCAGTGCTGTGGAGCTCTAGAACTTATTCCTCCTATCTAGACTTATATTTTTAACAATTACTTCTTTATATCTTATTTACTCATCCATGCTCTTCCTGACTGGGCTGATCTAACATGGCCACCATGATGTGCTATTCATTCTAGGTTGTTATTATCAGTCCTTTTCCACTAGAGTAGAAGATTCATGATGACAAGAGCCCTGTCATTGCATACATAGTACCTGGAAGAGAATATGCCACATAGTTGGTGTTCAGCCAATACTTGTTCAACTAGTAACTGAATGATCCTCTACTTATACATGTCACAGGACAGAAGCAAGGGACTTACTGATGAATTACATGAAGTGAGTAAGACAGAAGACACAGCCATAGATGGTTCCTAACATCTGGCTTCACCAGTGGAAATAATGTGGCACTATTTAATAAGTTGGAGAAAACTGAGAGGGAAATGTGTTTCAAGGGGAAAATTAAGAACCCAACTTTGGATGTTCTAATTTTGAGCTGCCTTTCACATAGAGGTTTTAATATAAATTTTATATTCTAAAAGATGTTTAAAAATGAATTTTTAAAATTTGGCAATTGACTTTTTAGTGCTGACATTCAAAGATCATCAGATATTTAAGGAAAGACTCAATCATGAAAGAAAAGAAACCAAAACACATAGAAAAGTGAAACTTGGAGGAAGAAAATATATAGAGGGAGGAGAACATAGTTAAAATGTGTCTAATAATTTGCTTTCATTGAAAGCACTCTTTCTATTGAAATATTGGGGACATAGGCAGAAATTGGTGGATTAGTAGATTTGCTAATGGGAAAAAGAGGATTGTCCTATTGTTGCCTGTCAAAGATTTCAAGGGCTGAAATGGGTCAGGGAGAAGAGAGGTTGAAAGTTTGAAGACTGTGGAAAAGATGTGAGATAGTCACTGTGGAGACTTAATGAGTGACTTCTCTAGGGAAATATGGGATGGAAATGCTCAATGAAGTTACTTATTTGAGGCTGAAGAGCATGAATTTGTAGGAACTTGAGCTCATCCAGTTATGAAATACTCTCGAGTAACACTCAGTGGCTTAGAAGCAAACACAGAATGTTAAATAGTCATTTAAATGTGGGATTATTTCACATTTAGGAGCATCAGAAAATTAGAGTTATTGTATGATTCATTTATGTAAAAATTATATTAGGGAAATTTTCAAACATATTCTGAAATAGAATGTATGAAGAACTTCACATGCCAGAAGCCTTGTTTTAAAAAAGCATTAGCATAAGAATAATCTAAACCTCCCCATTCTCTACTCCTTTGCCCTGTGCTGGATTATTTTAAAGCAAATCACAGATGCAGCTCATTTCATCTGTAAATGTCAAAGATATTTTTGAAGGGTAAGTATAATGATTGACCAATAATCCAAACTGAATATGAAAGGAAGAGAGGAGAGGCCTGATAGAGGGACAGAGAATATAGAGGTGTCAATGGATTGAAAGCCTGTGATGTTTCCATGGCAACCCTTGAGCAAATAAAATGGAAAAATAAGAGGTAGTGATAGGAGAGTGATTCGCTTAATGCTTAATTTGTGATTTGTTTGCATTTTTAATAAAAACCAATAGTGAGAGAGTCAATCAATAAATCAATGTGCACAATCCTTTCTCTCAAATCTTTTTTACTTACCATTTCTCTTTCTAATAAAAATCAATATAAATCTTTCAAAATTTTGAAATTAGTGAATATGTGTTCTAAGTAGTTCAAACAATGCATAAAGGCATAAAATAAATTGTAACTATTTCATTTATTCCCCAGATACCCAATGACACCACTCAGAAGCCCTCTGTGAATTGGTTTTTGGTATATTTGTCCAGAAACTGTATGTACATATATATGCACACAAATATATAAATATTATGAAAAAAAGAAATACAAAAGGAATCATAAAATATCTCCTTGCTCTTTGTACTATGTATTGGAAATCTTTTCATCTCAGGATACATGTATCTATCTCATTTAAAAAGATTAACATAATATTCATTTCAGACATTCAATTCCCCTCATGAATGAATAGTGCAGCTATGAAGATCCTCTTGTACATATTTTTGCTTATGTATACCCAACCATGCTTAGAAAAAAATTCTTAGTAATTTTTAGGTTGAAAGATGTTTTATGCATTATTAATTTTGATAGATAGTTCCACATTATTTTGGTTATATCTTTGGAAGATGGAGATAAATGCATTTTAAATTTCTGCTCAGAAAACTTCCCAAGTAATCTAAAAGGCATGTGGAGGGAGAAAGAGAGTTGTCAGAAACTCAAGTTTCAGAACATTCTTCTATTTTGGTGGCTATACAACCCTGCTGCACAGCAGAATCACCTGGAGAACTTGGACAATTGTCTAACACTAGAAATTCTGACTTAATAGAGCTGAGATTGGGTATGAAGATTGGTATTTTAAAAAATGAACCCTAGAGATTCTAATGTGTAACCAGTGCATAGAATTACTGCTTTAGACAGAGCCAGCAGAGGTAGAGGGCTCAGGTAAAGAATACGACAAGCACCACTAAGATTGTACCCACGAAGCAAAAGAGAAATGATCAGTCTCCTGTATAAAAAACCACATCAGATGAAAGGGTCAGATCAGGGCTGGAGAAGAAAAGAGGAGAGAAGAGAGAGATCTAGGTCCTGTGGTCTTCTTGGGTGCTGGTCACAGAGTCCACTGTTTTGGGTAAAGATGAAGTCGAAGCTGAAGCCGCTTCCAGGCTCTTCTGAGTCCAGGGTTATCCTGAATCAGTAGAATTGAATGACTGGCAGGGTAGGCAGCCATGATGATCTGGCACAAAATATTCCACAGACTGTAGATGTCAAAGATGTTGGACAGGTAGATAAACAGAGCAACTGCATTGAAAATGTAGAGAATGAGAAAGTAGCTGGTGGCTTTGATGGCCCCCATGTGAGCCTCCATGCTGGGGTCCCTGGACCCTGTGGCATTGCTTCCCATGTATAGGGTGTGTCTCTTGAGAGAGAGGATCAGCAGGGTGGCTGCCAGGATGAACATGATCAGAGGAACCACAATCCCCAGGTTATAGAAAAAAGCCAGGCTGACCACATTGGTCTCAGAGAAGTACTTTTTCTTAGTGGAGTTGAAGGAATGCATAGGTAAAGAATTGTTACAATACATAGTGCAGACGTTGATGCAGAACATGCTGTGACTGAAGGAAATAAACACGGACAGCCATAGAAGCCAGGGCATCAATCCAGAAATTCTCCACCTCAACTTGAGGAAAAGTGGGTAGGAGAAATTGGCAATCTTCACAAAATAGAAGAAACTAAGCCAGGCAGCAAACCACAGGGTACAAAAATTTAAGAATATAAAACTTATTTTGAATGTATAATATACAGCATCTTCATAATAAAAACTTAGGAAGTTTGAGCTGATGGTAATTTCCAACATCATGAAGCTTTGGAGAGCTATTCTGGATATACACAGGAAAACCAGGATCCTGCCACTTGTGGAAACTGCCTTATTTTGAACCCATTCAGCTGCATGTATAGCCGTGATGAATCCATTTGCAATGATACCGATGAGGTATTCAGCAAGTAAAACTGCTAACAGTAAGGTGATGAGAAATGGTGACAATTTACTTTCTGGGGGATCGCAGAGTTTAGTCATCCTGAGCTGTTGCTTCTCTTTGGTGTCTGGAAGAAAATATCTCCCTAGTGTTTGGTTGGCAGATTCTTGATAACTCCCAGTATTCATGTCATAGGAGGAAGCAGTTGATGCATCATTTCCAAATTCACTCCATTTGTTTATTTCAGAATCCTTAGCTCTACATCTAGAGATGCAAATGTTGGAAGGATTTTGTTTCTAATCCTCTCCCTATTTTTGAACATGTTGGTATTAGTTCAATAATGAGGCCCAGGGAAGTGCTTGAGCACACTCTCTTTAAAAGCAGCTAACATGGTACTGAGGTCCATGTTCTTTGGTAGCTTCAGTTAATCTGAACATTGGTTGACTGAGTCATCATTTAACTTAGTTTCACCTTGTGACTGCAGAAAATGATTGAAAATAGTAACTGCTACACACACACACACACACACACACACACGCACACAAATGCACTTTGTATTTTGTGCTAGGAAATGTTCAAGTGATTTATTTATAATTACTACATTTAAACTTCACAACAGCCTTATGAGCATAGCATGTACTTTTATTACCTCCGTTTTGCAGATGAAGAAACTGAGGCATACAGAGGTTAAATAACTTGGCCAACGTCACACAACTAGAAAGTGATAGAACTGGGATTGAAACCCAAGTCACCTGGTCCTAGAGTTCCTCCCCTTACCCACTATGTTATGCTACCTCAACCTGTGGATTCTTTTGTGTGCTTAAGAGTAAATGCAGGGTTGATTCGACTGTGATATTTTTTTCCTGGTAGCCTTTTATGTCCTCACCCTTTAAAGAAAAATCAGTAAAGCAAGAAGACACTAATTTTCAAGAGATAGGACTCTCTTTTCAAAGTAAATTACTTGAGAGGTAATAAATTTAATTATACATAAATGATCATACATAGGGTCATACACACACACACACACACACACACACTCTCTCTCTCTCTCTCTCTCTCTCTCTCACCTTTCATTTTAAGCAAAACTAGGAAAATAAGAGTTGAAGGAAAAACTCCCTAGTTCTGAACAAGGTAAGCTATTGAACCTGAGAGTAAAAGCAATGCTCCAATTCATCTAATTTTGGAATATTAAGACCAAAAGAAAGGCAAAAAGTATCACTTTTATCTTAGGGAAGTTTTTCTGATTTTAAAACATCAGCATCGGACACATAATGATAAAATGGACTTTTCATTTCAGAGTAAATTAATTTTTATGAATGTATATAACTCTAAAGTAATGATGAAGTAATTCTAAGGTTTGCAGGTGAGAAGTCTCAGAAAATCTCTACATTTGGTTTTTACTTAAAGCTTTTTAAAAACAAAGCAAGAACTTTTAAAAGTTTTCTGGCTTGATTAATGATTTTAGGTGAGTGGTTATGAATTTTAGCATCTCATTTGAAAATCTGTATTCCTGAACAAATATTTCCCTTGAATACAGCATAAAAGGTAACTGCTTCTCTCTGCTTGTTTCTACCCATTTGCACAAGCAGGCCTGTAGTATCTCAGGACCTTCAGTTTGGTTTTAAAGACGATTTTTTTTGCCACTGACTTTCTCCTACTTCTGCTGATCCAGGCTTCTCAGAGTGTGAGGAGAAACAGTACATGGTCACTTAAGAGGCTGTTTCGTCCCTCCTCATTTGATTTGCTTATCCTTGTATCCCACTCCCAGCTCCTAGCCTGTGCCTGACACACAGGAGGCAGTGCATAATGCTGGGTTAATGAATGGCCTTATGAAGACCATCAGCTCAGAGAAGCTCTTTATGAGAGACATGAGGAGAAACGGCTGTTCCGCCTCTCCTCAGATTTGAAAATCTGCAGATCCTATGCCTAAATTGAGGGTCAGAGTATAAACAGTGAGGATGAGTGAGAACACAGCAGACTGTGGAGAACGTCTATGTAAGAAACACTCGTGGGCGACAGAGAGGACAAAGGAAGGGGAAGCAGAGACAGAGCAGCAGGATGAGAAAGAGCTCAGACAGGGTCTGCCTTCACAGCATGGGATGCTGCAGAGGCCGTGGGCAGGAGCTGGGGCCACAAACACCAAAGGCATTGCAGAAGACGTTCTGCTTGCCACAGCTTATGAAAGAGGTGCTTCCTGCAATGGAAAGTTTCATTCATGGAAATTTCCAGGGACAATCTGAGGGGGGATGAAATAACCTTTCTGGGTGAAAAGATGATCTTCTTAAAGTAACACTGTTGGACCAGTTCCTAAATGGCACATCCAATTTCCTAAATACATGTTGGATAGATTCAAGTGGGTGTTTCTAATATTAGGTTGGTGCACAAGTAATTGCGGTTTTTGTCATTACTTAAAAAGCGAAAACCACAATTGCTTGTGCACCAACCTAATAATTAAGGAAAGCTCATGAAGAAAATTCTGACCCATTAAGGACATAGGGAATAGCTTTTAAAAGTCCAGTTTATTTTGGTTATATTTTTAACTTATTATTGTGAAATAACTTTTGACATAGCGATGAGTTGTAAAGATAATACAGAGAATTTTCATACACCCTTCACTCCGCTTCCACTAATTTTTACATCTTACATAATCATGGTGCAATGATCAAAAGTAGGAAACCGGCATTGTTACAATACTATCAGCTCAACTTTTGGCTTCGTTTGGATTTTTCTAGTTTTTCCACTAATGTCCTTTCTTCTGTTTCAAGAGCCAGTCCAGGACACCACATTGTAATTAATCATTGTTTCTTTCGTCTCTTTCAATTGGAAACAAATTCTTGGTCTTTTCTTTTCTTTTATGACCTTGACAGTTTTGAAGAGTCCTGGTCAGGTATTTTATAGTATTCCTTGATTTAGTTTGTCTTACGTTTTCTCATAATTAGACTAGGTTAATGGATTTTGGGAAGA
This sequence comes from Cebus imitator, assembly GCF_001604975.1. Taxonomy (NCBI): domain Eukaryota; kingdom Metazoa; phylum Chordata; class Mammalia; order Primates; family Cebidae; genus Cebus; species Cebus imitator. The sequence goes on from NW_016107761.1 coordinate 718,724, forward strand.
ATACCACAGAGATGATGTGCCCCTCTGAATGCAGGGACATGTGATGTCAATGACTTTTACTGGTGATGTTAACATAATCACTTAGTTAAGGTGATATCTGACAGGTCTCTCCACCATAAAGTTACTCTTATTTTTCCTTTTATACTCTATCAATTATAAGTAAGTCTGGCCCCACACTCAATGGGGGAGATGAATGAAACTTCACCTGCCAGAGGAGAACTCTTGATGAATTTGTGGACATATTTTAATTACCACCACAGAAAGATTCTGTAGGACATACTTTGAAGCTATGCAAATATCTTGTTTTTCTTAAAACTCTTGTCCACTAATTTGAGTATTCATGAGGGCATGCTGCCTGCAGCAATTAACGTTAGTGTGGCATTATAATTTTTTGTTTTCCTCTTTCCCATCACCTTTATTAATTAGAATTCTTCTTTAAGAAAGAATTGTTCCTTCTCTCCCATTTATTTACTTCATCAAGCATTTATTTGTGTTCCTGTGCACTCACTGATTTTTATTTTAAATTTTGTATTTCTGTCGCACTCCAATACTGTTATTATTTTTTATTCAACCTGCTGAAGTTTTGGCAATTGGGAACTGTTTCAGATTGGTTCTTATGTCTTTTAAATATGACTCCATTTTTTTTTTCTTAAGAACTTCCTAAGTTTCTGGCATCATGGTATGTTCCAAACTCACATTTTTCCCACCCCAACATTGGAATTAACCATTTATTCAAGGAGTCTTAATTCTTTTATTGGAGAATGGCATTTGCACACCAGGATCTAGGTATTTAACTTTGTAAGAAACTACCAAACTGTTCTCTAGAGTAGTTTATGCTATTACCAGCCATGTATGAGAGTTTTCCAGTTGCTTCACATTTTTACCAGCACTCGGTATTGTCAAATGTTTTTAAAAAATTTTTAATCATTTAAAAATTTGTAGTGGTATTTCTTTGTAATTTTAATTTGCATTTCCCTAATGACTAGTGATGTTGAGCATCTGTTCATATGCTTGTTGTGATGGTTAACACTGGGTGTCAACTTGATTGGATTGAAGGATACAAAGTATTGATCCTGGGTGTGTCTATGAGGGTGTTGCCAAAGGAAATTAACATTTGAGCCAGTGGGCTGGGAAAGGCAGACCCACCCTTAATCTGGTGGGCATCATCTAATCAGCTGCCAGCGAATATGAAGCAGACAGAAAAATGTAAAAAAGAGAGACTGGCTTAGCCTCCATCTTTCTCCTGTGCTGGATGCTTCCTGCCCTGAAATATTGGACTTCGAGTTCTTCAGTTTTGGAACTTGGACTGGCTCTCCTTGCTCCTCAGCTTCCAGATGGCCTATTGTAGGACCTAGTGATGGTGTGAGTTAACACTTCATAAACTCACCTTTAAATATACATATATATAGATGTACACACATATGTATATATGTATGACTTATCCTTCCAGTCTCTTAATGTTTTTCACAGAATACAAGTTTTAAATTTTGGTAAAATTCAATTTATCAATTTTTCTTTTGTGGATTGTGCTTTTGGTGTTTGGTCATAAAAATGTGCCAGACCCAAAGCTATACATGTTTTCTTTGAGAAGTTATATAATTTTAGCTTTCATATTTATGTTGATGATCTATTTAGAATTAATTTTTGTGTAAGGTATGAGGAATGTGTCCAGATTGGGTGTTTTTAATTTTTGGTATATGAATATCCAATTGTTCCACAACATTTGTTGTCAAAAGCATCCTTTCTCCATTACATTGACTTGCATCTCTTGTCAAGTATCAGTTGACTATGTTTGTGTGGGTCTATCTCTCCACTGTCTCTTCTATTTTATCTATCTATCTATCTATCTATCTATCCATCCTTTTGTAAAAAACACACCATTTAATTATTGTAATGTTATAATAAGTCTTGAAGTCAGTGTGAATCCTCCAATTTGCTTCATGCTTTTCAGAGTTGTTTTGCTGTGAGTGGAGCCTCTGGAAAAATGAGCAAATTCTTTTCAGCAATAACTGTGGTTAATTTTAAGATTGTTTTTCTTTAATTTTCTACAGTTTTTCTACTATGAATGTAGTTTGGACTTTATTATTATTATTATTTAATATGTTTTGCTTGGCATTCAGAAGGGGCTCTAGATATAACATTGTCTATATTTTTTTTAATGGAAAAACTTTCAGTAATTGTATCTTTTTCCTTCTTCTTTTTTCTTTTTCGGCATGGAGTCTTGCTCTGTTACCCAGGCTGGAGTGCAGTGGTGAGATCTCTGCTCACTGAAAACTCTGCCTCCCAGGTTCAACTGATTCTCCTGCCTCAGCCCCAGCCTCCCAAGTAGCTGGGATTACAGGTACACGCCCATGCCTGGCTAATTTTTGTATTTTTACTAGAAACAGGGTTTCACCATGTTGACCAATCTGGTCTCAAACTCCTGACCTCAAGTGATCCACTCACCTTGGCCTCCCAAAGTGTTGGGCGTGAGCCACTGCACCTGGCGCAGCAGTTATATCTTTACATACTGCTTCTCAGACTTTTCTTCCATTCTCTTTACCTGGAATTACAGTTAGACTCAGTTTTTCTTAACTATTTTTGCAAGTTTTTAATATTTTTGTCTCTGTATTTTATATTCTGAAGGTACCCATGTAATTTACCATGCAAATGAAATACTTTTGAGAGTAAAAAGAGTGCAAGAATAATTAAAATTATATAATTATTTAAAATACACATTTATTGGCTAAAATTGCTTTTATTACTTGTTGGTAGTCTGATAAAGTAGATCTATTCTAAAAGCATTCTATAAAAACTTTCTAAAAACTATATATCCTGCCCTCAAAAAAAAAAAAAAAAAAAAAAAAAAAAAAGAACTTCTTTGTATTCACTGAACATTAAAAATAAGTAGACAATATTTTTATTATATATTAATGTATTTTTAAATTTAAAATAAAAAAAAGAACATTTTAAACAGGGTTTTGCTCTGTGCCTAGGCTGGAGTGCAGTGGCGTGATCTTGGCTCACTACAACCATCACCTCTTGGGATCAAGTGGCTCTCCCACCTCAGCCCGGTAACTGGCACTACAGGCGTGCACCAGCATGCCCAGCTAATTTCTGTATTTTTTATAGGAATGAGGTCTCCCTATGTTACCCAGGCTGGTCTCAAACTCCTGGGCTCAAGCAGTCTTTCTGCCTTGGCTTCCCAAAGTACTGAGATTACAGGAATAAGTCACTATGCCTGGCCTTTATTAATGTACTTTAATGAGCTTTTTAGTTATATTTATTTCTGATACCATGTCATTGATTTTTTTTCTGAATAATGTATTTTTTAAAAATACCTGTTTTGATTGCTCTTATTTTTATGAAATTGCCTACAGTATTCCTTTAAGTTGCATTTTATGGTTAACACATTTGAAATTATTGACACCTCAATGGACTCTTCTCTGATATTGAGAAAATAGTTCTTTATAGGTTGAGATAACTAGTGTGTGCTAAGTTTAAGTTCTGCTACGTGGAGGCTATTCTCAATTGTAACTTTTTAAAAACTGAATTATGTAAATATTTTAGCTTCCATTCAGAAAACCTTTCTTTAAAATATTTTATGACAAAAATAATCAAATATATTTTCTCTATTAGTGATTCCTTTAAATGTTTTGCCAGATCGAAATCGTGCAAAACCTAGTCTTCAATTTAACTTTATTATAACAGAATATCTATTTATCCAATCAAAAATAGTAACTACACCCAAATGTTCTTTCCAGAAAAATGAGATATTCTAGCATAATTTTTAAATTTTTAAATTTATCTTCTCCATCACTGAGCATGCATGGCTTAATTTGTTTAGTTTCTTTCTTACTTTTATAGGGATAAATGTTATTATTCAGTGTCTTCCCATTTGTAAGTTGTGTTTTAATCATTGTGATTTTCTCAAAGCTTTAAAACCGGAAGCATTTTTGCTCCATTTGTTTAATACTTTGATTATATATTTCCCCCTAATTTTCCACAAAAGCAATCAAAATTTAGAGAAATCGTTTATGGAAACATTCAATATAATTGTAAGAAATTTTGGTTCATTTACAAAGTACTTCTTCAAAGACTCAAAACATATGTAAAGAATGATTGATGAGAGGGAACAAAAAGAGAGAATGCATGTATTGCTATGCTGAAGTGTTTTTAGTATTCAAGATGAGATTCATCATATAAGCTTAGTAGGTCAGTTATTCTGTCTACATAAAAAAGTTTGCAAAGTTTATCAATTATAGCTTGTGTTTTGATTGATAAAGTATCTCTGATTGCTTGAATATTTTTATTTATGTTTGTACCACAAAAGATTTCAATTGTTTTTATATTTCACAGATTTCTTAATTTAGTAAGACCCTAAGTTTTTACTGTGACACTGTGCCCCACTAAAACTTGTGTTTGTAACTAACTGCAAAACAAATAATTTAAAATTTTACTTTTTAAATGAGTTTCAATAGTACATACTAAAAGGTCAGATATTTCATCTTTAACAGAAATAACTTTTTTTTTTTTTGATACAGAGCCTCACTCTGTCACCCAGCCTGGAGTGCAGTGGCACAATCTTGGCCCACTGCAGCCTCCGCCTCCCAGGTTCAAGTGATTTTCCTGCCTCGGCCTCCTGAGTAGCTGGGATTACAGGTGTGTACCACCACACCCAGCTAATTGTTGTATTTTTAGTAAAGGTGGGATGTCACCATGTTGGTGAGGCTCCACCTGCCTTGGCCTCCTAAAATGTTGAGATTACAGGTGTGAGCCACTGCACTTGGTTAGAAAGAACCTTTTTTTTTTTTTTTCCTTTGGGACGGAGTTTCGCTCTTGTTACCCAGGCTGGAGTGCAATGGCGCAATCTCGGCTCACCGCAATCTCCGCCTCCTGGGTTCAGGCAATTCTCCTGCCTCAGCCTCCTGAGTAGCTGGGATTACAGGCATGCGCCACCATGCCCAGCTAATTTTTTGTACTTTTAGTAGAGACGGGGTTTCACCGTGTTGACCAGGATGGTCTCGATCTCCTGACCTCGTGATCCACCCGCCTCGGCCTCCCAAAGTGCTGGGATTACAGGCTTGAGCCACCGTGCCGGGCCAGAAAGAACTTTTAAAAGCTTTATTTTTACTTCGTGTGTTGGATGAACACAATCTAACCATTATTTGAATTAACTCATTTTTCTATTTGAAAGACTGGTAAAATTGATATAAAACTGACATCATGTAATTGGGAATTTTTTCTTCTACTGATGGATTAACATATTAGTAGGTTTCAGTTCCTTTTTTGTACAGACACAAAAAAATCTTGGAATTAAAAATGTATACCTTGGAATTATATTTCTTTCTTTCCCATTTAGAAGTCTTTTATTTCTTGCCTAATTGCTCCATCTAGGACTTTCAATACTATGTTTAAAGAAGTGGTAAAGTGTACATCTTTGTCTTGTTCCTGATCTTAGAGAGAAAGCTTTTAGTTTTCCATCATTGAGGATGATGTTAGTTGTGGGCTTGTCATATATGGACCAGAGGGGAGGGGAGGGACGGGGTGGGGATCAGGAAACAGAAGGAAGCGAGGGGGACTCCCCTCTCAATAGCCATTATGATAGATGGTAAATGTCAACAAACATATCGTGCAAGTTACATGTTCATCATTAACTTCCTTGAAAAATGAAAATTCACTAGTTAATTTTCATTATCATACATTTTGTTTTCTGGAGCTCATTATGCCAAAAAGTTGATTGAAAAAAAAAGTCAAATAATAAAATAAGTAGTTGTAGACTTACGCCTTACAAAAAATGACAAATTATCATCACAGGAACAGTCAGACCTCTCTTTATATCTGTTCTGTGATGGGACTGCTCAGCCTCTATTTCCTACTCACTTTTCCTGTACAGCTAAGCTATAATTTCTCATTTTCCCCACTGTTCTCTTCAATTAGTAGTCTGAAGGTTTCATGGAGTTCTCAGGTCATAGCAAGAGCCATGTCAGGGCTGCTGAGTGGGGCTGGCCCTGGCAGCAACATTGTTTACTTTCGCATTACCATCTATGGCTGCAGTGAGATGGCTATCCTGAGCCACTTGCTTAGGAGTGAACTTTATTTTTGCAGCAAGTTCCCTGGATAGTGTCCTTCAAAAAGAGGTTTTAGCGTCCTTCTGTTCACAGAAACTATAGGGAACATCCAGCTGGGTTTTTAGGGGAGTAGCTCATATACTACTAGAAAAGACCTTGGCAGAAGTTGGAATACAAAATGAAAGTGCTAAATCCTTCCTGTCATATTTTAACGGAGCAGACTAAAAATTAAAGTTAGAGGACAAATGCTAAATCTAGAGAGGGCATTGGAGCAAAAGGCATAGACTAATATCCTTATGGGAAATTTCTCTGGCTCTAACAAAATTCTTTAACATTTTATTCTAATTTACAACCGTGTTCTTTATTGGGTCCATTTCACAGTTTATTCCTTTTATTTGTGTCTTTAAAACCTTCAGTGAATATCTTTTTCCCTTGCAAAATTTCCAATTGGTTATTTTTCCTGTTTATTTATTTTTATTTCTGCCCCTTTGAAAAATGTCTGCCTCTTTTAAGATTATACTATTAGTTTAACAGTAGCTCGGCATTAGGTTTCTATGTTGTGTCTTACAGTTTGGGGCTGGTGTTTCATCTTGAACCAGGGAGCCTCTCCGTTCTCCACAGCCACCCTCCTGTCTAGCAGTTTCACCGTGTTTCAGACCCTTCTTCCCGGTGCTGCGGTTTTCCAGTGAAGAGCCAGGGTTCTTGCCTAGGGCTGATATTGTTGGTATTGCAGATACTTTGTTTCTGTGAGTTGCAGCTCTTTCAGGTGTGTACATTTTTGATAAACACTTGACTCCTGCTTATATGTAGTTTTCTTTCAAAATGATGTCTTTTCATTTCTGACCCTAACACAAGACTAAAATTATAATGGGTTTTATAAAATTTTGATTTTCTTGCCAAGGACCATAAAAATGTGACCTTAGCTGAAATGCCTACACCAAAAGAAACATATCAAATGTCTTGTAACCATGTATTGCCGCTGATACCTGATTTGATGCAATAGTTTTCCTTTTCTTCCCTTCCTTCCTGGAGGAGTTGCTGTTGGGGCTCCGCTGTCTTTCCTTAGTAACCATCATTCTTGAACATGCCGAAACTTATTTTAGCTTGGGTTCCTCCAGGGACAGACTTTAAGCCCAAGATTTGAATAGAAGTATTTTTCAGTTTTTAGTTTTCTTTTTTAATACTCAGGGCAATATGATTTTAAAAAATAAAGGTACATTATTAGGCCAGTTACCACACTGGAACACTGAAGCTTCATCTTGAGGGGAATCTCTGGCAAGTGCTGTGAAATGTGTGACTCATAGTTCCCACACCTCAGAGGCAGAAAAGCCTGAGTTCATCCATGTCAATTTTCCCATCGTTGGTTGAGGGTTGTTCTTCAGGGTTTGTAGTGGCCCCATCCCCACCTACCACTCTAGTCTGCCGTTTGTGGGCAAAATGACCTTTCCTATCTCTGGTAGAAGTCCACCAGCACAGAGAGGCAGATACGGCAGGTTGAAATTGCTCAGAGGGCACAGGGATGGTAGGGTTCGAGGGCTGGACAAGGGACTAACAATAGCTCTGACCTTATTTGCACACCTGTAACTCCAACCTTGGGGAATCTCTTGGAGTGCAAGGCCATACTTCTATCTTTGTTTCTATGAGATTGATATTTTAGTTACCTCCTGTAAGTGGAATCTTGCAGTGTTTGTTCTTCTGTGCCTGGCTTATTTCATTTAGTAAAATATTCTCCTGGTTCCGGGTTCATTCATGCTTTTGCATATGATAGTATTTCCTTCTTTTTTTTTTTTTTTTTTTTTTTTTTTTTTTTTTGTTTTGCTTTTTGGAGATGGAATCTAACTCTGTCACCCAGGCTGGCGCGCAGTGGCATGATCTCGGCTCACTGCAACCACTGACTCCCGGGTTCAAGCAATTCTCCTGCTTCAGCCTCCAAAGTGGCTGGGATTACAGGTGTGCACCACCATGCCCAGCTAATTTTTTGTATTTTTAGTAGAGATGAAGTCTCACCATATTGGCCAGCCTTGTCTTGAACTCCCGACCTCAGGTGATCTACCCATCTCAGCCTCCCAGAGTGCTGTAATTACAGGCATAAACCACCGTGCCTGGCCACTATTTCCTTCCTTTTTTAAGGCTGAGTAATATCCCATATGATATTCTTTATATATTTATATATATGAACATTGCATAATATTCTATATATATAAATTTCTTTATGACAAATAAAGAAATTGTTGAGAGTTTTATCATAATTTCTTTACCCATTTGTCCATTGGTTGTTTCTATATCCTAACTATTGTAAATAATCCTGTAGTGAACATGGAAGTGCAGGTATCTCTTCAAGATTTTGATTTCACTTTTTTGGATACATATGCAGAAATGAGATTGCTGGATCATATGGTAGTTCTATTTTTATTTTAAGGAAGCTTCATGCTGTTTTTCATCTTTACAAATTTTACATTCTTACCAATAGTGTATAACATTCCAATATCACCTCCTCCCCCGCAGCACTTACCTTCCATTTTTTTTATAATAGCCACTATCACAGATGTGAAATGCCATCTCATTGTGGTTTTGATTTGCATTTCCCTGATGATTAGTTATGTTGAACACCTTTTTATATGCCTGTTAGCCATTCGTATGTCTCCTTTGGAGAAATAGCAATTCAAATATTTTCTTCATTTGTAATTATTATTTGTTTATTTACTTACTACTATTGAGATGTAGGAGTTTTTTATTTTTATTTTTGGATATTAAACCCTTATCAGACATATGATTTGCAACTACTTTATCCCATCCCACAGGTCGCCTTTCACTTCTATTGGCTATTTCCTTTGCTGTGCAGAAGCTTATAGTTTGATAGAAACCCTCAACAAACTGGGTATAGGAGAATTTTTCCTCAACATAATGAAGGTCATATATGACAAACCTGCAGCTACTATTATACATGGGAGTGAAAAACAGAGAATCTTTCCTCTAAGATTAACATGAGTTTTGTGTCCCCAGCCAAATCTTGTGTTGCATTAGAGGAGGAACCTGGTGGGAGGTGACTGGACTATGGGTGGGGATCTCTCCCTTGCTGTTCTCCTGATAGTGAGTGAGTTCTCATGAGATCTGATGGCTTAAAGTGTATAGCACTTCTCCCCTCACTGTTTCTCCTGCCACCATAAGAAGAAGGTCCTTGCTTCCCCTTTTCCTTCTGCCGTGATTGTAAGTTTCCTGAGACCCACTCCAGCCAAGTCGTGTTTTCTGTTAAGCCTGCAGAACAGTGAGCCAATTAAACATATTTTCTTCATAAATTACTCAAATAGTTCTTTACAGCAATGTGAAAATGGACTAATACAGTACTGGAAGTTCTAACCAGATCAATTAGGCAAGAAAAAGAAATACAAGGCATTTAAATCAAATCACAAGGCATTCAAATGAAATCAGAAAGGAAGAAGTAAAAGTATTTTTTTCATAGGTGACATGATACCATATGTAGAAAATCCCAAAGACACTACCAAAAAACTTAGAATGAATAAATTCATTAAACTTACAGGATACAAAATTGATGTATGAAAATTTGTTGAGTTTTTATATACTAACAATGAACCATCTGAAAAGGAAATTAAGAAAACAAGTCCACTTACAAAAGCATCAAAGGTAATAAAATAGAAATAAACCAAACCAAGAAGGCAAAGGGTATATACACACACATTAAAACATTGATGAATAAAACTAAAGAAGATACAAATAAATGGAAAAACATCCTGTGTTCATGGATTGGAAAGCTTAATGTTGTGAAAATATCCATACCATCCAAAGCAATATATGGATTCAATGCTATCCTCATTCAATCCCAATGGCATTTTTAATAAAAATAGAGAAATGATCTAAAAATTTATATGAAACCACAAAAGACCCCAAATAGCCAAAGTGCTCTTGAGAAAGAACAAAGTTGGAGGCATCATACTTTGTGATTTCAAAATATATTACAAAGCTACAGTAATTTAAACAATATGATATTGGCATAAATACATACACATAGACCAATGTAACAGGATAGAAAACCCAGAAATAAACCTACTCATGTATGGTCAACTGATCTTTGACATGGATACCAAGTATACATAATGGATAAAGGATACTCTCTTCAACACATTGTGTTGTGAAAATTGAATATTCACATGCAAAAGAATAAAGCTGAAATATTATCTTACAGCATACACAAAAACAAACTCAAAGTAGGTTAAAATAGATTGAAGATTTAAACATAAGACTTGAAACTATAGAACTCCTAGAAGAAAACACAGGGAAAATACTTCTCCATATTGGGATTAACAATGATTTCTTAGATATGACAACAAAAGCACAGCAACAAAAATGAAAATAGGCAAGCAAGAGTATATCAAACTAAAAAACTTTAACTTTGGATAGGTTGGAATGGGGTATTGGTAGTGTTTTATTAATACATGGATACTTATAATTAAAGATAATTATAAAGATTGAGACATTGTTTGACTGCTGTGGGTGGTCATGGAAACCCAGAAGAAATGACAGAGTCAGGTAAGTCAATGTTCAACTCAAAATACAGTTTTAATGTCAGAAGGTCTTCAACCAGTTTAAAAAGTTTCTCATCTCTTGCAATATTCAGTACACCTACAGAAAATGAGGGATGCTGAAAATCAGGCCTAAGATTTCATTATAATGGTGGCAGATTTTAAAAGAATTGAATTTATAGCCTTGGCAAAGATTCCTGTGACAAAGTTAGAACTCTTGTGAGGACTAAACGTATTCTAGGGCTTGGGACTGGGAAATTTGGATAGACACACATAAGAACATTGAATCACCAGGTTCCCTGAACCTTTGAAGTTTGCTAGAAAAAAGCAAACTTCGTTTGCATAGAGATCATGCACAGATCTCATCTGAGATAATGTTTTGCTTTGTTCTTGAAATTTGCCCATGTTTCAACTCATTGATTTCAAAGAATCATTAGGGCCAAGTATCAGTGTGGTCCAAGAAAGGAAGGACCGTCTCTGTAATGGAAAGGAAAAGATTACTCACCAAAGTGCTGGCTAACTTTTATCAACAGGAATGAGGTGAACATGCCTGGGAATGGATTTTGACTATTTTGAATCACAGAAAACATGATATAAGATTAATTGGAAAGAATTTGTTGACACAGAGGTTGTATCAGTTATCTATTGCTGCATAATAAATTACCACAAATGTAGTGTCTTAAAAACATGCACACACATTTATTATCTTCAGTTTCTGGGGTCAGGAATTTTGGGCAGAGTTTAACTGGGTCCGCTGCTTCAGCATCTTTCACAAGCTATAGTCCAGGTGTTAGCCAGGGATGTGTTCTCGCTGAAGGCGGCGTGTTCCCAAGCTCATATGGTTGTTGGCAGCATTCAGTTCCCTGTGGGTTTTGGACTGAGGGCCTTAGTTCCTTGCTAGCTGTTGGTCAAAGGCCACCTTCAATTTCTTGCCATCTGGGTCTTCCCAGAATGGCAGCTTGCTTCATCAAACCTAGCAAGGGAGAGAGTCTATGAGAAAGCAAAAGTAACCATCTTATGTAATCACATAAGAACATTTCATCATTTTTGCCGAATTCTATCAGTTGGAAGCAAGCAAGTCATATTAATAGTTTCAGGCTACTCTCAAGAAGGAGATTACAGAGTGGCATGAACACCAGGAGGCAGAGATCATTAGGAATCTTGGAAGCTGCCGACCACAGAGACACTCTCCCTTTGCCCACGATTTAAGTTCTTGACAAAGGATGCCTGGAGCCCCTTTGATATTCCTGTGGAGTGACTTTATGAAGTTTGGAAATATTGTGAACTAAGGAAAATTATGTGGAGAGGCTCAAACTGTTTTGTCAGAGTACTAAGGAAGGATTCAAGATAATGAGGTGTGCAAGTAAGAATGGATGTATTATATAAGGCCAGAACACCAACCGGGTGGCTCTATTACCTGAGAGATCCCAGATTATGTAGACTTCAGTAGTTCAGCTAGGAATGTACTGGTGAGCGAGCCCCTGGAATTGCTGAGAATTTTGGCGGTCACTGTCCTGTCTAGGTCAGAGTTGGGCAGGCAATGCCTCTCTGAAGTAGGGTTCCTATGCATCAATGGGGATTATAGGATACAGAGCCAGTGGAGGCCTACTATTGCCACTACAGTGTTAGAGGCAAAAGGGGGACATAGTTACCATGACAGCAATTACAAAAGAGCCAAAATAGGCAGCAGTCACAAAATAGGCAAAAACTGCAAAACAGCAAAAACAAGCGAAAATTACAACCTGAAGGTCTTGGCCCACAGGGATATTTGGTGATGGCTAATAGACCATGATGTTCCTAGGAGAAATGTAAATGGAAAGGCAATAATGAAATGTATAACTTAAATATACAAAAGATTCAAGATTGATTGAGCAGAAAGCTGATATTGGCAAATATAGAGAAAAGTCACAATTTTTCACCTACTTTCCAGAGTTAGTTTTCAGAAGCATGATCTATTATTTATTTATTAGATGGAGTCTCACTCTGTTGCCCAGACTGGAGTGCAGTCGCATGATCTCGGCTCACTGCAATCTCTGCCTCCTGGGTCCAAGTGATTCTCCTGCAATAGCCTCCCAAGTAGCTGGGATTACAGGCATGTGCCACCACACCCTGGCTAACTTTTGTCTTTTTTGGGTTTCATCATGTTGGCCAGCCTGGTCTTGAACTCCTGACCTTTGTGATCCACCTGCCTCGGCCTCCCAAAGTGCTGGGATTACAGGCATGAGCCACTGCGCCCTACCACATGGTGTATTTATTAAAGGGGAGACCATGCAGTAACACAGCATATGTTTATAGTACGTGAAAAGACTCCTTTTATCTTTCTCCAAAGAGACTTATGGCCATTTACTAGGAAAACTGCATCTGGGAATGAGACACTCCCAATTATGTGTGTGTGTGTGTGTGTGTGTGTGAGATATATATATATATTAGATATGGTTCTCAGCTGACACCAAAATTTCATTAAGGCCTCAATGGTAGGGTAGAGTTAATGGAAGCCAAGTGATAAATGGGTAGCAGTCTAAGTCCGTTTCACAGCGAGTACATTTTTTTCTCATCCTGTGGTCATTTCTCTGGCACCTGAATGAATAACTTAGAAGAATATAATCCACAGATGCAGAACTTTCATATCCATTCCCTGACATGTGGAGCAAGCACTATTATAATTGGAAAGGCCAAATGGAGCCCTGTGAATTTGCATCCTGCAGGTAAGAGAGTAAGTCACAATTCCTCCTACTGGAATGATAGCGATAAGTGCTACTCTTAAACAATTAAAGGATGCACATGCGGTGGTCTGCTTTATAGCTCCGTTATTTCAGCCGTCTGTCTCACGCAAAATTAAATAGATGAAAACAGACCATGGGGTGCTACTGTAAACTATTTTAAAAAGCTCCACTGACAGCTGCTGTGGTCTGATGTGATATCTTTACAAAAACAATCAACACAGTCTCTGGTATTTGGCATGCAGCTATTAAATCTGATGAATGCTATTTTTTTCAATTCCCACCAGAAAAAAAAACATGAGTAGTTTACATTCACCTACATGGACAGTCATATGCATTCACAGTTCTACCTTGAGACCACATTTAACTTTGTTATAATATGGGTCCCTTGATCCTCCTGACATCCACAGGACAGGATTCTGGTTCATACATTGATGATACTGTGTAGTTGGATCTGAGGAGCAGGAAGTGGCAAGTACTCTAGATATCCTAGCAAGACACATGCACAGTGAAAATATTTAAGGGCCTACCACATCAGTGAAGTTTTTAAAGCTCAGCGCCTTGAACAACCTGTCACTAAAAAGGAGGCACAGTGCTTGGGAGATCTTAAATTTCGGAGGCAGCATTTACTGTACTTGTCAATGATATATTCAGTTGCTTTAGTGGCTCACTCACAGATACCAGTTTGGAGTGGTATTTAGAGAAAAAAAAAAAAAAGCTCTGGAGCAGGTTCAAACTTTGATTTAAGCTGTCCTTTATTTTGGCCATATCACCTGGCCGATCCTATGGAACTACAGAGATTCATGGTTAATGATGCTGGGCATAGTCTCTAGTAAGTCCCAGGGAGAGAGAGAGATGCTGGGTAGACCAATAGGTTTCTGAAACAAGGCCATGCTGTCTGCAGCAGAGAACTCTTTATTTTGTTTATTTATTTATGGATATTTAAGGATTTAGAAGATTATCAACTTTATTTGAATCATAAGTCAAACACACACACACCCCCTACCAAACAATCTGAGAAATCTGAACATTGACGGGATATTTAATGACAATAGAAATGATTATTAAAGATATGATAATAGAATTGTAAATATGTTTTTATTCAATGGGTTTTTGGGGAATAGGTGGTGTTTGGTTACATGAACAAGTGCTGCTTTTTTTTTTTTTTGAAATGAAGTCTCGCTCTGTTGCCAGGCTGGAGTCCAGTGGCGTGATCTCGGCTCACTGCAACCTCCGCCTCCCTGGTTCAAGTGATTCTCCTGCCTCAACCTCCTGAGTAGCTGGGACTACAGGAGCGTGCCACCATGCTCAGCTAATTTTTGTATCTTTAGTAGAGACAGGGTTTCGTCATGTTGGCCAGGATGTTCTCAATCTCTTGACCTTGTGATCTTCCCACCTTGGCCTCCCAAAGTGCTAGGATTACAGGCGTGAACCACCACGCCCAAACATGAATAAGTTCTTTAGTGGTGATTTCTGAGATTTTGGTGCACCCATCACCTGAGCAGTGTACCCGTACCCAATGTGTAGTCTTTTATCATTCGCCCCCTTCCCATCCTTTCCACGAGTCCTCAAAGTCCGTTGTATCATTCTTATGCCTCTGCGTCCTCATATCTTAGCTCTTACTTATGAGTGAGAACAATGTTTGGTTTTTCATTCCTGAGTTACTTCACTTAGAATAATGGTCTCCAATTCCATCCAGCTTGCTGAAAATGCTGTTATTTCCTTCCTTTTATGGCTGAGTAGTATTCCATGGTGTGTGTGTGTGTGTGTGTGTATATATATATATATATATATATACACACATATATATATATATAAAACATTTTCATTATCCACTCGTTGATTGATGGGCATTTGGGTTGGTTCCATATTTTTGCAATTACGAATTGTGCTGCTGTAAACATGCATGTTCAAGTCACTTTTCGTATAATGACTTTTTTTCCTCTGGGTAGATACCTAGTAGTGGGATTGCTGAATCAAATGGTAGATCTACTTTTAGTTCTTTAAGGAATCTCCACCCTGTTTTCTATAGTGGTTGTACTAGTTTACATTCCCACCAGCAGTGTAAAAGTGAGAGAACTACTTTTTTTGGAAAAGGAGCACATGGCATGGCCATGGACTCTATAGAGACCCAATACCTCACCATGAAACATCAAGTGGCTACAGGGCCAGAACTGCCCATCATGACTTGTATTGACAGACCCACAAATTATAAATTTGAGTGGGTACATCACAAATACATCACGCAATGGGAATGGTGCAGTTGAAATTGGACCCAACCTAATCCAGAGGCCCTAAGTAACAGAAGACAGTGGTTCAATCTCCATATGAACTACATCTGCAGAACTAACACTGCTCCTTTAGATTGTACCTACAGCCTCATAGGGGGTTCCTATGACTAGACTTTAGAGGGTCAAAACAAAAATGTGGTTCACAGATTGGCTTAATTTGTTGTGAGCCGATGGTGGACTATTACCACACTAAAACTTTACTCAAGAGGTACCCTAGAGGAGCATGGCTTGGTGAAAATACTCTGGGGCAGAGCTACAAGCTGCACACCTGGTCGTAAACAGGATACCTGCACACTTGAAGCAGTGGGAGATCTCTTGGTTCTGTCTGGTCAGGAATCTGGTAGGAACAAGAATATTAATATTTGGCAAGGGAGGTCTGCAGAAGGCCAACTGAATGAACCTCTGGATGTGAACACAAGGTGTGTGGATCTTTGTGTCTCATGTTGGTGCTCATAAAATGTACCTGGAACAGAGGAGAGAGTAAACAATTAGGAACACAGGAGGACTGGTTCAGTGGATGTCCTTAGCTTCTCCAGTGCTTGTCTGATGGCTAATGAGGCAGCGATTTATACTATGCATGTACCCAATAGTAAGGATTCCCTCTCACAAAAAGAGATTTAGGTATTACTGCTGCCGACCCTCCAGCAACAGAGATTAAGGCTGAGACCTCAACAGGGTACTATCTCTCAAGGAGATGAACCAAGTATTTTATAAAACAATGATTATATTGAATCCCTTTGACTCTAAAAAGGGCAGCAATTTATCTTCGCTAAGAATGATATATATTCTACCTGTAGATGTGTCTTTCCTGCCTACAGTATTTTGGACAGCTCCACTATCTGAAGGCTCACAGAATATCTGCTTTTTAGACATAGTATCTCATGTAATATCTTTATGGAACAAGAGAACCTTTTTCTTAAATGATAAAGTTGCTGTAATGGGCACATAATCAAGGAATCTGGCCGGGCACGGTGGCTCAAGCCTGTAATCCCAGCACTTTGGGAGGCCGAGGCGGGTGGATCACGAGGTCAAGAGATCGAGACCATCCTGGTCCACATGGTGAAACCCCGTCTCTACTAAAAATACAAAAAATTAGCTGGGCATGGTGGTGCATGCCTGTAATCCCAGCTACTCAGGAGGCTGAGGCAGGAGAATTGCCTGAAC
>NW_016107761.1:736101-745786 GCF_001604975.1 Cebus imitator
ACCATCAGTTGAAAAGGAGCAGGTATAATCATTTTAGGACTTCTGGGTAGTTGACCTTTAAGGTCGCTGGGAGGGGCAGCTGCATATATATGGTGACAGTAGATGCTTTTGATAAGCCTCTTCTCCAGAGGTCTTCTTTGATACTGTCTCAGGAAGACATCACTTGGATTCTGAAAGCATTTGACTAGTATTTAGCACCTGTTTTTCTTCCGCCAATCAAATTATAAAAATTTTAATTAAACACTGAGTTTCGAAAGATGGAAGAAATCTGCTGAGGCGTTGCTGGGCTGCCTGGGTCTCAGCCTAGGCTGCTGCTTATTCTTCGCCTGGTTTCCGTACTGCTGGGGTGAGCCCCGCCTTCCCAATGGCGGGCTGTTTTGCTCTGCGGAGCCAGCTGTTCCCGGGTAGAGGATGTGTTAAAGGTGAAACTCTCCCTGGAGAGGGACTCAGGTTGTTGGATCTTGTTGGGGAGGGGCCTGTCTGGTCGTATCCCCCTCCCCGCTTTCAACTCTCCCTTCTGTGGGATGGGCAGTTCCTTTTCGCAAGCTTTCTCGGTATTAGTCCAAATCTCTGCCCTGGTCTGCGCTAACAAGACACCGGCCTGTGCTGTCACCCAGGTCTGTAACTCCGGGTGGTTCTCAGCAAGGCAGCGTTTCCCTGGTCTGTGTGCTGGCAAAATCGCGGAGTGAATTGCTTTATCTGATTCAGAGAACCAATGAGGTGATGCCCCCGCCCCCCATCCTCCGTGCCTGGTACATCTTCCAGGTGGGGCATTGCGCCGCCTTGCCTCGGCTGGACGCCTTTGGGCTGCTTTTGCTACCTTTTTTGGGGTTAATCCCGCTGTTCAACCAGTCTCTTTAAAACAAAACGGGTACCTCGCTTGGAGACACCGGCCTGTGCTGTCACCCAGGTCTGTGACTCCGGGTGGTTATCAGCAAGGCAGCGTTTCCCTGGTCTGTGTTTCTGTCTCACTCAGTGGTAGCTGCACTCCGGAGAAGCTTCCTTTTGGCCAACTTCCCCTGAATCCGATTTTATTTTTTATGGCTGCACAGTATTCCACGGTGTCTATGTGCCACATTTTCTTTATCCAATCCGCCATCGATGGGCACTTAGTTGATTCCATGTCTTTAATATTGTGAATAGCATGGTGATGAACATACAAGTGCCCGT
This sequence comes from Cebus imitator, assembly GCF_001604975.1. NCBI lineage: Eukaryota > Metazoa > Chordata > Mammalia > Primates > Cebidae > Cebus > Cebus imitator. Next base: position 737,272 of record NW_016107761.1, read on the forward strand.
ATCTTTTTGGTACAATGGTCTATTTTCCTTTGGGTATACACCCGGTAATGGGATTGCTGGATTGAATGGTAGCTCAATTTTAAGTTCTTTGAGAAATCTTCAAACAGCTTTTCCAAGTGGCCTAACCAATTTACATTCCCATGAAAAGTGTATAACCATTCCCTTTTCTCTGCAGCTTTACCAGAATCTGCTTTTTTTTTTTTGACTTTTTAGTAGTAGCCATTTTGACTGGTGTAAGATGGTATCTCATTGTGGTTTCAATTTGTGTTTCTCTGTCCATCCTTGTTTTCATCCTCATTTGGATTGCTTTCCTCTCATTTCTTTTTTTTTTTTCCTCTTCCTAATGAACTAAAGAGTCCTGAGCCTATGGTTAAAAGGCTTCACTCATTCATCTTTTTCATAACGCCATTTCTTCAACTTCAAAATGGAATTGATAAAATGCACATTCCTAACAGAGTTGTTCTGAGATTCAAGGCTAATGTACACAAAAGCATGTGTAGGTGAAGCATTTGGCAAGATGTTAAACTATTTCACATATAATCAATGATGACGACCAACATTCTTTATTTCTCTTCTCTTTCCCACCGACCTTACCTCCAATTCTTCACTTACCTCCACATATTTATAGCTGTTGTTATTTGTAACCATGAGTGTTAGCAAAATATTTCCTCTGGCTTTACAGATTCAGGCATTGTTATGCGCAGAAAAATCATGTTCTGTCTGGATATGGCAAAAGAGGGAGAAACTCAAAGTCAGGGAACGTCCAGGACAGGGTTGTCCTGGGAGGAAGGAATGGAAACAAGATGACAGAGGGAATAGTGGCTTGTAGGGAGTGAGGAGACACACAACTCAATGCTGTCACTCATAAGGATCTTCTATGCATGACTTGTGCCCATGGGCTCTGTATGTCCAGCCAAGACACCCCTATCTGATAGGAAGGGGAAGTGGAGGCCAGAGGAAAAGAGGTCATATTCCTGGTGGACTGATGAGGTCAGGGAGCCAGATTGAGGCACTGCTTCTTCTTCATCATGGATACTCAGTTGAATCTCCACCATGCTGTTTGAAGCAGGAAGTGATTTGGTTGCATGGTCTACATTAGCCTGAGATTCTCTCTCCTTTCCATTATTATTTGGAATCATCCCCAAATCCATGAAAGTTGCTTTTCTTGTACTGGTATAACTAGTAGAAGGATAAGAAACTCTATGAGTCTGAGAAACATATCACACCAATGAATTGAAGTTTAATATGATGATCAACATAGTTCAACTTTGTTCAACTCACTAAGTAGAGGGAAACCTAAGTAGAGGTTTAGTCAACCTAAACCCAACACACATGTATTTTGTGTTACCGCATATATCCACCCCCACATCCTCTTTGCCTCTTTTCTCCTTAGAGAAACATCCAGGCTTGACAAGAACCCCTTCTTCACCAAAATCTCTATGGATCCATTTCCATCTACTAAATTCTCCTTTCTCCGCATTCTGTCTGCTACGTGTCCATGTCTCCTAAGGAGATCCTGGCTTTTCTGGATCTTAGTACTTAGCTTTTGTGAAGGGACATAGTCCCCTTTCAGTGTTCTTCTCTCCACTTAAGGAACTGGAATCTGACATTTATTTTCCTCCTTCTTGGCAGATAATTATAGACCTGGAGACCTGCTTTGTCACATTTTTGCAAGGAGACCTTGCATTTAGGAACAAACCCAGGAAAAGATGGGGTCCGGGAGCATGTTTCTACTTTTCTTTGCATAGGGAAACCTGCTCAGTTCTTGTAGGTCCCAGCTCTAGTGTATGACACAGATGTTAATGAGATGGAGAGCACTGTTTCCAAGGAAACCAATTGTATGAGTTAGTGGTCAGCACAACCTTGTAAACCCAGTAGAGACCAGGGCCATGACTCCTCTCTTGCAGCTCAGGCACTGTATCCAAAACTTATCCTACAGCTCTTGACCAAGCCCACACCTCTGCCCATGCTTCTCTTTTAGGAAAAAAGGGTGACAATGATAAACTCAGGATAGAAAAATGAATTAAAATACAAGTAGCAGTAGGACAAGAGTGCAGTAACCCCCACAACAGGATCTGAATTGGAAAAGAGTGAGACTAAGAGACATATACAGTGAGAATTGTCCCCTTTGGAGTGGCAAAATAATCTCTCTGGGCACAATATTGATTTTGGGGTTGGGAGATGGGTCCCCCAGGAAGATTTTCTGCAGCAAAGAGAAAGTGGTAGCTTGCTTGTCTTCCTGAGCTTTGCTGGTTCCCAGCCTAGCTGCTCCAGGCAAAGAACCAGGAGCAGGGCAACAAGACTGGGCTTGAACAGAATCTGAAGAGCATGCATGCTGGAGAAATTCGATGCCCAGAAAACTGTGCACCCGGGCCCCCAAATCATTCTTCATAACTACAGCAAGAGGACATTGCAACATTTGGGCAGGTCCACTCAGCCAAAGTCATCAGACCTTGAAACTTCCCTCATTACCACCATGAATTTTTTTCTTGGAGAAATGTCAACATTCAGCTGGAATTTTAAATTGAAATGGAGTGAGGAAAGAATTAGTTCAGTCATTTTCCCTTTTGTAAGCAGGATCTTTTTCACTTCTATTTCCCAATTCTTGCTCTAGGTCTGTAGGATCTATGAAATATATATTCTTATCTTTTTGTCCTCTGGATGACATAGCGTCTTATCTTTCTACCAATGCCAGTTACTTTCATTCTAAAATTTACCCTAGTTGAGTGAATGACTTGACACTAATGTTCCTACTCAGCCTCACCTGGTTTGCATCTCTAGATACAATGAATCTTCTGTAAGAAATGACAGCTCTCTATAGGGTATAGAGTATGTTTTATGAGAATTCAAGCCACAGAAATACGAAAAAGTCAGATGAGAAGAGGTGAGACCCGATATATTTGGTATCTATCTATTTTCCTTTTTTTTGGTTTGTTTTGAGATGGAGTCTTGCTCTGTCACCCAGGCTGGAGTGCAGTGGCACCATCTTGGCCCACTGCAACCTCCACCTCCCAGGTTCAAGTGATTCTCCTGCATCAGCCTCTCAAGTAGCTGGGGCTACAGACCTCTGCCACCAGGCCCGGCTAATTTTTGTATTTTTAGTAAAGACAGGGTTTCACCACATTGGCCAAGCGGGTCTCAAACTCCTGACCTTGTGATCCACCTGCCTTGGCCTCCCAAAGTTCTGGGATTACAGGCATGAGCTACCGCACCTAGCCAGTATCTATTTCTTAGGATACTGTTAGTAAGCAAGACCTTTCTGTGTGTTGGCCCCTCTAGCAGGGCTTGGATTTAAATAATATGTGTAGGAGCTGCTATCGTGAAGCTTCAGGATAGCAGGAAAGGTCCTGTTGTCCCAGGTCTCTGTTTTTCTAGCTTCAGTTACTGCTCAGCCTGCTTATTCCTCCTGCGGGGAATTCAGATGTGGGGGCAGACATCAGACTCCATCTTTGAAGGACTTTGTGATCATCTCCAGTCATCTGCAGGAGAAGTTGTGGTCTTAAGAAGTTCTTAGAAAGTTAAGGTGACTAGAGAACCCATTGAAATGCCTAGCTAACATTCAAGTGGGAGAATCATGTCAGATGGTGAGGTGAAATTCAATAGTAGATGAGTTGAGACAGTTGAGAATGCTGTGCTTCCCTTCCAGAGAACTAGAGTACTAAAGTTCTAGTTTAAGTACAGTCCTTCCAGAGAACTGAAGTACTAAACCTAATGAGGACCTTGAGATGCCTTAAGGTGACACAAAGACCAGGTAGGGCTGCTTCCATCCATTCATTTTGAATTTTCTACAAGATTTACCATGGATTTAGAGGACTGGCTCCCAAATACCAGATACTATGCAGCAGGTCTTTTCTTACTTAGATTACTCTGCTATTCATCCCTCTGTTTTTCAAAACTCATTAAACTAGTTTCTCCTCTTCTTTCCTGCCTTCCTTCCTTCCATTCATTGCTTACATATTCAAAAATAGTATTATTATTTTTGAGATGGAGTCTTTCTCTGTCGCCTGGGCTGGAATGCAGTGGCGCAATGTTGGCTTATTGCAGCCTCTGCTTCCCAGGTTGATTGTCCTTCCTCAGCCTCCAGAGTAGCTGGGATTATGGGCACTCACTATCATGTCAGGCTAATTTTTATATTTTTAGTAGAGACAGATTTTCACCATGTTGGCCAGACTGGTCTACTGGTCTTGAACTCCTGACCTCAAGTGATACACCCGCCTCAGCCTCCCAAAGTGTTGGGATTACAGGTGTGAGCCACCGCACCTGGCCAAAGTATTTTAAGAATATGCAATATATTCTCATGGTTCAAAAATCAAAATTATATAAAAGATAGACCTTAAAATGTAAAGATTAATCTCTGTTCCAGTTTACCCATCTCCATTCATAGTATCTATAGGGAACCACTCTTATTAGATTTTTGTGTATCCTCTTAGTGTTTCTTTACATCAGTGTACACTTATACAATAATTATTATGGCCTTTAATTTCCATCACAAAATTTATCACATAATGTTCTATGCCTCACTAGTTTTATTTAACACTATGATTGAATTACTTTCGATTTAATACATCAGAGTGCTTTCAGTCTTTTTAAAGTCATGTGTATTTATTCAGTTGTGTATATGAAGACACTGACTCTTTCCAAACTTTTACTATTGCGAATAAGCTGTAATGAATAACCTTTTTAATAAATAATTTTGCATGCTCATAGGTTTATCTGTAGGATAAATTCCCAGAATTAGAATTGCTGTACTAAAGAGAAATATACTTGTAAATTTGATGGCTTTTGCCAGATTGGTCTTTGCAGTGTTATGCTAGTTTTGCACACGTTATGAGAAATGTTTGAAATGCCTGTTTTCCACAGTCTCAGCAACAGAGAGCATTATATTTTTCGTGTGTGTGTCTTTTGTCAAGTTGGTGAAAAACATTTCAGCATAGTTTAGATTTTCACAGTGCTTATTAAGAATGAAGTCGAGTATCTTCTCATATGCTTAGGTGATTTTTTTTTTCTTTCAGTTAGACTTTTGGTTGTGCCCTCTCAAGCTGGCTTTAGAAATTTGTTCCAAGACAGAAATAACTGATTTCAAAGCAATATTTCAATATTCTTTAAATAAAACTTGCTAATATGGAAGTGATCAATTTTATTTTTTCAAATAAGATTGTTAATTATTTGGCCTATTTTATACATTCACAACATCTGTAAGATTTAAGAGTTTTAAATATTCGTAAATTAGATTCTCATAAATTATGCAAGGAATGAAGGAAAATGTGAAAACCAAGGAGTTCAAATATTGTATAAGTTAAAGTAAATAAGTAATTTAAGTACAGAATTTCCTTGAAGGTTATTTATATTTAAAGACATTTTTGTCTGTATTTTCACTGACATAAACTCTAGATTAGTTTCTTTTTTCAGCATTCTGAGGATATCATCCTATTTTTTCTGGCTCACATTGTTCCTGTTTTTCAAGTCAGTTATCAGTCTTATTGCTGACCATTTGAAAATAAAATGGTGCACACGATGTGATCTGTTACATATAATTTTCTTTGCATTTATCATGGTTCAAGTTTGAGTCCTTCCTTATATTTGTGGTTTGATGTCTTTTGTAAGTTTTGGAAAATTCTAAGCCATTATATCTTCCAGTATTACTCCTTTTCCAATCATTGTCACTTCTTCTGAGACGCTTATTGCAAATATTTTATCCCTTTTCCAATTATCCCATATGTCTCTAACTCTATTTTCTGTGTTATTCATCTTTCTTTTCTTTGTAATTAACTGTGTAGTTCACTCCTTGGCTTTGTCTGAGTCACTATTAAAATTGTATATTGGGTTCTTAATTATTGTATTTTTCAGTTTTAGAATTTCTGATTCATTTTTGGGTTAACTTTGTTTTTTTATAAAATCAAATAACAAAATAATGTATAGAATACTATAACTTGAAAAATAGACATCATCTATGCCTTAATTCTAACAGATGATCACAGTAATTAATTTCTTACAAATCCTTCCAGAAGTTTCCCATCTATCTGTTTCTCTGGTTCTTGACCATTCACCCAGAAATGAAAGTCATCACTAATTATTTCTCCTATGACTCTACAGTAGTCATTGATTTATTCAATATTCTTTGCTCTATCTTTATCACTTTTATCTCTTGGATGAATAAAAATTAAGGTTTTCTCTCTCCTAGTAACCCTTTTATATTTCAGTTTGTTTTTTTTATTTGTTTTCTTTTTTCCTGTATTTTGACTTTTTTTTTTTTTTTTTTTTTTTTTTTTTTTTTTTTTTTTTTTTTTTTTTTTTTTTTTTTTTTTTTTTTTGTGATGGAGTTTCACTCTTGTTGCCCAGGCTGGAGTGCAGTGGCGTGATCTTGGCTCCCTGCAATCTCTGCCTCCCAGGTTCAAGTGATTCTCCTCCCTCAGCTTCCCAAGTAGCTGGGATTACAGGTGTGTGCCACCATGCCCAGCTGATTTTTATATTTGTATTAGAGACAGGTTTCACTATGTTGGCCAGGTTGGTCTCGAATTCCTACCTAAAGTGATCCTCCTGCCTTGGCCTCCCAAAGTGCTGGGATTACAGGTGTGAGCCATCGCACCCGGCACTGACATTGTTTTTTGTTTATACCGAACTCCTCAGTCTTCTTCCTTCCAGGCCTCTCCATATACAGATGCCATTTCATGTTGCTCCCAACAAATGTAAACACATTTAATCATAGGATTTACTTTTGAAAAACTTGATTTCTTTTCTAAATTTTCCCCATCACACCCACTAGTAAACTTTCACCTGAAATAGAAAATGTCTGGCTGAGAGGTATAGGAAGCAAATGATAATACAGGGTGAACTAGCTGTTATCAGTTCTGTAGCAGGACTATCAACCTTATAAAACTTAACCTTCCACTCATTCTTATGCATTTCTCAGCCTTAATTAATTCACATAATTAAGCAAAGCATTTATTGGGCAACTGTTACATTTGGGGAGCATTTTAAGGCTTTACCTGTTATTCTGCAGGATGAAAACATATCGACCAGGCAACCATGACGTAGTCTCTTATTTGGAACAAGGAAGAGTCAAAGTACTCAAGGTTTTTTTTGTTTGTTTGTTGTTGTTGTTTGTTTGTTTGTTTTTACCACAACCTCCTGAGTAGCTAGAACTTCAAGTGTGTGCCACCATACCTGGCTGAATTGTTATTATTTATTTACATATTTTAAAATTTTTGTTTTTCTTTATTTCTTCTAAAGAAAGACAGGATACATGTACAGAATGTGCAAGTTTGTTACATAGGTATACATGTGCCATGGTGGTTTGCTGCACCTATGGACCCGTCCTCTAAATTTCCTTCTCTCACTGACCCAATGGACTCATCCTATAAATTCCCCATCTAATATGGTAGCCACTGGCTACATGTATCCATTGAGTTTCAGAAATGAGGCTAGCCTGACTAAGTGTTTTGTAAGCATAAACCACCTGACAGATTTCAAAGACTTAGTAAGAATAAAACAATGTAAACTATTTCATTAAAAATTTTAAAAACATTAATAAGATCTTATAAATAAATGTAGGATATATTTAGCTAAATAAAATATATTATTAACTTAGTTTCACCTGTTTCCTTTTTCTTTTTTTTTTAAAATGTGGCTATCAAAATTATACATGTAGCTTAAAATGTATTTCAGTAAATATTTCTACTGAGTAGTCTACTCTAGGCAATCAAACATTCTGGGCTGGCCACGGGTGGCTCATGCTTGTAATTGCAGCACTTTGGGAGGTTAAAGCAGGGGGATCACTTCAGGACAGGAGTTTGAGATCACCTTAGGAAACGTAGTGAGACCCTCTTCCAATGTCTACAAAAAGTGTTTTTAAAACAATTAGCTAGGTAGGGTGGTGCTTGCCTGTAGTCCAAACTACTCTGGAGGCTGAGGTGTGAGGATCACTTGAACCCAGGAGGTTGTGTCTGCAGTGAGCCGTTATCACACCACTGCACTACACCCTGGGTAGAAGAGTGAGACACTGTCTCAAAACAAAAAAACCTAGGTGGATACAGATGTGCACAGAACTCATATAGTAGCTAAAATTTGCAGTTTTGAAATGCTTTGTGTAGAGGTTTTACAGGGGCCCAAAGGAAACTGTCAGAGAGTATGTGCAGGTAGTACAGAAGCTAGGGGCATGGACTCTCCTGTCAGGCTACCTGTGTGGTTCGAATCTTGGCTCTGCCACTTGCTGGCTATAGGCAAATTAATCACCTTCTCTTGTCTTAGTTTTTCCATAAATAAAGGTAAAAATAATTTTCTATTATTTTCTATTTCCCATGAAGAATATAGCATTTTAAGAACAGGATAAAAAATTCCTGATTTACTTCTGTAAAACCAAGTCCTGAAAGCAGGTAATGGCACATGTACATATTTGATAAATATTTATTGAGTGAATACTTAATGCCTGTTATTGTTTTAAATAGGGTGCATGATAAAGCATGTAAATAAAAACATTCACATTTTTGGTACATGTTAAACATATGATCAATTGATA
>NW_016107761.1:746136-767477 GCF_001604975.1 Cebus imitator
GTGTCTGAACGTAGGGAGGAGTTTGGCTGGGGATAGTCAGTCAGAGAATCAGCCACTGGATGACCATACTCCAGGGGAAGATCATCTTCCCACTCCATCCCCGGGCCTGCCCCGCATCCATTCCCCTGAAAACCCACCACCCAATAAAACCTCACATTCACCGTATTTCAAGTTCATGTGTGACCTGATTCTTCCAGGATGCTGGATAAGAACTCCGGATACAGAAAGCTGTCACACTAGCCCTCTGCCTTTGCAAAAAAGCAGAGGGACCGCTGAGCTGATTAACACTTAAGCTGTCTATAGACAGCAAGTCTTAAAGAGTGCACTATAACACATGCCCACCTGGGCTCCTGCACCTGTCCATCGTGTGCTCCTCCTCTAAGGGGTTTGAGCAGCTGAACAGACGAGCCACACCCCTGTCGCATATCCTGCGAGGGAGGTCAGGTAACTCTCCTGTTTCACAATGTTACAATCCTAATTAATATAAAAAAATGATCTTTTCCAATGATTGCATTTCCTGCCCTGGTTTCTGATTCTCATTTAGGATCATTGGCCTCGAGGATATGGTCCCACTTTCTTGCCCAGATTCACTCGGCCTCTCCTGATTTTGCTCCTGTTCTTTTGCCAGCTCTGCTTCTAACCCTTCCATGTATACTTGATCCTGCCCAATATCAAAGTGCTTACCTGCCCTGAACAAGCCACTATTTCATGCTTTGGGCTCTTGGTGCCTGCCATCCTATCTGCCAGAATGTCCTCTGCCCACTTTATGCAGTTGATCTTGCTCATATTCCGCTTCTACGGGCTGGCCCTCTGGGATAAAGCACCTCAGGGCTCCCTCTGCCCATTTACTCCTCTATTATGCCTGAGCTCCTAAGGCAGAGCTGCACAGGAGCCCGATGTCCCTGAGTGTCACAATCCATTGACCATAACAACAGAATAGCACAGAATGCTACCACTCATTTAGGGGCCATAGACTCCATCCCTGACTCTGAGGAATGTACCAGGACTCCCATCTTCTAGGATCTGAGCAGTGGCTGGAGGGCAGTGGGATGGAGTAAGCCAAGCAACATGGAGGCCTGGTGCTGCCCTGGACCTGCCACTCCTGTGCCATGAACTTGACGCCACTGCTTTTCTTCTCTGTGAGCATGGCTCCTCTCTTTCCAGTTTCTTCTTCTCTCCCTTTTCATACCAATGGGCAGTGAGAACCCATACAATCTCCTCAGTAAAAGTTCTTTGAAAGACAGATGTTTTAGAAATTCCAGGTAATCTAGGGTTCTTCAGGAGCAGATTTTGGAGAGAATATATAACAGAACACGGAGAAGCTTGTTAAGAAGTTTATTTCAGAGACCACAACAGAAATTGCAGCCACGTTTTCTTGGGAGAAATCACCTGGGTGTGGTGGACGTACAGGACTTCCATTATGCTGCCCTTAGGGTTTTAACAGTATAAAACCTGTTTGCTTTGATGGGGATTACAGCATCATCATCAGGGCAGATGTATAATTCCCGAACAATATCAACGACGGCTGCAATTTGTGCGCTTGCTGAAAAAGATAGGGACAGAGATCATCTTTCAGACACCCCAGCCATGTCCTGTCTTTTCTACTCATATCAGGCTTCTGCCCCCTGGGGTTCAGTTTCCCCAAATCCTTTGCAAATTTGTCTCCCATATCAACTTTGTGTACACAATGCCTCTGCATTAGCATCTGGGTACCTTTCCCATCTGTTCTCCCCATGCTCTTTCCTCCCTCCCTTCTGTCCTTCTGCCCTGAGGTCCTGGTCCTGCTCAGTTCTGCAGCCATGTTTCTGTTTATAGTTTCTCCTCCCTGGTGGCTGTTGGGTAGCTCCTTCCTTGGATAACTTCTGTACTTACAGTTGGTCTTAAAGTCCCAGAAGAAGCGTCTTGGATTTTCTTCACAGAGGCAGGCAGTATACTTAAAGCTAAATCCACCTTCGATGTATATGTTGCTACTGAGGAAAGCTTTAACCTGGTGAGGGGGTGGGAGGGAGAACTCGCTGTTATTCTGGGGAATGGGTAAGGGAGGGAAAAATAAGAGAGGGAGAGGCTGAAGGAGAAGAGTAGGGGTAAAGGTGGGAACAGGGCAAGGAGGAGTCTACTGTTGTAGTATAATTTCAGGAGCCAAAGTCTAGGTCAGAAGGTTTTCCCTCCCCACGCTCTCAAACTCCTGCCTTAGCAGTGTGGAGAGGCTCAGAAGGAACTAGAGGTGCCCATGAATCCACAGGGCAAGGAGAGCTCATCCGGGGCAGCTGTCCATCTGGGGAGCAGGCTTGCCGTAGTCGCCAGCCAGAGCTTTCAGGAATCAACCTGCAGTCACACTTACTCTGAGACCTGGTGAGACAGCAGCCTGGCCACTTGGGTGTAGGAGCTGATATCAGGCCTTGTTATCAGAGCTGTGACCAAGCCCCAGCTGTGCTTCTCTCTGACTTGGTGAACTTTGGTGATTAAAATTAGACCTCTCACTCTCATTTTCCTCAGTTGTGAGATGGAAACGATTAACTACCAAGCCTGGCTGTTAGATAAGCAAATGACATCTTGAATGTAAATTTCTTTTTAACTTGAGTGCTTTGCAGTTCAAGATCCCATGTGATTGTATATGTAAATTTCAGTGAATTCAGAAGATTCTGTCCAGTTAGCATTATCACAGCAGTTTTATCCTGGGGGTCTGTGGACCCAGAGGGATCTGTGGATAGCATTCAGTGAGTCTGTGAACTCAGGCAGGGGGAAAAAAATGCATTTTTATCTTACTGACCTCTAATTGAAATTCAGTATTACTTCAGTTATGAATGTCATCAAGGAACCACATTGCCCTTAGCAGTATGTATGATTTTATCACAAGGAGAAACATAGATATGTACATATCATTTTACAGATTCAGATGTCCAAAATATCACCCACATACACGACCTTGAATGTATGCTAGTTATCAGACTGGCTTTATAGTCCTGACTGAGGCCCAGTGCTGGTCTGCCCATCTCCTGCAACTTGCTCAGAAACCTGGCAACTCTGCACCAAATAGTCTTTCAGCCCCAAACAGTAAATTCAGGTGTTCTCATCCTTGGAGTTTTACTCAGAATGCCTTGGAGAAGCCTGGTGTTTCTTTAGAGAAGCCTACCCATGCCTTGTCTATCTTTTTTTCTTTTTTTTTTGAGACAGTCTTACTCTGTTGCCAGGCTGGAGTGCAATGGCGCAATCTCAGCTCACTGCAACCTCTGCCTCCCAGGTTCAAGCAATTCTTCTGCCTCAGCCTCCCAGGTAGCTGGGATTATAGGCACCTGCCACCACGCCTGGCTAATTTTTGTATTGTTAGTAGAGATGGGGTTTCGCTACGTTGGCCAAGCTGGTCTCAAACTCCTCACCTCAGGTCATCTGCCCCCCTTGGCCTCCCAAAGTGCTAGGATTACAGGCATGAGCCACTGCGCCTAGCCTTGTTTACCTTTTTATTACATCCGCAACAACATATCTTCATGAATCAGAATTTACACCGCTTGTATAACAAAAGATCAGAATCTATTGCATGCCCAGCATGGCACATGGGACGTGTTGCCAAAGACCAGTGCAGTTTAATGTACTTTTTTGGGCTAAGCAACATCATCCATCACACAGATAATATCTTCACAAAATAAAATTTAGTTCCTCTATATTTTAAATGTATTGCCTTTCCAGCTAATATGCGAATAAAGAAACACATATGTTACTGCATCACAAATTTATTTTTAATAAGTTTGTCACTGTTACTCAATGTGGTAGTTTCTCCCTGTAATCCAATGCCCTTTATACATTTAGAAGCAATTTTCTGATAAATGTTTCATAGACTTCATGAAACCAACAAAATGGCCTGTGGCACCAAAATGTTTAAGCATTGTAGTTTGCCACAAGTTTTCTTAAGCTTTAAAGGATTATGCAATCTTTATATTCAAATACACGATTGTAGGTATAATTCTATTCTAATTCTAAAGTAAATAAATGTGAGCCTAAACCTAACTTTTGCAAAAATTCAGTTGCAGAAAACATTATAAATGATAGAAAATGAGGATTAGGTGGTAAAAATTTTGTAGTTACATAAATGTATTTTAATAAAAATTTAAAAATAGCTATACTTTCAAAAACTGAAGCAACAAATAAAAATTTGTCGACTAGAACTAACAAAATTTCCTTTCCCATAAATTCTTTCTGGTAAGCAAAATCAGTTAATCTGAGGATTTCTCATCCTTTTAGTTGTGCTTAGGTAGGTTTTGAAAAGATTGCTTTATTTTAGTGTACTGGCATGATTCTTAAAAGCATACTTTTGTTAATCACAAAGGCACAAAATTATATCACATGTCATTTTATTGATTCAAACATATCTTATTATACCTACCACTACCATTAACTATTACCACTAGAAACCACCGTTTTCACAAAAATTTTATGTACACATTATGTACATGTTCTTATTCTCATTTTCACCTGTGCTTGTGATAAACAAAATACAAAGCTGAAAAATTATGACTCAGCCTCACTCCTACCCCAAATGAATGTACATGCTTCAGATTCTTGGACTGAAAATAGAAAATTTGACAAAGCAGCTGTGATATTCTTTGCTCATTGACCAGGAATTTTTCTTTACAGGTGTGGAGATATTTCTAGAATGCAGTTTACAGAATAGCAATCTTCATGCTCTCAATTTTGTTTTCCATGCAGTCGTTGTCCTTAAGTCTCATTTGAATTAGGAATCTTATTCTGCAAGGAAATACTTGTGCTGCCTGATAGAGGATGCTTCTCAGGAAGGGTCTGGGGACGGAGTAGGAGAGATGGGGATTACATGGGTCTTGGCCCTAGAACTAAGGTAGTGGGGGCAGTTTGTATGCTTGTGACACCTGAGATCATTGACTAGGAGAAGGACACACAACCAGTGTCCCAGGGAAGAGTCACTGTGGCTTAATAACTGCATAAATCTCTTTTACTTCTCGCCCTCAGCAGCTAGGCAGAAGGAAAATGCTGTAGTCCCAAGTGGCTCAAAATGTGGTCTTTTGGGCACAGCCTTGGTGTACCTTGGGCATCCGTTAAAACCTAGAAGCTCTAACTGCTCCCCAGACCCACCGAAGGTCACTCTGCATTTTAACAAGATCCCTGGGTGAGTTTTAGGTACATTGCCATTGGAAAACCTCTGACCTAGTTTACATATTGGAGTTCCCTCACGACTGCTGAAAAGGAGATGAGTACAAGCTCCTTGTCAGGGCAGAGAGGCTGGAACAAGAGTCAACTTCTGGTGACCCACAGCAAAGGAGCACAAGAAGGCAAGAAGCCAGCAGACTAGCTCAGTGCTTACTGGAGAGGAGAAATCATATCCTGCATGCCCTCTTCTGCCCACCTGCCTCAACTTATGGTGTGGTGTTGTAGCTTTCTCTTCTGAGAACTCCCCTCCCTCCATGCTAAACTAAACATGCTCAGGACCTTGGAAGAATTCTAACTGGTTCTCCACTACCTCTTACACTTTTTTCTTTTTTCCCTCTTTCTCACTTCCTATTCCTTCTTCTTTTCTTTCTTATTAGAATTTCTTCATCTGGAAAATGAGAAGTCATCTGTCCCAAGCTCCCACAGTTCTGAGTCTTGAGTAGCATAACATAAATGACAATGTTTTATTAAGTATACTGTACATTATTAAAGTGAGAGATTAAGTTGTATTTATAATCAAAGAGTTGAATTATTTTTTGAAGGCATGCCCCCAGTCCTCTACTTACCACCATGCATTCTTTCAATTCTGTTTTAACTTTAAGGTCTGCAGTGACCTCCTGTGTTTCATCTTCTGCCCTGCTAAGCTGAAAATCCAGTATTATGATCCTTGGACTCGTTCTAGGAAGAGAGAATCAGGACACCATGATCAGAGACCAATCTATGAGTGAGAGGGGGAGCCATGAACAGGGCAAGGGGCACAGGATGGGCAAGGGAGGGAAATTATGGGGCTTGGATCAATTGTTCCAGGATCCCCTGGAATTTTTGTGTGTTGATTGGGTTGATTGCTTCGTATAAATTTAGTTTTGTTTAGTGAAACAACTAGGACACTTTAAGATTCCTTAAAGAACTAAAAGTAGAACTACAATTTGATCCAGCAGTCCCACTACTAGGTATCTATCCAGAGGAAAATAAGTCATTTTTCAAAAAAGATACTTGCACATGCATGTTTATAGCAGCACAGTTCATAATTGCAAAATCGTGGAACCAACCTAAATCCCCATCAGTCAACGAGCATCTTCTTCCCCTCCATTGACCAAAAACAAATTTTTAAAAAGAAAAAAAGTACAATACCACATGTCATTTTCTGATAACATCCTATAGGTTCTGGTGATTGTCTGCTGACTAGGAGGGCTCAAGTCATTATTAGGAGAAAATTTTCTAGCAACAGAATCACGTTAAACCAGCAAACATCTTGATCAGGGAAATGGAAATCAAAACCACAATGTGATACCACCTTATTCCTGCAAGAATGGCCATAATCAAAAAAACCAAAAAACAGTAGATGTTGGTGTGGATGCAGTGACCAGGGAACACTTCTACACTGCTGGTGGGAATGTAAACTAGTACAGCCACTATGGAAAATAGTGTGGAGATTCCTTAAAGAACCAAAAGTAGAACTACCATTTGATCCAGCAATCCTACTACGGGGTATCTACCCAGAGGAAAATAAGTCATTATTCAAAAAAGATACTTGCACATATATGTTTATAGCAGCACAATTCACAATTGCAAAATTGTGGAACCAATCAAAATGCCCATCAATCAATGAGTGGATAAAGAAACTATGGTGTGTACATATATATACCCCACAGTGTATGTATGTATGTATGTATGTATGTATGTATGTGTGTGTGTGTATATATATATATATGATAGAATGCTACTCAGCCATAATAAGGAGTGAATTAATAGCATTTGCAGTGACCTGGATGAGATTAGAGGCTATTATTCTGAGTGATGTAACTCAGTAATGGAAAACCAAACATCGTATGTTCTCACTGAAATGTGGGAGCTAAGCTATGAGGATGCAAAGGCATAAGAATGATACAATGGGCCTTTGGGACTTGGGGGGAAGAGTGGGAGGGGGTGAAGGATAAAAGACTACAAATATGGTGCAATATACACTGCATGATAGGTGTATAGGTGCACCAAAATCTCACAAAATTACTACTAAAGAACTTACTCATGTAACCAAATACCACCTGTACCCCAATAACTATGGAAAATTAAAATAAAATATTGAAAAAAAAACCCAGCAAATAGCACTGGAGATATTTGTAGGAGCATCTTTGAAGATCCCCCTTCTTTGGTTCTTAGGTAGGGTTTAGGAATTTGTATTTATTTAGCTCCTTAGGAAATTTGGACATATGGCCATGTTTGGGGACTTTAGATACCACTCTACATTTAGACCATACACCACAATCTGAAAGGGAAAGGAAATGGAGGCAAAGAAAATACTCAAATATTCTTCTTCAATCAATGAGGACTGGGTTCCAGGCCAGAAGAGTTACTTTCTCTTTCCTAGAAACTCCTGGCTACAGACCTTTGTTATTGTGTGGGACAGAAGACCCCACAGTGTCTCACAACCCCATTTTCTTGGGGCAAAGCATCTTAGATTTCAGAGAGATTACTTTTTTTGGTGCCAATTGCTCTAATGCCCAGTGCACAGAAAAAGGGTATAAATACCTAAGCATCTTCAAAATCTCTCCCATTTGTAAATGATTTTTGGATAAATAAGATAGGATGACCAGCTTAGCTCAAGTGACTAACCATTTCAGTTTACCCAGGACTGAGGTCTTTTCTGGAATGGGCCACAGAGGTGGCGGGAGACTTTCAATGCTACCACCAGGAAAGTCCTGGGCAAATCATGATGATTTATAACACTAATTAGCATAGCTTATTTGAATACCTTGCTGCCATTCAGGGCTAAGTGGACTCATCTGAGGGGTGGAGGGGGCGGGATCTGAACCTGTCCCCACCCAGGGTTTTTTGGGACACTTGCCTCCATTATACCAGCTTGTCTAAACCCTGAACAGTTTCCTCTGGGACAGGATATCTGGCCATGCCATAGAGAGTACCTCCAAGATCACAGCCCAGAAACCCATCATTATAAACCCTACTGCTATAGAGAAAACTCCCTAGATTGAGTATCTCTGCTTTTCCCCAGACCCCTGACTCCATTTTCTACTTTATTTTACTTGCTCCAATTTTTCTGCTCCCTTCAAACATGTGTTCTCAATAAGTTGATTTCTGAACCTGTGCTCTCAGGTCCCAGTACATGTGAGAGCAGGAGGTCCTCATATTCATCTTCAGACTTCAGGTTAGGAAGAACGTCTAAGCTGCCAGGCTAGCTCAATCCCAGATCACAGAGCAGTGACCAGGGCCTCTCATTCTTTGGCAAGTCCTGCCAAAGCTACCCTAACTGCCATTGGAACTCACAGACCTGTTATGCCTCTCTTCTAGGAGGCAAGATGTGAGAAGGTAAAGTTTACTGATCAGCAATCTGAACAAAGGTATAAATTACGAAAAAGACGTGGATCCGCGTGGGCGTGTTAGATGAAGTCTAATTACTAATGATAGCCTATAGGTACACTCGGAGCTTTATTTCCACTGGCAATGCAGAAACACTCAGCAAAAATGGGAGAGGAGTTAGTGGGGCTTCCTAAGAGGACAGAAGTGGAACCTGGCAGGATGTCCATGGGAGCTCCTGGGACTAGAGTTCTGGGAAGTTGAAAGAAATTCCCAGAAAGAGTTAGGTAGATTTCCAGATTGAGAGAGGAGCCCTCCCTGCAAGCCTTTTTTTTTTTTTTTTTTTTTTTCCTGTTGGGAGGAGAAGGGCATGGCTCACGTGTTTTCCTGAGCTTTGTTGGACCCCAGCTGTAGATAGAGAACCAGGAGCAGGGCAGCAGGGCCGGCCCTGAACAGGAGCTGGAACAAGCGCATGCTGGAGAAAACAGAAGGCAATGTGTCTCGGAGAATGGTGTCCCAGGAGCCCAGCACATTTCTTATATGCAGATTGATCAAGGAAGTGCTAGAGCTGCCAGGGAGATCCATGAGGTGAATCACCCACTCACCCTCCCCACTCGTGATCTTTCCTTGTTGACCCAAAGTTTGTTTTTCTAAGAAAAAAAATCAATACTTAGCTAGAATGTCAGTGTTTGAGAGAGGAGTGAGATTGTTCTTCCTTATTTTTTCAGTGTCAGAGTTTCTCAAAATGGCTGGGACCTCAAAAGATATACCAGTTTTTCCTGAGCTTACAGATTCAGTTTTCTTTTCCCTCCTAATTTGCCTATCTGAAGTGCTGTGTGTAGTCTTAGCTTCAGTTACTGCTCCCCTGGTCTCTGAAGGCAGAGAACCCAGCTGTGGCGGCAGGTTTCAGACCACAGGCATAGAGCATCTTTGCTGGGTCACCTTATAGTGAGTTCAAGAGGCAATGCTATTCAAAGCATTACTTGGAGGGCTAGGATGATCAGGACTTCTCTAGCAGTCACTGCCAATCACCCAGTGGAAGAGCTAGAGAAGACCTGAGCTTCTCTAGGTGATGGGGAAGTGAGTTCAAGGCACTGAGTGACCTAAAGATGTTTATTATCGTTGAGTCCTTCTTAACTTCAGGGGCGGTGGCAATGTACCAAAGATGCCCAAGATCCCCAGCTGCCTCACAGTCCCCAAAGCAGGGTGATATTTTAATTCTAGACAATTCCTGTAAATAGCTGGCACCCCCAAATCAGACTTTTTGGCACCAAAGAGCTGGGTCATTTTCTTCTTGACATGGCCACTTTCTTACATTTGTCTCACAGCATAAGCCACATCGAAAGACCCACAGTGGGGACGCCCTCCATGAGAATGGAGCCCACATTATGTCCAGTAGATACCCAGACTGTAGAATTCCTCTCCTTGGGATGATGGGGAGACTTGCTTTTGCTGGCACTGGCATTGTGCTGTTTCTCCTTATGAAATTGAATCTGTTCCTTAACCTATGACGTAAAACACTATGGGATTTGTTTCTATCCTCTGCATGGCAGACAGCTGCCCAGGAAGAGCCTCTCTGGCAAGAGAGTGAAAATTAGAGTTCTAGGAGTTACCGCCTCTGTATGTTGCTTTAGCCAGGATTCGGAGTTAAAGTCTAAGTGCTTGCTTCTGGTTTCTGGATGTGTCTCTCAAAATTGCTCTGCCTGTTATTCAGCTCCTGCGTCTACTTTCTCTTTCTTTTGAATTGGACACCATATTATGTCATTGCTCACTTAAAACTTCAGCTGTTTTCATGATCACATGCTTTCTTCCCTGTTTATGTCCTATCCACTCAAGAACAATGCTGAATGACCCGGGTCACAATGACCTTCCTTTGTAAGCCTCTTTCCACATTTAAATTGTCTACACCTGGTCCTTCTCACTTGAATAATTTCCATCAGAAGCATATACTAGCTAGACTAACCAAGGCATAAGGCAGAAGAATCTAGGAAGTGTCTATGTGGGAAAAATGCAGGAAAAGTTCTTTGCTGGGCACTTGGAGGGCATAGCTCCATCCTTGAGGATGTAACTCCAGCACTCCCGAAAGGCAGTGTCCAGAGGAAGGCAGATGACAATGGGTTAAGAGCATCTGTTGAAGGTAATGAGGCTGTTCCTCTGTGAGCCAGCAAAAACTGTAATGCTTGGCTGGGCACAGTGGCTCACACCTGTAATCCTAGCACTTTTGGAGGCCAAGGCGGGTGGATCACCTGAGGTCGGGAGTTTGAGACCAGCCTGACCAACATGGAGAAACCTTGTCTCTACTAAAAATACAAAATTAACTGGGTGTGGTGGCACATGCCTGTAATCCTAGTTACTCGGAAGGCTGAGGCAGGAAAATCACTTGAACCCGGGAGGCGGAGGTTGCAGTGATCACCCCATTGCACTCTAGACTGGGCTACAAGAGTGAAACTCCATTTCAAAAAAAAAAAAAGAAACTGCAATACCTAGAACCCTTCAATGTACAGGACAATTTCTTTTCTTTTCTTTTCTTTTCTTATTTATTTATTTATTTTTGACAGAGTCTTACTCTGTAGGCCAGGCTGGAGTGCAGTGGCATGAGCTCAGCTCCCTGCAACTTCCACCTCCCGGGTTCAGGAAATTCTCATGCCTCAACCTCCCGAGTAGCAGGGATTATAGGCAGGTGCCACCATGCCCAGCTAATTTTTGT
The DNA here is from genome assembly GCF_001604975.1 of Cebus imitator. Classification (NCBI taxonomy): domain Eukaryota; kingdom Metazoa; phylum Chordata; class Mammalia; order Primates; family Cebidae; genus Cebus; species Cebus imitator. The sequence goes on from NW_016107761.1 coordinate 757,328, forward strand.
ATTTTTGGTAGAGATAGGGTTTCACCATGTTGGCCAGGCTGGTCTCACATTCTTGACCTCAGTGATCCTCCTGCCTCAGCCTCCCGAAGTGCTGGGATTACAGGCGTGAGCCCCTGTGCCTGGCCCAGGACAGGTCTTATTCAGGCCATGACTGCTGTGATGGTTACTTTTACATGTTAGCTTGGCTATGCATGGTGCCCACTTTTTGGAAAAACAACAGTTTAGATGTTGTGAAGTTTTTGTTTGTTCATTGGTTTGTTTTAAATGTGATTAACATTTAAATCAGTAAAATTTGATTAAAACAGATTACCTCCATAATATGGGTCAGACTCATTGAATCAGTTGAAAACCTTAAGAGAATAGCTTGAGGTCCCTTGAGGAAGAAGAAATTAGGGAGAAAAAGAAACCATCATTATTATGCCATAAAGAATGAACAAGTAGTAGGTTTAAGAAATCAAATAAAGGTTGATAAAATCAGATTGTAAACAACTTAGGAAATTTACAGAAGAGAATGTGTAAAGGCCCAGAGGGAAAGAGTTAGGATTAAGATGAAGCTTGCCACAGGCTAAGTTTGCAAAGAGAAAGATGATCTTAGTCCTAACAGGGCTCATGAGAAGAAAATAAGGAATAGAAAAAGAGAGGGAGTTATAGACACCAACACACATGAAGCATGTGCTGTGTGCCTGCTCTAAACATTTTAACATGTATTAGCTCAATCTTTATTACAACCCTGTGAAGGTGCCTGCCATTTTTATTCCATTTTACAAGAGGGGAAACAGAGACCCAGGAGATAAATATCTAGCCCAGACCATATAGCCAGTATCTGGCAGAATCAACTTTGCATGCAGATTTTGTGGAATCTGAGTTTTGATTTACCGTATTGGAGAACCTCTTTGGGAAATAGAATCCAAACTTACAAATCTAAACTACAGGAACAGGACCTTGGAGGAGGCACCAATAAGTAGGAAGCCCTGAGGCTTCATCCCGTTAATTTAATAGTAAATACACCTTTGGATGGAGCCAGAATTTCCACGCTGGCAGCCTGGCCTTGAAGCATTATCCTTTAACCACTGCACTGCCTACTGGTGAGAACCAGTTGCAAAGTTAGAAACTGGCAGAGTAAGGGGTTCAATTCAAGTAGTCTGATACCAGAGGCTATGCCCTTAAACACATGTCTATTCTATTTCTTGATGTAGCAAGAGTTTTTAGTTGAGAAAAGGAAACTCACAGAGGTTTTAATAAGTTGTTCAAGTCACAGAGCCAACAAATAAGAAAGGTATTGCAGCTTGGCTTGGCCATATGACTAAGCCAAACCGTTGGAACCGAGATAGAAGTGAATCCGGAGTTGGCACTTAGAGTGACTACTCCATATTTCCTCTTAATAAAAGCACAATTGTCACAAGACTTGTACAAGAGCATCTAATGCATTCTGAAGATGTAATGAGTTGTTTCTTAAAGGAGGTTATATCCAAGCAAAATCTCTCAGAGGTGAGAGAAGCTGGAGTGTGACTCTTTTCTTAGAAACTCTGTCATCTTTAGTGTCATTTTTTTTTTTTTTTTTTTTGAGATGGAGTTTTACTCTTGTTGCCCAGGCTGGAGTTTAGTGGCACAATCTCGGCTCACTGCAACTTCTGCCTCCTGGGTTCAAGTGATTCTCCTGTCTCAGTCGCCCGAGTAGCTGGGATTACAGGTGCCTGCCACCAAGCCCAGCTAATTATTGTATTTTTAGTAGAGACAGGGTTTCACCATGTTGGCCAGGCTGGTCGTGAACTCCTGTCTGACCTCAGGTAATCCGCCCCCTCAGCCTCCCAAAGTGCTAGGATTACAGGTGTGAGCCACTGCGCCCGGCCTTTAATCATTTAGTATCATTTATAAGGTCACCCTGGTCATAATGTAGGGGCCAAGGGAAAACTTCTCTGCCTTCTGAAGTTTCACTGAAACTGACAAAAAATAGATTAATAGGAGAAATGGCATACAAGTTTATTAACATGCATGGGGAGAATGACAGAGTGATTACCTCTAACTCCTCAATGGGGGAACAGAAGCTCATGTGCATCTTGAGGTTACAGAGAGAATGAGGGCTTGGAGCATGACCAAAAACAGGTTAGGCCTAGTACTCATTAGTTATTTTTCCTGATCCTCTCTCTCTTCCCAACCCCCACGCTCAAGTAGGCCCCATTGTCTGTTGTTCCCTTCTGTGTGTCCATGTGTTCTCATCATTTAGCTCCCACTTATAAGTAGAATATGCAGTATTTGGTTTTCTGTTTCTGTGTTAGCTTGCTAAGAATAATGGCCTCCAGCTCCTTCCATGTTCCTGCAAAGGACCTCGTTCTTTTTGTTTGTTTGTTTTTCATTTTTAAAGATGGAGTCTCATTCTGTCACCCATGGAGGAGTGCAATGGCATAATCTCAGCTCACTACAACTTCCACCCCCAGGATTCAAGCGATTCTCCTGCCTCAGCCTCCTAAGTAGCTGGGATTACAGGCACATGCCACCACATCCAGCTAATTTTTGTATTTTTGGTAGAGACAGGATTTCACCATGTTGGTCAGGCTGGTCTCGAACTCCTGACCTCGTGATCTGCCCACCTCAGACTCCCAAAGTGCTGGGATTACAGGCGGCAGCCACTGCACCTGGCCCGACTTCATTCTTTTTTTTATAGCTGCATGGTATTCCATGGTGTGTATGTACCATATATTCTTTATCCAGTATATCATTGATGGGTAGTGATGGACATTCCATGTGTTTGCTATTGTGAATAGTGCTGCATTGAACATATGCATGCATATGTCTTTATGACAGAACTATTTATATGCCTTTGGGTATATACCCAGTAATGGAATTGCTGGGTCAAATAGTGTTCTTCTTCTCATGTCTTTGAGGAATCACCAGTGTCTTCCACAATGGCTGAACTAATTTACACTTCTGCCAGCAGCATGCAAGCATTCTTTTTTCTCCACAACCTTGCCAGCCTATGTTATTTTTTGACTTTTTAATAATAGCAATTCTGACTGGTGTGAGATGGCATCTCATTGTGGTTTTGCTTTGCATTTCTCTGATGATGATGTTGAGCTTTTTTTCATATGCTTGTTGGCTGCATGTATGTCTTCTTTTGCAAAATGTCTGTTCATTTTTTTTTGCCACTTTTTAAGTGGGGTTATGTGGTTTTTTTTTCTTGTAAATCTGTTTAAGTTTCTTATAGATGCTAGATATTAGACCTTTGTCAAATGCACAGCTTGCAAAATTTTTCTCCTATTCTGTTGATTGGTTGTTCACTCTTTTGAGTTTCCTTTGCTGTGCCCAAGCTCTTTAATTAGATCCCATTTGTCGATTTTCACTTTTGTTGCAATTGCTTTTGGTGTCTTTGTCATGAAATCTTTGTCCATCCTAAATGGTATTGTTTAGGTTGTCTTCCAGGGTTTTCATAGCTGTGGGTTTTACATTTAGGTGTTTAATCCATCTTGAGTTGATTTTTGTATATGGTGTAGGGAATGAGTCCAGTTTCAATCATCTGCATATGGCTAGCCAGTTATCCCAGCACCATTTATTGAATAGAGAATCCTTTCCCCATTGCTTGTTTTTGTCAGATTTGTTGAAGATCAGATAGTTGTAGGTATGTGGGCTTATTACTGGGTTCTCTATTTTGTTCCATGTCTATATATCTTTTTTGTACTGCTACCAAGCTGTTTTGGTTACTGTGAGGCTCAGTTTTTCAAAGAATCAATAGACCTAATAAAGACAGCATGAGATCAACAGAATCTGCCTTTTCTTCTATTCTTTTGACTCAAAAAGTAAATGAAAAATCTTTTATCATCTTTAGTTAATACTACATGAAATCTTGTTCAAAAAGAGAACCAAACTCTACCTTTGCATTCGTATATTATTAATGCTAAGACTAATTTTAATGAAACTTCACGAACAAATTCATCTTACCCCAATCATCTTTGACCACAGAAGATGACTTTCATAAACCTTTTATAACCTCTTATAACTTTTCCATTCTCTTTCTTTTCCTGACTTCCTATACCCATTCACTTTATCTAATTGTTCTTCTTTTAATTCTTCAATTTAATATAACTTTTAAATAACCTCTAACCTAGGCAAAATCACTTTTCCTTTAACAAAAACCATATCCTTATATCCTTCTTATAATCGTCCTTACCAAAAAACCATCTTAAGTGTTTTCTTATACATTCTGTGTATAGAATTGTTACCTTTCTTATCCCTAGTTCTAGTTACCATATGTTAATTAGAATTTTAACTTCTAATAACCTTAATTTATAGTGAAAATTTAAGAAGTAAGCAATTTTTAAATGTCAGTCACATACCAACAGTTTATGAATACAAATTTTTATAATATTTGGAAACATGGACTTTCTTATGGAACATTTTTTTAAAATGTAGAACAGGACATTTTTACTAACAAATATAAATATCTTTTATTTCTCTGAAATAAGAAGTCAGAAGTATTTAAACTTCAACTTATAATTAGTCATTAATATCTTAGAATTATATCTTATTTAGAGATAATTGAGATATTCAGTGAATATTCATCCTTTAACTTAGCATAGCAAATTTTGAGGGTATAGTTACCAAAAAGACTTTAAAAACCTTTGTATTTCTCAGGGTTCTCCAGAGGGACAGAACGAATAGGATATATACATATGTATATATACACACACATATATATGTCCCATATATATATATATGGGACATATATATGTGTGTATGTGTGTGTGTGTCCCATATGTGTATATATATATACACACACACACACACATATATACATCCCATATATATGGGATATATATATATAGATATATATACACACACATCAATTTACATCTATTTACCTTATATATATGGGACATATATATATGGGAGTTTATTAAGTATTAACTCACAGGATCACAAGGTTCCACAATAGGTTATCTGCAAGCTGAGGAGCAAGAAAAGCCAGTCAGAGTCTCAAAACTGAAGAACTTGGAGTCTGATGTTTGAGGGCAGGAAGGATCCAGCACAAGAGAAATGCATAGTCCAGGAGGCTAGGCCAGTCTAGTCTTTTTTTTTTTTTTTGAGACAGACTCTTGCTTTGTCACCCAGGCTGGGGTGCAGTCGTACAATCTTGGCTCACTGCAACCTCTGCCTCTTGGGTTCAAGCGATCCTCCTACCTCAGCCTCCCAAGTAGCTGGGATTACAGATGCGTACCACCACACCCAGCTTATTTTTATATTTATAATAAAGATAGCGTTTTGCCATTTTGGCTAGGCTGGTCTTGAACTCCTGACCTCAGGTGTTCCACTTGCCTTAGCCTCCCAAAGTTTTGGGATTACTGGCATGAACCACTGCACCTGGTCCCAGTCTTGTCTTTCTATATTTTAGTGTCTGCTTTATATTCTAGCAGCTGATTAGAAGGTGCCCACCCAGATTAAGGGTGGGTCTGCCTTTCCCAGCCCACTGACTCAAATGTTAATCTCCTTTGGCAACACCCTCACAGACACACCCAGGATAAATAACTTGCATCCTTCAATCCAATCAAGTTGGCGGTCAGCATTAACCATTACAACCTTTTTAAGTAAGCATATTATAAAATGTAATAGTTATTAACAGTTCATTTATAAACTCCTATCCCGTTTACATCTATTTAATTTATACACTCTTAACAATTATGTTTGAAAAATTTTATAAGACATAGGACAAATCTGGTCATCTCAAGTTAAATTTTCTATTAACTATTTTTATATTACTGTATGTTAGGCAAATATCCTAAAGGCAAGATACTTAAAGGGTCATTTGAGCCTTTTTACAAGTCAATTTTGTAACTTGTAGACAATATACAAACACAAACATGTACCCAAATATACATAAAAATACAAAGATTTTATAGTTTTGATTTATGAAAGGAAAATAAACCTTGGCACCACACCGTCACTAAGCCAAAGGGAAAAGGCAAGCTGGGAACTGCTTAGGGCAAACCTGCCTCCCATTTTATTATCCCTAAGTAAGATAGCTACAGAGATAAGGAGTTACATACCTCCCTCACCATTTTCCCGTAAGGAAATTCCTGTGGACAAAGGACAGACATAATTCAAAGTAATTCCTCTCAGGCTCACCTGGGACAAATGCATATCAGATTGCTTCCTCTGACCTATTGTTTAAGTAAAAATGCAGATTCACTGAGACAGACTAAATTGTATATTCAGTGGAAGACTGATCAAGTACTTAAAATAATGCAACCTTTTGTCTTTTATCTACTTCTAACCTGGAAACCTGTACTTTTGAGTTGTCCTGCCTTTCTAGACCAAACCAATGTACATTTTACACATATTGATTGATGCCTCATGTCTCCCTCAAATGTATAAAAACAAGCTGTACCCTGACCACCTTGGGCACATGTTGTCAGATGTCCTAAGGCTGTGTCATGGATGCATCCTTAACTTTGGCAAAACAAACTTTCTGATTTGACTGAGACCCGTCTCAGATATTTGGGGTTCACAGATTTTAATATCTTGCCCATGAGTCAGGCAAAACTCATTAGTTTAAAAAAACAGTTGGAATCAAACTGTGGCTTTGTAAATGAAACAAGTTAATGTTTTTCTGTCTCACAGGCTGAAGTCCTTACTGATTTTATAAAACAAGGTAGCAAATTTACATTTCATAGCACAGAGAAAGAATTCAAGCTTTCAAAAAGGCCAATGAGGTTTTACATTATTCTTGGCACAAATCATGTCAACAAAACAGAAGCAAACTAAGAGAGTGCATACAGTTAGTAAGGCGTGAAAAAGAAATAAAACTGTAAGTTCCTCAACTGACTGATGGGCCCTCCCCTCTGCCAAGGGCATTCCAAAGTTAACCTAAAAAACTAGTTCAGGCCGTGATGGGAAGTGGGGGGCCATTGGACATGCCTTGCAGCTGACGAGTGTTAACATCAACCATCTTAATGGACCCCTCTTCTCAGCCAAGGGCATTCTGAAGTTAGTAGAAGAAAACTTTAGGGAAAAGCTCTTTGATACTGGCCTTGGCAATGATGTTTTAGATACTACACCAAAAGCTCAGACAAGTGATAATAACAAATAGACAATAAATAAGTGGGACTACAGTGACCTATGTTTTACTTAGAAGTATGCGTTATTCTCCAAACATACATTTTTATCATTTATTTTAGCTTGTTTTCATTGATTTTGGAGGACATACTCTGTGTTGTAGACAGAATAATGACACACTTCAAATTATCCATGTCATTGGTGTTTCCCGGCACCCCTATAACGATTGTAGTCTTTTTTTGAACCAAGGGATAAACAGATGGTGACTACAGAATATACAACCCCCATATTAATAAAAAAAGCAATTAGTTTGTTCCTGTCTGTCAATTGTACATGGAGTTTCTAGGGATTTGATGACAGGTTGGCTAAACATATATATTTAACAGGTTACAGAAGAAGCTATAAATATTTATAAAGGTGGTCTTCACAAAAGTGTACTGAACAAACATGCATGTAACATATGACCCATGTTTACCTTGGAGTGGAGACAACATTTAAATATATTACAATTAGGCCCTGTATGTCAAAGGTGTTTTTAGGATACAAAGGTACACAATTGCACAATTTTTGCAAACTGATCAGAACTACTCTATTATTAGTAGTATTTTTATCAGAAGAAAGTAACTGAAATCAGTATCTTATCTAGCAAAAGTTATAGTTGTGGCTGGTGGAACAGGAGCTCTGTTAGGAGCTCAGTTTTTCAGCATCTGGTGGAGCTAAAAATTGTTTTAATAGTGTTTATTTTTCTTTTTCAGCTTAAAATAGCTGTTGGAGAAAAAGAAAAACCTTGTGGAGATTGGAACATAATTTATCCTTTAAGCATATGGGTGTGTGGCTTAACATTTGCCTGGCATGGTCTTAGGTATCTTAAGACCTAAGATAGATCTTTTATAGTTTGGTATCTTATTGCCACAGACAGTCTGTTCTGTCAGTCTTATTATCTCTATTTTAGTATTGATGCTGGTCAGTTGTTGTGTCTACACCAAAAAAGAGAGGGGGTATAATGAGACATGTCTGCCCTCCTGTCCATCATGGCTGGGAACTAAGATTTTAAGTTTTTTGGGGGGTTCCCTTGGCCATGGGGCTGGGGTCCATTCAGACGATGGGGGGCTTAGGATTTTATTTTTTTAGTTTACATTCCCCCTTTTTGGTCAAGATATACCAGAAACAGCATTGATGGCCAAGATTTTATTTTGTCCCGTACAGTTGCTGGGGTGGTGTGGCTACTTGACCAGGGTCCCTCATATCCCTTGGCAGGAGCCCTATGACCAAGGAAATTTGAGCCGAAAGACTTATAACCAACTAAACATTTTAGGCCATATGGGAATAGAGGTGGGTAGGCACTCATTAACCCTTAAAACCCTCTAAGTAACATGAGAGCCAAAAACCGAAAGCCAAAAAGCAAGGTTAAAAATTTGACTTATCTATAAGTTCCATGTGTTGAGCCATCAGCTATTTAGAACCTGTGTATCCATCTTTGATTTGGAAGGTCTGAACTAATTTTCTCTCTCAAAACTGACCCTTGTAATCTCAGGCATTCACCTCTTCTGCAATTGTCCCTCGTCCTAGGGGAATTTTAAATAGTTTTCAAATTGTGGATCAGGTACAGATATAGATAAAACTTTTTTGTTTTATTCAAGTTTGTAAACTATAAATAGTTTAAAAGAAAAAGGTTTTTCTTGACTCTGCAAAATGAAACATAAAGAATTAACAATGATTATTTGATTTTGAGAATTTTTTTTGAAGATGTTAAAAGGTTCAAAACATTTGTAAAACAGAATCATAGATTGTTGTAAAATAATAGTTACTTATTTAACCAAAGCAATAAAAACTTTGAAGTCAATACAGAAACTTACATGAATGTAAAAACTTTAACCCCTTTTGAATATAATTTCCCTAAGTAATTAAAAATCTAATGAAGATAACATAGGAAACATCTTGAAAAAAAAGTTGGCCATGTCCTATTCTCTGGGGCCTGTATGTAACCTTATATGGCAAACAGGGCTCTCCCGATGTCATTAAGCTAACAAGATTATCCAGGGTTATCTGGGTGGGCCTAATGTAATACTAAAACTTCCTATAAGGGACAGAGGGAGGTAGGAGTGTCAAGGGGAGAGAAGAAGATATGAATACAGATGTAGAGTTCAAAGTGACGCAAAGAAGGGGCTATAAGCCAGGGAATGCCGTGGCCTCTAGACTCTGGAAAGGCATTGGAACACATTCTCTTCTATAGCCTCCAGAAGGAGCACAGCTCTGCCAACTCCTTGATTTAGGATTTCTGATCATCAGAGCTGTAAGATAATAAATTTGTGTTGTTTATAGACACTTCATTTACGGCAATTTGTTACAGCAGCAATAGGAAACCAATGCATGCTGTATAATTCCATCATTTGAGACATATTAAAACTTTTTTATTCAGTTTCTGTGAACTGTATGCTTAAAAAGAATGTATATTTTGGGTACTATCTTTTATATATACCTATTGGATTAAGCTTTAAAGTTATTTTCATTAGTCTATATGCTGACTGAATTTGTAAAATAATATACAGAGAGTAGCATATTAAAAATTTTTTACAATTAAAGATTTGTAATTTCCACTATTTCTCATTATTTCATAAAAGTTTATGCATTTTGGGCCTATGTTATTGGTGCATATAGATTCATGATTGTTATATTTGCCTGTTGTACTCAACTTTCATCAATGAAAATAGAATATTTTTGGCCATAAAGTCTATTCTGTCTAATATTAATATTGTGACACTAGCTGTATTTGGTTAGTTTTTGCCTGCTGAATTTTCTTGGATGCTTTCATTTTCTACCTGTAAATACTCTTAATTGATGTGACTTTTATAAGCTGCATATAACTGGATTTTGGAATTTTTCTACAAACTGAATATATTAGTATTTTAATCTAAACATTTCATATATTTACATTTAACATAAAACTTGATATACAATATTTGGGTTTTAATTACTATCAAACTACGTAGTATACATATTTTTCTACCTCTTCCATATTTCTGTTTTCTTTTTATTTTTTGCCTTCCTTAGAGTTTATAACACTTTTTTATTGTTCAATTTCTTTTTTTTTTTCTTTTTTTTTTTT